>NC_067299.1:7842666-8143000 GCF_020740795.1 Apus apus | reverse complement strand
GGGCACAAGACTCCTTTCGTCACGGCCTTTCATGCCAACATCTTAACTTTTATTTTTCAGTTTTCTTTTGAAAAGCAGTATTTCCATGTGATGGGAGAGGCAGGGCCTGCACAGCAGGGAGGGCCTGAATCCTTTACCCTTGGGTGCAGAGTTTCCTAGGGCACTAGGGTGACACACTCTGCCCCGTGGGGAGGCTCTTGGTTCAAAGCTCTGTCAGGCAAAACCTGCTCCTTCCATGGTACTTGTTGCAAGGGCAGCACATTTTGTAGCTGCAGATCCACATACAGGGGCAGAGAAGCAGCCAGGAGTTTTAAAGTATCTGAATACAAGATGTTTGATAGGAGAAACTACAAAAGAGTCCCACAAAGTTTTGGATGAAGCAGTAACCTCTGGGGCTATTACGGTGGCAGCTTCCCCAGGGTCCTACAGGAGGAGTGCCATCACCATGGGGTGAGGGAAGGGGCAGCATCCCACCCCGTGGGCGTCTGTGGGATAACAAGCCCAGGAGCATCAACGTGAAAATTACTGCAGGGTTGTTGTTTTTTTAATCACTGAGCAGTCTGCTAACACTTCCAGTTTCTTGAAATTGCCATCTTGAGGCACCCATCCAATTGTCTGTGCTCCCCCCCGTAACTGAGTTCATACTGCAAGCCTGGAAAACACAGACAGACTCCACCAGGTCTGTGCTGCCCAGGGGTAAGGCATCTCCCCACACCTCCCAGTATGCACATTCCCAGAAAGCACAAGAATGTGCTCCCATCTCCTGGTGGCAGCAGGACTTCAGCATAGCTTGCAAAACTCTTTGCAAGTCCCCGATGCAATAGAAACATTATTTACTACTACACTTTCCTGGCAGCTTCCCTAGATCTTTCTTGGAGCAGATGGAGGATGAGCAGGACTGACACTGAAGCTGTGGATGCAATCATTCACACGTGTCTAATATTCCTCTGAGAAGCAATCACTTCTTTTGCTTTGGAAAAGTGTGCTTACCATGGGTCCTGCAACAGCCAGTTCCCTTACAGAAGCAGCCCAGAAGATGCTATTCACAACAGCTCCCCTAGGCAGCCAGGAAAGGGCTCGTTGCTGCCACGAGTTGTGACAGACCAGAACTGAGTGTTACAGCAGAGGAGCAGTGATGAGGAAAACTATGTGAAGTATTTTCCTTCACCCCCAGGGTAGAGGTCACAATCCTATTACCATGAAGCAGGAGGAATGGGGAGAAGGCTTGGAGTATTATAATCAAACAAGCTTGAAGGAACAAGGAAATACTCTGTTTCTTGCAGAATGGTGTGAGCAACCAGATGCATTAGAAATCCCAAATCCTCAGCACGCATGACTGACCTTGAAATCCCCTCTGATAGTTCCTCCCTTTCTATTTCACAGCCCCTAGTAGGCAGTGGGAGCATGTGCCCTGTCTGTGAGCCAGAGTCCCAGCTTGCTCAGCCTGGGAGGTCAGCAGCAGGTACAGAGTGTGCCTTCAAGGAGAGTGCTTGTTTCTCTGAGTGTCACCACACAGAGCCCTGCATGGCTGTGCTCCACCTGGAACAGAAGGAAGGGTTTCTTCTATTAGTCTAACTTCCTTGTAAAAAGTGACATCCCAGCTAGAAAAGGGGAATAAAACAGTCAAAGCAATTTGAAAATATTCATGCAGTGAACGCTGTTGTTATGCCAGCTCAGCCACAGCATTTTAGATGCATATCCTGGTATCTGCTGGGATTCCTCTCTCACGTGGACAGGGCTCCCTAAGCTAACACTGCAGTATCCTGTGCCCACTGATACTGTTGCAGCCATCCCAGCCGGGCAGGCAAGCAAAATGCCCATCACTTGCATTTCAGCCTCATGGTTTGGCTCCAGGAAAAATAGTGGGAATCCTGGCTGAGGATAAACACCTGTCTCAGCCCTGGAAAAGGCCTGTGCAAGATCTGTTCATATTTGCTGCTTCTCCGCCCTTCTCAGCCTTTGCAGAAGCAGGTGCAGGTGACAAACTGTCCTTCCGCAGGGAGGGGTGGAGAGGGCATTGCCCAGGCCCTGCGTTCTCCTGTACCCACAGCACCGTGGCTGCTCCTTCAGAGGGCAGGCAGCTCCCTCTCCTGGTGGATGGCCAGCTGCCACCTTCAGCTCACTACGGACACTGCTGCAGGGGACTTCCCTGGTCCCCTCTCATCTGCCCACGGGAGATAATGTGACAAGGACAGACCGAATCCTCTGCATGTGACCAACAAGCTCCAGATGAAAAGCAAGAACAGATGAAAGACATTTACCAGAGGCTGGGTCAGGTGGCCTTCACCCTGTGTTTGGACCTCAGGCCAGGTCAGTTTGGAAGTATTTATAGGCGAAGAAAATGCTTGGAGATAAAAGAGGTGCTGAGCCATCTGCATTTCAATCAGCCCCAGTGGATGGTGGGGCCCCATTCTTCTCCCCCATACCACCTCTCCCACATATGGTGAAAAAGTCACTGCCACATGGTGCTTCATGTGACCTGAGGAAACCCACCAGGCAGTAGGAATCCCCAGGTGGGTGCCTGGGGCACAGAGCAGACAGGTCACTTGCTAAAGGTCTCACTGTAAGTCGGTAGCAAAGCCAAAGGCTGAACGAAGATGTCAAAAATGCCAGTAACACACCTGGGCTTTCCCCAGGGGAAAGTCTAAAAATCAAGGCTACCAAAATTAACCTAGATGATACTGACATGGAAAAAATACCTTCCCTGCAAAATTCTATCCCAACCTCCTTTTTTTTTTTTTTTCAGAAGGGATCCCTGTCCATTACTCCCCTGACCTCTAGTGGTTTGGGCTTTGTCTGAGGTAGAAGAATGACTGAACTGGAGTGAAAAGTGACTGTGCTAGTGCTGGTCCAGTGACATTTGGAACTTGTAGAGTTGGAACCACAAACTGGGTTGCTTTTCCCGTTTGTACTCCTGTTTCTGCAGAAAGCAAAGAAGTTTTTTCAGAGAAAATATTGACCTTGGTTTAGCCCTTCTTAAGCTCAAGCATGTGCAGATTCCTGAAGGAGTTGGTCTGTTCCTCTTACAGACTAAGCATGAGAGGGGGGAGAACTCAGGAGACACCTACAAACCCAGATAATACAGGGACATCACAACTTGGGACAGTCTCCTCAGAAACACCAGCATTGGAGTAGTCAACTCATGCTCCTGTGACCCACATGTGGTGGCCTATAAAATATCCTTGTATGGGTAAACAGATAAAACACATCATGCTCTAGTTCTGGGTGGAGGGTGCCATAGATACACACAGTACTGTTTGCTGCTGCATTAAACATGTAGGATACTTCAGGAAGAAGTGAAACTTCAACCAGAATGTTCCTGATACCCAGTTTTGTGCATTAATTGATGTGCTGCTTCTAAAGACCAGTACAAGGTCCTTGTGCCTCACCTCTAATTGCTATGTGACACAAATATGTGCCAGCAGAAAGCCAGGAGCTCCTAAAGGAATGTGCACTTTTCCAAAAGGGGGATTTGCTCCCATCTGATTGAACTTCCCATCATAATAAAACCTGCTCTACATTTCATGTCTACATCTCAAAAAAAAAAACCCAACACAAAAACCCAAAACAAAACCTCAAACAAACAAAAAACCCACACAAAAAAAACCAACCTAACAAAAACAAAACAAAAAACCCACAAAACCACACCACAAAAGAGCAAGGAAAATAAAATATTCACCCTTCTATCCCTTCCTATACATTTGCCACTGCCAGCAGAGCTCAGGAAGAAGCCTTACTCACCTCTCCAGATAACTTGGAAGTAGTTTCTTGAGAAAACAAGGTATTTTTAGAGTAAGTAACAGGAGTGTGGGTTCTACTTGAGAGTACACAGAGACAGAGCAAGCTGCACACTAATTAATTTGTCTCAACATATCACACAAAGATATAATAAGGGTAGTGCATTTACAGCAACATCACTAAGTTTTCTCTGCATCTAAGACATTCTGAGGAGAACCAATAGTTACACTTCAGCTATTTTGGATGACTGTGTTACCAACCATCTCAACAGATCAGGCAGAATCAACAGAAGCATCTAGAAAACACAATATGAGAAGATCTGGAATTCAAACTCAGTCCACTATGTAGTTCAGTCCCACAGGAAACACTTGTGTTTATGCTTCTTTGTAGCTTATGAGACCTGCAGCGACCCTCAGTCTTCTCCATGAGCAGGTATCTCTCCTCTAGTTATAGCAGAGGCATAAAGGTCTTTGGACTTCAGAAAATGTTAAAGTAAGAAGATAAATTTAGCTTGCCATATTTAAAGCACCAGAATGTCCCTAACTGGGTTACTGGCCTTGTGGGAGTGACTGTTACTCCCTGCAGAAACACTTGGCATGCCTGGCCTTCATTGCCAGTGTTTTGGGGCAAAACCACAAGTGATGCTCTTGCCCAAGCTCTCTTGTTTTTCCTCCCCTTCTGCCAATACCAGCAGACTGCTCATTGCCCTCAGTTCCTTGCAAGAAGAACAGGGATGTGGGTAAGATGACAGCAGAAATAGACTTCTCTTTTTCTAACCAGGAATAGTTCCAGGTGGTCAATGGCTCAAAATTTGCCGTTGACTTAGAAATGGATTCCTAATACTCTCCATACACAGAAGGTGCAGTAAAAAGCAAGAGAAAAGAGGGCAAAGAAGCCTGTAAAAGATGCTTTATTGCTCAGTGAGAGGCAGGTCTTCCCTGTTATTTTTAACTCCAAGGACCTGCTCTCCTTCCCAGCTTCACAACTGGAATTTCAGCCAAAAACCAGATCCCAAAATACCTTCAGAGCCCTTACAGGCAATGCCTAAAACATTAGGGAAGCAGCAGGAGCCTTTGCATGCACTTGCCAGCAATGCTAAGAATAAAACCATTTGCAGGAATGAGGATCCATTTATGAACAGAAAGAGGGCAAAAATTTTCACCTAGCTTTCTTTGCAACCAGCCTTTCAAACTCTCTGTGTTCCTGGTGTCACACAATGTTCCTTACAGCGAGGAGAAATTACCTTCCACTATAAAATACATTATCTGATATCAGAATAAGAGATGCACGGGTGGAAGCAGGTGCTGTTCAGTTTGCTTTGAGCTGGCACATTAGTCACACACCTGCAGAACTTCCAAGTGTCATTCAGGACTTGGCAGATACAATCTAACATCAGATGTGTGACAAAATACACCACCGAGGCTACAGGCAGAGGGTTGGGTGCCTGGAGGAATACAAAGTATTCCAACTTTTCAACAGAAATGCTGCTACCTATGAGAAATAAAAAAGTAGCATAAACTATTAGCTTTACAGCACTGCTTTTTTATTAGTCTGCCTCAATCTATGAACGTTTTCAGAAGAGGCCACCATTTTCAACTTCTACCTAACCCATTCAGATGGGGAAGAGCAACCTTCTTCTCCTAAAAGCTCAAGTTTCTTCCACACATCCCTGTTTTGCTGAGTCTGGGGTTACTCTAGGTATGCTGCCAGTTACCACTCATTTATCTCTTTACCATCTGCTTCTGGTTAAGTTTTTGTGTGCCAGACACTTTGGAGTTTGATTATCCATAGTTAATTCAACTGTCTGGGAGTCTCTCCTTGTCTGTCCTCCCCTCCCTTTCTTCCAGTCCCAAGCAAGGGGTAGGAAAAGGAGAAAGGAGAATGATCCTGTTATTCACAAGATGCAATGATTTGGAATCATAGATTGCCAGGTTGGAATTGACCTCACAGATCATCTGGTCCAACCTTTCTTAGCATCTTTTACTTAACAGAGCCTGCATCAACACATCATTATACACTGTTGCATCAATGATCAACATACAATGGTTGTATTTCAGCAAGTTTCCCTGTTCATAAGGTATTTTTTACTACCTCTCAATTTTGTGGCTAACAGACACGGTCCACAACCTTTCCACAACAAGAGAAACAGCTTCATTTTTTACAGGGAGATGCAGAGGATTGTGTTATTATCATCATCAAGACAGAGGAGACCTAAAGCAAACTTTCTTCCTTACAGCTCCCCAGCCAGGGTATCTTTGAGACAGAAGTCAACTCCATGGCACTACTTTCTGCACTATGAAGGACCCATAGAGAGTCAAATTAGCCCAGCAGAAAAAAAATAGAAATAGAAAAAATATGGAAGGTGAAACAGGGCTAGTGGATCCACACAAGTTAGGGGGGAGGGAAAATAAAGATGTTAGGATATCCCAGTCATAGATGGAATTCTGGTCACTGATGGTGACATGGCAGTGCCTGTTTGGCAGGTTGGTTTTAATTCTTTGGATGGAGTCCCCAGAGCTGCTCAGATCCTTGTGCTGGCTGGAGGAAAGAGGCCCCAGTAAAGCATCAGGCCAGTAAAAGGTACCAAGGGTGAGCTCTTTGAAAAAGAAATGCAAAATGAATCTATGAAAAGCTTCTTGCTCAATGGAATCTTAATGCCAGAGAGTTAATAGAGCAGAGTTAGCCCACTGAGTGTCTGGTCTTTAGCTGGCAGCCTGTGCTCCAAGCTGCTCCATCTGCTCACAGAGTGAAGGAGCACTCCAAGCCAGAGCCAGAAATGCCCCTCAGATTCAGATTTAATGGAACTTCAGCAAGACCTTGGGGTCACTGCAGCATTTTAAGTTCATATGACAGCTATTCCCCAACCTGCAGGAAGCTTTCACATAACAATACAGAGAGGAAAGAGTAAAGACTAAAAAAAATCCATAGTGAAGAGTAATTATTTTTTTAAAAAACAACTCTGCCTACAAGAGAAGCTACTTCCCAAAGCCAATTACAAGCTGTGAAGTGCCTGCATTTAACTCCAAAAAGCACAGGTAGTGTTGCAGGGCTCAATTCATTTGTGGGAAGTCATGGTGAGGATGCAACTATCTTGGGTAGGTGACAAAAGTACCTCACACTCAATAACCAGCAGCATTCTGGGTTCCCAGCTCCCTCACCACTGCCCAGCAATGCAATCCTCTTAGCATTAAGTGCTGACACTGATGTAGTTTTGACATGAAGAGAATAGCATAACTTGCACAGCAGGAAAAATATTGATCTTTTTTGTGAAGAAATTCCTGCAAGTGTACTAAGTGACATGTCGTTAGATGGGTGAAGGGAAGGCAGAAGCAGCAGTCTGCACTGGGAGAAGAGAACAGATGCTTCCTACCTGGGACATGGGACAAGAAACAGTATGAGGACAGTTGTCTTTTTGCTGTTCTAGTGGAAGAGGAGTGGACAGTTGTCTGGCTGTTTTACTGAGTTGCAGGGGAGCAGGTCTGTGAGGAGGAGCTGCCTGGCAGGCTGCACATCTAGACCCTGTGCTGAGATTCAGTGTGGTTCCAAGGCTTGCAGCACAACTCTGTGCTCAACAGGAGAGAGCTAGCAGAGAAGTAGAAAGGGAAGACACTTTGCCACAAAGGCAGCAACCACCCTCTCTTGCTACCCCAGAAGCACAGGGGCTTGCAAGAGTGCCAGTCATAGGCACAAAGAGCTCATCAGGGTTTTGCTAAAAGATGTATGTGCACTAAATAAAATATCAAGTGATATAAATACATCTCTGTCTAAATTCATTCTGCTCATTCTGGAGAGAAGAGCAGTAGCTTCACAAGGGCTTTCTTCTGCATGGCACTTCAGTCCTCAGCTGTTTTACTCCTGGCAGCTACAGGACAAGTGTTCTGCTGACAGATACCAATCACATTGAGGTGTCTCCCTGCACATCTGTCCCCACTAAAGTCCTAGGAATGCCTCTGACCTTACACTCTTTTGCTTTTAAATGGACAGTTATGAAGCAAATGTGCAAGCTCTTGAAATATCCCTCAGTTCTCTGGTTTCCTTGCAATGGGAGTTATGAAACACTTCACACTAACATAGATTGGCATGAGGGTTTTCAGTTAGGGCTCTTACCAGGCACAGGTCAATGCACATTAAGTAGCAGCAGGTGCAAATGTCCAAGTGCTCCATTTACCTTCGTGCAAGCCTTATGCCATCTCAGTCCCCACACAACCCAGGTGGGATCCACCACTCCCATCCTAAATCAAATCTGACAAGCAGCTGCTGAGAGTCACAAGCTACTGGCATTTCACATCAGCTCACTTTTAAGTCCCCACTTGTAGAGCAGGGGACAAAGCAAGGCTGAGCTAACTCTTCCAGGTGCCCCTCAAGCACAGCCACCACGTGCCCAGCCTTTCAGTGACTTGGTGCTCCTTGGGCCTGGTAGGGCACTTGCTCAGGACTGTCTCTCACTCTGCCAGGGAAACAGGGTGTTGCCAGGCAGAGGGCAGACAGGTGCCCATTCCCCCTCCCTTGCAGAGAGCTAACTTTGCCCTTTCCCCTCGACTGAAGACACGTTGGGTTAACAGTTCACTTCTACCAGGATCCTCTAGGATTTTTCAGTTTTTCAGGGTTCTAAACCATCAGTTATTGTTTAGTTTCTTTTATGCTGACTAAAAAGCTCCAGGTAGAACTGCAGCCCCCAGCTTACACTGCTCTCTCTCCCTGATGCTCATGCTTTCTTTGGCACACTTGAGTTTCCCCCTCAAAGTCCAGACCATCTCTGAAGATGATGTTCTCCTAGCACTGTGCACCATCTGTCACTTAAGACCAGCAGACTGCTGCCCACACAGAGGGAAGCTTAGACATCTTTTCCTAAAAACATTGGGGCAGAATGGTAGATTTGATACTTTCACACAGGCTCCATCCTCATGGAGCACACTCCAAAGTGGCTGTTCTTGCAGGAGGAGGGGAAATGAGTAGAGTTCAGATGAAGCTGACTTGGCTCTTCCTTGCTAGAAGCAGCTGTCAGGGTCCATGCATGATTTATGAGCAGTGTTGGCTTTACAATATGAAGGATTAAAGATCAATAATATATGGACATGCAGACCCTGTTGAAGATGGGTCAGTGTTTGTGGGACTAATGGTGTATCTGGTTGAAAGAACATCCCTTGCAAGCCAATATGATATTTTTCTGTAATTCCACCTGGTTATTTTGGACAATCCAGTCCTTAAATATCCACATAAATGTCACTCCCAGGGAGAAGTGGCTCTTTAGATTCCCATTGTCTGTGCTGTCATCTCTACTTGTCCAAGGCAGGAATGTGCTGCAGGGGGAGCTGAAAATTGACTCTAGGCTCTATCTAAACTGTGAGTTTCAGATTAGAAAAATAAAGGCTTTTGAATAGTTAGGAAGTCATTTTCTTGCATGCTGCCCATGCAGATTTACATCCTGATGAATGACTAGATGAAGGCAAAAGCAAATCCTGTAACACACCAGGCAGAATCTTGTGGATCTGACCATTTACCAAAACAGGGGAAGCAGTTTGCTGAGTAAGAATCTGTGGTCTATTTTCAGAGAAGAATCAAAATGTAAGGAAAAAAGTCAAACTAATTAGATGGATTAATACCTTTCTGAATTATTATTTTTTTTTTCAATCTAGACAAAAGCCTACAAAAAAAAAAAGTATATCAGTTCTCCCTATCAGTGAAGTATGGGGAAGTGGTGATCTCTGTGGTCATCCTACACTACTCCTACATACCACATGGAAACACACATATCTAGTCGTCCCCAGCAATTTAAGGGACTTGTTTCAAAATGAGCTGAGATCTGTAGAAATCCTTTGTGCTGCCAAAGTGGTTCAGTTTTCTGACAGAACCACTCAGTAGGCCTTGCAGCTGGAACAGGCTTGCCAACCTTAGCTTGTTTGGAAAGAAAACCTGTGAATGAATCCGAGTGGAAGGGAAACAAGCTGTACAATACTGAGCAGTGCTTCACTTCAGAGTCTGTCGTGGCACTGTCAGCACAACTGCCAAACCAACTGGGTAACCAGAGGAGCATCCAGGTTATGCCCAGGCAGAGCTGACTGAGAAACCCAAGCAATGCACTGAAGTGCTGAACCCAGCTCCACCTCTTTACTGGGCCTTGGTGGCCACACACCCAACCCCCTTTGGCTCCCCACAGTGTGGTGCTCACACACACCCCACACTCATTTCCACCTGTAATCCAGACAAGGCACTGTTAGATCTGCAACCAGAAGCCATCAACTGCCTTGTCCCCCCACACCCTCAAAGCAGAAAATGCCACTGTTCATGGGAGCAGGAACACACTGAGCAGGTTGCCCAGCTCCAAAGCACATGAAGAACAAATACCTCTGGCCACCTTCTTGCTTACATCCCAGCAGCAGAGAGGAAAAGAAAGCTGCAATGATTTTGGCATCTAAAAGATTGATGTGCAGTAACTCCTGCTCACAGTACATCAGCTTTGCATTGCTCTTGTATACTCAGGCTGGGCAGGTATCACACCTGCCTGAAGTCCATCTATCTCCAAAGCAGATAATTGCCCTTCACACCACACTTATCACTTGCTGCACGGACAATAGCTTGAATATTTCTTCTGGACTGTGATGCCTCCTCACTTTGTTCAACTCTCCTGCTAAATAAACTGCAAGAAGAAGAACCTCTTGCTTTGATTTCTCTGCAGATATGAGGCTGAACCATTTTCATTAATATCTGGCTGCCATGCCTTGAAGCATGGAGTTGAATTCTGTGCTGATTTTACTATCTAAACAAATTCCTTTCAGCTGTTATTCAGTTGACCTCAGTCAAAGTTAGGGTAGAAACACCCACCCAAGGCTGCCACCTTGGCTCAGCTTCTGGGACCATGCCAAACAGAATCACAGAGTCACCTTGGTTGGAAAAGACCTTCAAGATCATGGAGGCCAGGCTCAGTGATGCTGTGCTGTCAAAGAGGCTGCAAGGCAATGCAGAGTCCAACCCAAAAACCTTTCCCAGCTGGATGTATAACCTTCCATTTCAGTGAGCAAGTTGCCCATGGGAAATGCCAAGTTGCTCCTGGGAAATGCTGTGCTAACACAGCACAGGGGCATTACTCCTCCTGCAGCTTTTGGGCTATGGGAAAGAAACTGCACATTCAGCCTGCAGGAACTGTTGAAGGTCTTGTCCCCTAAACTGGACAGACAGATGTGTACTGGTTCTGCACAGCCTGGGCAAGGAGAGCAAAAGCATTTCATCCTGCTGCCATTGGAATCAATGCTGCCAATGATTTTCCCAAATTTTGTCAGCTCATTTAGGAGCTCAGCTCCATTTAGGAGGGTATTTTATTTCTTTGCACTACTGTCCCTGAGCATCTGAACTGAGAGCCACAGTCTGCATGATATACATGAAAAAGGTGCCTGGTGCTCATCAGAACTAGCTCCAGTTGGCTTGTAGGGGAGATTGAGATGAAAGCTCACCATCAGCTACAATGCCTGCTGCCCAGTTGGGTCCTCGTCTGAGCTATGAGGCTAATTTCTGAAGCCACAGAGAGGATTTTATCCAGGGTTTATTAGCCATTGTAGCAGCAGGAAGTACATTACCATGGAACAACTCACAAGAAAATAGCTTAGATTTACAGTGCAAGTGAACAAACTGGGAAACTGAGTAGCCCCAGGTGTAGCCTGAGTAAGCTCTTTGCAACAGGAAGCAGGACTGAGTGAAAACTAAGCAGGAATATCTCCAGGAATATCTCCACGTTTTCCTAAAGATTGAATACCTAGTTCATATTAAGAACTGTACATTTCATCCAAATTTTTACCAAAGACCTATGGTCTACTACAAATATGCTTTGATTCACTAGATACATGGAGAGAAATAAAAATTCATTTGCAACTAATATTGTACAGATATAGAAAATTACACTCCTGGATGGGAACAATTCTTTACCAAAATACTGATGTGCATGTTGCTGTTTGGATGTGTCTGTAAAATACTACCAAGTTTAGAATACACACAGGAACATGAGCCTAAATATTCCTGTCATGTTAAAAACTCAGTGACTAAAACCCAGGGTCTGACTAGACCAGGTGCATGCAACCAAGGTGTCTCACTGCAAAGGAATAATCCCTTGACTTCTTGGTATTAGGTAAACTCTGGGCCAAATGTCTCTCTTTATGAAGAGGCAGCCTGGAAACTGTGCAGACTTGCTGTGGCTCTTTGTCAGATGAGAGAGACCCCACAGGGCCAGGGAAAGCAGTCAGCAGCACAGGGGTTGTTCCCTCAAAATCAGTGTCCTGCCCCCAGGGCAGAAGGTGGCCTCCAGAGGAAGCTGCAGCTTCAAAGCTGCAACTTCCTGCCAACTCATGGCACCAGTGGCTTCTACCCCAAGTGTGTGTTTGACAGCCAAGGAAGGCACATAAAGGTCCTCCAGTACTTCCCTTCATACAGCAGTGAATTTGTGGAGACAACCAAGTTGAGGGATGATATAGGATGCAGCATCACACCTGCTTTTGTTCAGATTTTTTCCCCCCAGCATCTCTGCATTTCTAAAGCCAAGTGCTGTAAATGAGCTAATTTTTACTGTTCCTATTACATTTTGATTTGCATACAAACTGTTACAAACAAAACAATTACAAGCAATTTCCATGCATAATATATTAAATTCCTCCATTGCATCTTCATGACCTTGACTGTTATCTGTCCTGCTTCTCTTACATAATTTGAATTTGTAAAGCCATCTTTTTCATGCTCCAACTATTTTGCCCTGCCTAATTCTAAAGTATCTTATTTTCATTAAGGCATCTGGGGTCCCAACACATAATTGTTACGTGCTTTTGAGGCAAATCTACCCAAGACAAAACTGAAAATTCCCATTTGCACATCACATAGCATCTCCTCTGTCTTGCCAGGTACATAAAAACAGAGATTTCTTTTCCAAGTCTGTGTTATAAAACTCACTGCTCCAAGTTTGAGTTCTGTGCAAGGAAGCAAATCAAACCTACACAATCATCCTCTTGAAATGGGCTCATTTATATTAAGAGCAAATCAAAGGAGATCTGAGACAAGCACCCTTAGATGGACAGAGGAGCAATATCACTGCACCTTGGTAATAAGATCAGCTGTTAGAGGAACATTGGTTTGTAATATGGTTGTATTTATGGAAGTACTTATTGCAAATGCTGCTTAAATGTGTTGACCCCTTAAAGGCAATTACTGACTTTATGATTACAGTTCAGATTGGTGATGTATGGTGTTTAGCCTCCTGGGAAATATTCAAGAACAGAAATCTAATTGAAATGTTATGTCTTCCTACTGTACATGCCTTGTGCCTTCCATCAGGAAAGCTTCAGTTCCAAGAAAACCTGGGAAACCCCTCCCTGAGGGTTCCCTCACAGATGGAACCATTCTGGTGAAAATTCTGCCCTTGCCTTTGGGTCTAGCACTTGTGTCTGTCCTCATGCTTCATAAGCTGCTCCAGCAGGGAGTGTAGGAAGAACAGCCACATCTGTCCCTAGGGCACAGCAATCTCTTGGAGAAATCCTGCTTTGGGTGGAGTTACAAAATTGACTCTGTTCAGTCTGTATCCAATGTATTCCCTGTCCAGCCTGTACTCATCTGCAGGGCTGGAAGTGCCCGTTACACGTGGTTGCCTCCTCACAAGACTAGTGAGGAACATTGCAGCTTTCTGTGCAGAGAAGTCCCAGATAGCCTTTAACACAAGTCCCTGTGAATCCACTGGCATTGTTTCACTGAAAACATGATCTACTCAACAGTCTCCTGCCTTGCCTCCACCAATTATGACCCACCAGAGTTGCCAAAATCAAGAACAGGAAACAGACAAAAAGCAGAAAGCATAATTGGAAGAAATGCCCCCGTGACATCACAGGTTTTACTCTCATCTCATTCTCATGCTTTGTTGGAAGTCACAACTTCCTCATCACAAGGAAGACAACGGCCTTGGTCAGGACTCAGATGACTGCTCCTCAGACATGGATCACAGTACAATACTGCTCAGTCAGGGTAAGTCTGAAATACTGATGTGTCATGACATTTAGCCAGTCTGATGATCTGTTTAATGGTGTGATGCTATTGGGAGGCAGTAAGGACTAAACTACAAGTTAATCCCATGAGAAGGAGTTAATTGTGCAGCAAAAAAAAATACAATTTCCCACTGTGATCCAAGACACAAAGCAGGGGTTCTCACATGCTCAGTGTTGCTCCTGGTGGCAGAGTAGTTACTCCTGGCAGATGAGAAGCAGCTGGAAGGGAATGACTTGGCTGCTCACAGGTTTTTCAGATCAGGGCACTGGTACAAAATGAGGCAGCTTCACTGTCTTACCAAAACCTGGCTGCACTCAGAGCTCCTGAGCAAGAAATTCCCAGTGAAAGGTATAACTGAGTCAAGGGGATGTGTTTTGAAAACTGTGTGGAATGAAAGCCCATCAGCTCCTCTTGCTCTGCAGGCTATTGTCCCATTGCAACCTCTTCTCTCCTGTAATCTCCAGGGGTTGCAGCACAAGGAAACACTGCACACCCCAGCTCAGCACCCTTTTGGAAATGCTGACCTTTCGTGGATTCTTTCCCCCTTCAGATCTTCAAGTGTTTTCTCACACAAGCACTGAAACTCATCTTACATATGGGCAAACCATAGGTCTTTGTTTTTTGGCCAAAGTTGCCCACTCAGTTCCCTGTCCCCTGGTACAATTTGAGATGATGATCTTGCTCAAATGAGGACACAGCAAGAAAATCACTGGAACATCTCACCTGGAAACATGGAGGATACCCAGATACAGAATTTCCTTTCACTGTTTGTAGCAGCCCAGTTCCAAAGAGAGAACCCCTCCTACAGGACTGCTGGTAAGAAAACTTGTGTAATTCACTCTCAGACACATCCTATCCAGGTTACAAGACATTTCTGACAGAAGCTCTCAAAACCACATTGTTTTGTGTAAAAAGAGGCTGTATTGATGCCTCTATTGGTCTCTCCCTGTGAGACTTTATCCTGGGTCCCAGGCCTCTTCCCATTTAGCATTGCAAAATCTCTGAGAAACACAGCAGGAAATCCTTGGACCACATCTTTCAGATGTGGAAAACAAGCTAGGACACCTGGAAGGATGCATAGGGTCACTTCAAAACATCAATAGTCCAGTCCCTCTATCATTAGTTACTTCATTTCTCTTGCTACTGTCTGGAAGACAAATCCTGCAGCAATTATGGGCCTACACTTTGTCCTTCATCAGTCAGGGCTTTAACTCTGCTGTTTTCTCACTCAGACCTTATCTTGCTGCCCTGCATATCACAGCCAAGGTTTATCCCAGAGGTCACTGCATTTTTAATCAGCATTTCAAAATCTCTGTGAATGGAACACACTACCTAAAGTGTCAGGGCTATTTTTTTAAGATTTTTTTTTAAATGAACTGCTGTTCTGTTTCTTTCATAGGTTTAGTTCTCACCAGTGCCCAGTTCTTACTGATTTGTTTAGTCTAATTAGTCAGTATTCAAATGTGCAATGCATTAATTTGGACACTGCTTAAATCCCACAGAGATTTCATATGAAAATGGATTCTTTGAATTTTAAACACAGTCTGTTCCACCAATTCTGACATATTAAGCAAGCTCACAAGCCATTGAAGTTAGAAAATGCCAGTTGACCCATCAACCTGCAGTGGCAGGGAGTGAACCAAGCTATTTATTTACTGATGCTCAGAAGAAAGAGCTACATGCACACTCTGCTCCTGTCTCCTTTGATTTCCCCAAGCTGGAGTGAACTCCAGATGTGGGATTGCTTTACTCCCTGCACAGAACTGTTGGAAATTCCAACACAGCAGTAGAGCCCTGAGATTCCCCAATGCCACAAAGCACTCCAGCTCTCCCAGGCTACAGCCACAGGACATAAGTCATTCTCCCTGCTTTACTTTTTTAATATGATAATTACCTCATTTTAGCTAATGGACTTTAAATGTATCTTCTAGGGTAGTCTAGACATCTTGTGGAGGACAATCCTTGGCATTATTGGCATCCCTCTTATATTCTTGTGCCAGTTTGTATTGGAGAAAAGCTGCAGGCTGACCAGAGCTTGACACCACCAGTTAAAGCCAAACGACACCACCAGTTAAAGCCAAACAGAAGCTCCCACTCCTCTCACTGATGCCAGCTGCAGTCAAGTTTATCAAGGTGTTACCTCTGCTGTGATTTCCACACTTAGCTTTGGGTTAAAATTCTCCTTTTTGAGGGAAAGGAGCAGTTCTGTACATCAGCCTGTCAAGGTTCTCCCATTGCCTCTGGCTCATCATCTGTGGACATGTGCTTGTCTAGACTGGGAATGGATGGGAGAGGGACTATTGACATGAGCACAAAGAAGGAAAATGCATTTT
The DNA here is from genome assembly GCF_020740795.1 of Apus apus. Lineage (NCBI taxonomy): Eukaryota > Metazoa > Chordata > Aves > Apodiformes > Apodidae > Apus > Apus apus. The sequence continues at coordinate 8,126,918 of NC_067299.1, read as the reverse complement.
AGCAGATGCATCAGAGCCTCTGCTAATGCACTTTGGCAATCCAGCACAGACACTCTCCAAAGTCAGTCTAGACAAGGCTGTGGAGACTCCTTGGAATCTGGGCTGAGCACTCGACCTTCATTTCCCAGAACTGCAAGAGCTTTATTTTAATTCAGCACAATAGCACCTTTCAAACACAGCAACCTGTGAAATAAAGGTTTCAGGGTTAGCCTGACTCCTTTGGCAACACTTCCTCCTCCAAATAAGTGCAGAAATGAGAGGAGAAAAGCAGATCCACCCAAACAACAGCAACAATCCGGGACAAAAATTATTAGTAAAATTACCTTAAGGTGCAAAAAATGCAGGACTGCTAAGATCTTGGTAAATAACAAGCCCTGTAATTCCATCACTGAAGCTTCCTTAAGACAGCAGTATTCTGAAGGGTGACAGTACCCTCCAATTATACAACAGCAAATGAAAGGGAAATTATTTTTCCACACGGTGTCAGAAAAAAAAAAGCAAAGGAAAACCTCAGAGAGAAGCAGGTTTGTTTGGCTGCCACAGTTTTTGGGCACAACTGACTTGGTAACTCTTTTCAAAATGAACACAGGACCAGGGAGTGAAGGGGTTGGCAGATCATCCCCACATCCTTGTTTCACAACCCTGCCCTGGCACAGGATCAGCACAACAAGAAGCTGATGAACTTTCCTTAGGTTCTGTGGACCCAGAGATGAGATAAGAAAGGATTTATTTTTTACTTCAATAGTGGAACAGCACACATATAAATTTGGGGGGTGGGAGAGAATAATTCCAGAATGGAGAGGAACACTTGCTTTGGGGCAAACAAGTTTTTCCAGATGCAGAGAAGAAAGCCCTTAGCTTTTGACCAAAAAGCATCTCTCTGGCCCAGACTAAGTATTTTACTTTGCCTTTGTAATATGTGACACTTAACCCCCTAAAACTGTTTGGGTTTTTTTTATTTAAAATTTTACATTTCCTAAGTGAAAGCCAGTTTTGCAACTAAGAGGCTTAAAGCAAAATGCTTTGCTATTTTACAAGTGCCAGCCTTTTTCCTTTTGTCATGTTGAGCTGAAATGATGTGCAAGCTGCTTCACCCTGCTCAGGAAATTTGAAAGAGCCTTGTAGCTGCTCAGGCATTTAGTGCTGAGCACAACAAGGTGCTTCCTACTGCAACTGTGCCCTGGGCTGAAGGCACATTGTAGGATGGACACAACCTTAGTAATCATGGGTGATAACATTTTATTAAGCTATCAAGGGCTGCCTAGTATCAACACTAGATCCTAAGAGCCTTTTGCAGTTGCTGTTTTGGTCTGTCTTCAATCTCCTGGCCAACACAGCAGAATGAGGCAGCCTGTACATAAGAGGAATGAATGGCCAAAGCTCCCTGTGTTTGAACACACCTAATTGTGTCTTTACTGTCCAGGGTCTTTCTGCAATAACTGCCCTTCCAGCATGGTCTTTATCTGGTTATAATTAAGCTGGTAAGTGGCCAAGAAGACCCTGAAGAGCTCTGTCTGAACACTACAGTTGAGGTTAAACCAAAGCTACCGTACCACAGACACCCAAATTTTCTTCATGGTGGACAACAGGCTGACCATGAGCCAGCCATGTGCCCTCACAGCCAAGAAGCCAGTCCCATCCTGGGGGGCACCAAGAGAAGTGTGACCAGCACATCAGGGAGGTTCTCCTGCCCCTCTACTCTGCCCTGGGGAGGCCTCACCTGGAGCCCTGTGTGCAGTTCTGGGCTCCCCAGCTCAAGAAGGACAAGGAGCTACTGGAGAGTGTCCAACACAGGGCACTGAGATGAGGGGCTGGAGCATCTGCCTGTGAGGAAAGGCTGGGAGAGCTGGGGCTGTTCAGCTGGAGACAAGGAGGCTGAGGGGAGATCTGATCAGTACTGATCAGTATCTCCAGGGGGTGTCAGGAGGATGGGGCCAGACTCTGCTCAGGGGTGTCCAGGGACAGGACAAGAGGCAATGGGCACAAACTGGAGCACAGGAGGTTTCACCTGAATGAGAGAAAATACTTCTTTACTCTGAGGTAACAGAGCCCTGGAACAGGCTGCCCAGGGAGGTTGTGGAGTTTCCTTCTCTGGAGACATTCCAAACTCACCTGGACATGTTCCTGTGGGATCTGCTCTAGCAGGGGGTTGAACTAGATCTTTCTATCAGAACAATCACAGCAGGAGCCTTCTGTGTCTCCCAATGAGAACTGCTTTTATATTGTGCTTAATGACTGAGCAACCCCACAAGCAATGCAACCAGCAAGAGTCATCTGTTGAGGTCACAAGCAGCCCTCTCCACATATCTAGATCCTCCACATCCCAGACAATTCCAGGCTTTCATTAGGATCTGCCTCTCAATGCAAGCACCATCCCACCCCCCTCTGTTGAGCCTGCAGGGAGCAAAGACAGAAGGTGAATTTGACTGTCACTTTTTTGGATAAGTCAGTGCCAAAACGAGTCTAGAGTTTAGATTTCTAAACTGCTTTCTCAGTCTGCACCAAAACCTACTCTGCAACCCAGGCTTGCCAAGGCTTCAAATCTTAACTAAACCAATCAATAAAAATGGTGAAATCAGAAACTGAATACATTTTTAAAGGGCAAAGCTGTTTTACTGCACAGTCAGATGAGACCACAAGTATGAAACACTCTTTGCTGTTGGAATGGAAAAGAGGATGAAGCAGAGGAATATGATTTGCAATAGGAGATCAAGTTTTGATTGCCCTTGCCATTCACAGGTCAAAATCATTGCAGCTCACTACAGCAGAAAGAGATGCTTGCTACCAGAGAATGAAAGATGAGGACAGAGAAATAAAAATAGAGGTGAGGAGGCCTTTGACACTGCTCAGGAGAGAAAAGAAGCCTTTTTTTTGTTTTCCATGGGTTTAAATTAAAACTGTGCATGGAGAGCACTTTGCTGGTAAGAGGAGACGGATGGTTGTCATTAGCATGAATAACTTGTCTGACACGTTTTGTCTGTGACCCTTCCCTGTGACAGGCAAGGCAGAACCTCACCAGATTGTTGTGGCTAAAACAGTTCTCTAGAATGATGGAGAAACAAAGTCGCTGGAAAAAGAATGTTTGGGTTTTTTTTAAATCCACTTACCACCGGGCTATTAAGGGTTCAACTCCAGCACACGTTTCCTTTTTAGAAAAAGGGGAAAAGGTTTGTTTTGCCTGGCTTTGGAAGAAAATAAGGCACATGCCATTGTGGTCTGTGTAGCTGTGAGTGGCTGTGCCCTCTGCTGCCAGAATTACTCAAATCTCTGCCAAGAGGTCAGCAATTTCATCCCAGGGCAGGAGGAAGTCAGACTCTGGGTGATGAAACTGGAAATGGTAACTGAAGAGCACCTGATGAAATGCAACTCTAAATTACCTTTTCCAAAGCAGCAAAATGTTTGTTCCCACCTTTGGTTTTGGAGGCAGCTTGATAAGGACAGGCCTGGCAGTTGGCAATGTGCAGGTACCTGGAAAGCAGCAATGGACAGTTTGAGGGCTGGTTTGTTTGGGGTTATTGGGGGGGCAGGATGGGGAGCAGCAAGAGGAATAGAGTGGGTTGCTTGCTTTCTCCACACATTTCAGCAGGAGTTAAGCACTAGCAGCTTGCTCAGTCAGTGTTTGGTACCAGTTATAGGAGTGTTTTGTCTCCTTCTAAGGCTGCTGCACAAGCGTGTCCGTTTGGGAATAGGGGCTGCCTCAGTCTGCAGGCAGGGAACGAGGGCTGCTCAGCACTAGAATTTACCACTGCACTATGGCTTGTGAAAGGTCAAACCCCATCTATCAGCAGGGGAAAGCCATTGAAAATGAGACAAATTCCTACTGCAGCTGGAGCAGCAGAAGACAGCATGTTTGCAAATCAGCTGTAGGTTCAGCATGGTATTTTATCCAATAAATGATGTCAATGAAGGGCCTCTGATGCCTCTGATCCACACTGGAGCTGCAGAGCAGGCAAAAGCAGTACTGGTTTTGGGTGCATGCCTGACCAGATAAATAAGACTTTCCTGCACTTCCCATGACCTTCTCAATTGTTGAGCTCCACCAGGGCTGCTGACTAAGCATATTGGCTGCTGCCAGCTGCACAGCACTGACAGGTACCAGAAGGATTTGCTCTCTCAAGGTGGTTGCTTCTCTCTTCCATTACAAAATCAGCTTTAATTCACCACCTCAGCAGGACACATTGTGTAGCAATCCAGGCTGGACCCAACTCTGTGTTCTGTATGTGACAATATATCACTCCATGGCCAAAACACCCCCAGACCCCTCAGGTGTTACCAATGACAAATGAAGCACTAAACTTCATGTTCTCAGCTGTGAAAAACCTCAGGCAGATCCTGCATCACACAAGAGTCCATTTAACTTGTCCCAGGCCACATTTTTGCCCTATTTGCAGAGTAAGATGTATGAGAGAGGCACAGGACACAGACTGGTTTTGTTTGCTGGCTGACAGTGTGATATAATGTGAGTTTACACCAGTGTGGTGCAATCCTGGCCACACAGCCTTTCCCACAGAGAGCAGAGGCAGGCTCAGAAAAGCACAAGTCAGGAGGGAACAGGAGATATTTGCTCCTAACTTTGTTCTCTACATGTGCTTGAGGAAAGTGTGCTCTGGAGGAGGGGAGAGGGGCCCTCCTTCCCAGCACTGGATTGGCTGTTCATCAGGCAGCAGGCAGCCCTCCAAAACTCACTGGTATCTCCTGAGCTCTCAGCCTCCTTCCTGCTTCATTTGTTTTGGGTTCTGCTCCCTCCAGGACAGCTCTGTGCCCACCTCCCTCTGCAAGCAGCCTGCTTAAGGAGCACTTGGGAAGGCCCACGTCCAACGGTGCAGCCAACAAGTACCATCTGCTGGGGAGCAAGAGGCACCCAAAGAGACAAGCTTGGCTAGAGAACTGTCCTGACATCCAGTATCAAAGTCTCCTGCAAGCCCCCCGAGGCTCACACACAGCTCCACAGGAAGAAGTTCAAGAGCAACAGGAGAAAAGCCCAGGCGTTTCTGGATGTTCCAGCACCCTGGAAGTCCTAAAGATCAAAGACAATCCTTGCCTTGTGCAAGAGGAAGCATCACTTGGCAATTACACTGGGAGCAAGACAAATTAACAGCAAATCTAGATTGCCAATTCTTCTAAAGGTCTCCAATTTTCAAAAAAAGATTCCATCCTCCAATCCCATCACTGAGGGTTTGCAGCCAGAGAACCTTGAAAGGTCAGTTTCCAGAGAGCCCAGTATTCCATATGCCACTCTATTAAAGATACCTGGCACATACTTATGGGAAAGACATCTTCCTAACACTGATGCCAAATGCAACTGCTGCACTCTGGGTACCACCTCCCACACCTTCCTGTGCAAATGCAGGGAGCAGCTATCAGAAGGCTTCTAAATAGCAAAGTAGGTCAGACCTACAATGAAGTCCAGATGCCAAAGAGAAGGAAAACCTGCAGTAGTTATTTGATAATGCAACCCTAGAAACAGGTGTGGTTTTTCCTCACACCACAATTAGAGGGGCAGACATCTTTTGAAGAGCCCTCTCCTAAATTTCTATCATTCCCTGTATTAAAAATGACACAGGGGTGCCTGGACAGGCAGTGTTCAAGCCCCTGGTGCACAGAAGGACTCCTTCTGTGCAGTCAGCATGAGCTGGAGATACAGCATTTATTGCACTATGAGTTTGCTGTATCAGGCAGTAATTTATTCTTGATTAGAGGGGAGGAGCAGCTACAGACACAACAACACACACATTCCACAAAGAAGAAAGTCTCTTGGTAACTATTCTGATACCTCCTTCTGGTGGTGCAGGGTGGCTCTAAATCTTGTGCTGCTGGTTCTATGTGCACTAGTGGTTTGACTAGTTGTGATTTACTCTTTTTAACCTCCTCAAATAATAAGACCACTCCAACAGTCAGTAGCATTTGCCTTGAAGTAAGGACCCAGTGCCATTAACTAGGTAGGAAGTCAGTGTCACAAGTGTAAGATTTCCATGGTTGCCTCCATCCTGACCTGAAATAAAACCAAGCCTCCTCAGTGCCAACAATGCAGCCTCAACCCAAAGCAGCCACGTAGCTACCAGCTTTCTCTCTTCTTGGCCAGAGATTTGACCCCAGATCCACTTTAGACCCAGGTGGAGCTTTCACCCATGACTTCACCTTAGAAACAAACTAACAAAACCCATTAAAACAAAACAAAAACAACTTTAAAGTTTGGTTAAATTCAAAAGTTAAATGCTCAAGTCCAGATTGCTGAACTGTGCTCTAGAATGTCAGACCTTCCCTTCCTGAGCAGAGCTTTTGAATATCACTGAAGACTCCTGAAATCTAATTTTTAAAATTATTGTTAAAAATTTTCAGATGTTTTCCAGGAAATAACTTTAAAGGTGATGTCAGACAATGGAATTTTTTTGACTGCTTTAGAAGTGCCCTCATGGAGTAGCAATCAACATGTCAATAAGCTGTAATAGATGTTCCACACAAGAGCTCAGGGTAGACATCAGTTCTGTCAGATTATCTCATTTCCTTGGTGTGCAAAACTGTATTTAACAAAGCACATGGTTCAGTCCTGCAGCAGCACCAGGGACCTGCTGTGTAAGGAGAGGCTGCTGCAGGGGGAACAGATCAGAGGCAGCTGAGCAGCAGGCCTGAGAGGCTGTGTGACTGCAACAAAGTTAAGTCAAGAGATTCAGATAATTCTTGTTTGCCAGCAAAAGTTTCTGCATGACATGGAACAGTTTCTTCACCTTTTAACCAAAGCCTGGAATGCAAACCTACCTCTCATTTTCTCTTTTGAGAGATCAGTTGAACATTAAAGGGAGACTGCTCCAGTTCCAGTTCACCATTCACTGCTACTACCCTCTCACTAGTGGTGTCCTGAGGTACTAACCTGGGTTAGATCTTCAGATAACCACCAGATACCTTCCTGTGAGCTGAGGATCACTACAGGACATTCCAGCTCCCTCCATCAGCCAGAGGTTTGACAGCAGCTGTGAACTTTGAGCAAGTGACAGTGAAAGCTAAATCAACAAGACACTTGGAGAGAGCACTTGCACTGTGGCTGTAGCGAGCATGCCTGGATTCACCTCAGCTTGTTTCAAATTGTACACAGAGTTCAAGGAGAAGCCTGAGGAGTCAGGAGCAGTCTACATACCGAGAGCTCCATCAGAACATGCTTTGCATGGTGTGAACTTAGCAAGATAAGTACCAGCACCCCCCAGCCCAGCCTGAATTAATGTGCCATGGCAGCCTCCAGTCAGGTAGGAAGCCTGACTCATCTCAAGAGCTGTCAGCTTCAAAGAAGGCACACTTCTTTTGCCCTGGTTCTGAAACCAATGCAAATGTGACAAGTCAGGAGTTGTCAAATCTCCAATACTTAATTTATGGCACTGTGATAAGAATCAAAATCAAGCTGGATGCAGGGCAAGACAATTAAAAACACAACCGAGGAACAAAGGGTCCTACTGGCACCTGCTTCAGGCACCTTCATCTGCTGCAGCAGCAGCTTAAATGTTATCCCTGCAGACCAGAGACCCACCTCAGCAACACGTTACTAGAGACTTTGAAGTTGGAAGAGCTACAGGAATGCTACAGGGAATCCATTCCTTCATCCTGCTGGCATTCACTGCGGGGGTTATTGCTGGAAGCAAACCAGGTGAGCATCAGGGCAGTGACAAAGCTTCACACAGTAACAGGCTTCACACAGTCTGCCTGCTGGGGAGACAGCTCTGCCACCCACCTCACTGCCTGATCACCACAGTGGGTTTCAGCCCAGCTCTACACAACTGTTAAAATTCACTTTTCAGCATTTACTTGAGATAAACTTTTGGGACTCTTGGGTTCACTGCAACTAGCTAGCTTCCCTGGGCTTTAGTGGTGGCAGTGAAGAGGCAACAAGTGCTGTGGTCCAAAAGGATCTTTCCATGCACTGAACAAGATGTGGAATGTCCATGTAGGTGGCCTGGGGCAGAACCAATGTTTCTGGCAGCTCTACCTGAAGGGGACCTGCCTGACATAAACCAGAAGAGACTCCACAGCTGCAGCTCCTTCTACTAGAGCAGCACATCAGGCCTTTTTGCAATCCCTTAGGAGGTGGGGTGTCTCTGAACAGGAAGCACTATAATTCTCCAGTAGGTGAGAAAAACACAATAAACTCAGTAGCTTGTCTTAAAAAAAACAGGAGAATCCTGGATTCTCCTGCCAGCAGCAGCATCTTCCCTCCTGTTATTTAATGACCACAGATAGAGCAGGGTGCACCAGCTGGCAGGTGGGTGAATTACTGTGGAAAAGCTGGCTTGGCTTCAAGTCTCCTCAAAATGAAGAAGAAAACAGCATAATCTCCTGTTATCTAATATTATAATTCATTATTAGAGAAAGAAGAGCCTTCCAGTGATAGCTTAGAGTGAGACACACACACAAAGCTGAACGAGCTCATGGCACAGCTAGTTCATCTCATTCTCTTCTCCCTGCCCTGCTGGTCAATGCCCCTGCAGGCAGCAGAGAGCAGGACATGCCCAGCCCCTCCATGGCACCCACCACCTGCTTGTGGAGCTGCCCCAACTCTTGCCCAGGTGCTCAGGGGACCCGGAGCTTATGGAACTGGGGAACACCCCATTTTTTCGTGTGTGTCACTGTGTTCATTACCCGACCTGCAAGGACCTTGCTTGTCACTCATAAGCAAAAGCATTTTGCTGTGCCTGTGCTTTGTGACACAAAACTGCTCTGAGCAAGTCCCTGGTCCATCACATGAAGGAAAAAAACCAAACCTCCACGAGAAGAGAGCCCCAAAGCACCACAACCAGCTCCTCAGGTATTAGAAAAGTGCTGCGAAGAGGAAGCAGAGCTCAACAAAGGCTGAACCACACACAGGGTGCGTTGCTTCTGGCCCCACCGTGTGTCCTCATTTAGATACTGTCACAGCACAGGTTAAACAAGACGTTACAGAGAACGGGCTTGCCTGGAATCCTTGTTTGCCTGACAACAGCCTAATTCCTGAAGACAGCAGATTGACAGGGATCTGCGTGCGACAGGAAAGCTCCCCAGCAGATGGGAAAGTGGCAGGCTGCTGTGCAGCTGCAGCCCAAGGGAGACTGCCACTGACAGCCCTACAGCAGCAGAGACAAACCGAGCACACAAACTGCAAGTACAATGGGAAGGGCTGGAGGGACTGGTTAGCAAGGGAGAACGAGAAGGTTTGAAAGGTGTTTGTGGAAATATTTAAGCTGACACTTGGGAGTTGTACAACGTCATGACAATAGCAGAATGAGCAGCATTGGGAAGTGAATACATTTCATAGAATGTCTGGGGTTGGAAGTGACCATCTAGTCCCACCTCCTACAAGGAGCAGGGACATCTCACGCTAGCTCAGGTGGCTCAGAGTCCCATCAAGCCTGACCTTGAATGTCTCCAGGGATGGGGCCCCCACCACCTTTCTGGGCAACCTGTTCCAGTGCTTCACCACCCTCATGCTAAACAACTCTTTCCTAAAAAAATTATATTTTTACATAAACATTTAAATCCTAAATCCACAAGGCCGTTCACTAAAGATACACTTAACTAAGATAATTACAGGTTATAAGCAGACATGACATTAAAGTCAAAAAGACTTCAGAAAACAATCTAGCATTAGCAAAGAGTGAGTGATCCAATATAGTTTTCATGACTCTCACACTGCAGATCCAACACACAGTGCCCTTCTCTCCACACTTCAGTTTCTGTATTCAAAATGAAGCAGTCCCAGCCCAGCAGCACATTCAGAGCAGAATTAACAAGCAAAAACTTAACCAACATCATAGCTAATGTTCCCCTCTACAGCCTGCAGGCTTCTCAAAGCTAGAGAGATACATTCCCTGATGGATTATTTATGTTTCTTACCTCCCAGGACTGTTCTTGTTCCATAACTCTTCTTCCACCTTCTGCCACACACAGCTGACGGAGAACTTGAAACTGTTTGACTTTCTACATATGCAGAAATCTGTCTTGCTACTTCATGCTTTTTTGATGAGCACATCCCTGTTGCTGGAGATTCTATTTGGTGATACCCTGAGCATAACAAACCAGAAACGCTTCCTAAACCAAGCAGCACCAGCTACCTTAAAGTATTTGGCATTTACAATAAAATGTTTATTGCCAAGGGAAACACAGAAACAAAAAATAACTGAGAAGTCAAGCTAAAAAACTGAGTTCTTACCAGACTTAGAAGACCACCTGCACTTGGGAGCAGCCTGAAGTAAACTTGCAGTGGTCTAATCTAAAGGGAGACAGAACACATGGTTGCTATTAAAGGAGAAATCAGCAGAATTAAAGTCACCTGTAACATCTGGGGCACCTGTGAACAAGCAATTAAGGCTGGCTGAGCTACATGTGCCTTTGTAAAACATCAGCAAAGTTAGTGTTTGACAAGATGGAGTGTTTAATACAATTTAAAAATGAGTAATGCAAATGCAACATAAAGTGACTGATGAAGGTGCACGAAATATGGGCACAGCACACAGCCTGGCATGCAGGTTACAAGTATGTAAAATATGGAATGGATGTAGTAAAAGCCACACTTGTGGCTTCAGCAGTTTTGCTGCACAGAGATCAATGCTGAGGGCTCCTTCCTGCCCCTTCTCTGCAAACCAGGGAGATGAGATGTCTGAAACGGTGGCTGTGGGTGGTAACAACAGAAGTGCCACGTCCCTCTGGCTCCTGCTGTACAAACACAATGTACCAGAACTAATTTCCATGGACCTTTCTGGAGGTGAAATGCAAGGAAATGGCATTTTTAACTGCACTGCCTGGCAGCACTGCGAGTGGGGAGGTTTGGAATGAATGCACTGCTGCCCCCAGGCTGGTCTCTCAGTGGCACAAAATGCAGCTGCCACCCCAGCAGGATCCAAACCAGGACTTTCTCACACAGGTGAGTAATTCCTACCCTGGAGTCAGACAGACAGACAGACTCACACAGTGATGTTAAAATCCCCCACCCTCTGCTTGCCAGGACTGCGTAGTTATTTCCCTCCCTCAAAGCCAGTTTAGTGTCTCCTCTTGAAAAGCAGGTGGGTATCTTTTTCCTTTGCCTTTTAGTCTCTTCACCACAGAGCTGATCAAGGCTTTTATTTTTCAAACCCATGTTTTCAGGGAACACCCTCTGTGGGGTCTGGCAGATCTCCCTGAGTGCCTGATTGTTAATTCTTGACAGACTGAGACACACTCCAGCCTCCTATGGAAATGAATCTTCATTCACATTTCATCTTTCCACTTAAGTAATTCCCTTTCTACACCAGGTCACTATGTTTATTTTTTAAAGTAATCAACACGTGTCCTTTCATGTGTGTTTTATCCTGTAATACAGAAAATGGCCTTGTTGCCACGAAAGCTCCACAAAAGTACTTCTAAAGCTGATTTTCACTAGATCAGGTTTTTTAGAAGCAGGAGCTGTGTCTGGGCAAGAGACACTTTTCTGTGTTCCCTGTGTCCCTTCTGCTGTCACAGGAGGGCAAATGAGCACCGGCTAAAACTCAAGTAGGAGAATGTTTCTCTCGAGCTCCAACTGTTGGGAAGGAAGTGTCAAGACTCAGTTCCCTCTGCCTTCTTCCCTTGCCAATTAATAAAAGACCAGATTCTCCAAACTGCTCTGCACAGTATATCCATCCTGCAGAAACACTGGCCAAAAAGTATAACCATCTCAGCTGAAGACACAACATCTTTTGGAAAACTCAGCATTTCTTTAAGTAGCTCCTAGAGATTGTGCAATGAGTTTTCCAGTGGTTCAATCTATACTCCTGATGTGTCAGATTAATTGAAAGTCAGATCCTGCACTTTGTCCAGCCAGACCTTGACAGTCTAAGCCAATTCAATGTCAGTCTCAAGCTGTAGATCATTGCTGTGTGTCAGCATTTTTTGCAGGTATTAACAAAACATCTTGTTTGCACTGAAATTTTGACAGCATCTTCAATCAGGAGTCATTTTCTCAGAGCAGACCAGGGAAAAACTAGTATCTTGCCTCCATCAGGAGCCAGCCTGGTTTACTTCAGGAAAAAAATGCAAGAAACACTCTATAGGTATAAAACTCCTGTCTGATTTTGCAATTAAACAGTTCCCTGAGAAACTGCAGAGCAACTGTTGTTCATCTCATGGTTTCTTTTCTTGTTGCCCACCAAAAGCCTTTTGAAATGTTTCTTGGTAGCTACCTCTCAGTACGGCTGGTACATGGGAAGGTATCCAGGGGTCTCCTCTTTTTGTTTGATGTTGGTGCTGGGAAATGCTTTGCCTCAAGGAATCTTACAAGAGTTTTGGACAACAGTTTCAGACAACAGAGCTTCACAAGCCAATTGTGCAAGGACAAAACAAACAACTTTGGTTTGAGCTTCTGTGATTTCACCCTCTCAGCATTCCTTGCTCTGTTACTATGAAAGAGGGTGGGTGAAGCCTGTAAAACACATGATCTTTGATGACCTAGAGCAGCTTTTAGAGAACCTTTTTCAAACAAGCACTGCATAAATGCAGCCCCTCCACTCTTATTCGCCTCCTCTTCACAGCAAGTGCTCACAACCATTTAGGAACTACCTCTTCTGAGTAATTTTGGCAGTTGAGTATGTGTCACTTGTCATACCTTGGGTGAGGGGGTGCAGATGTATCTTACTGCAACAGCTATTCCACTGGCTCCAGTCCAACTACATTCTTTGTACTCTATTTTGTGGATATATATGCTAAGCATCAGATGGCAATGTTTTATGTACCTGTATAATTACAACACAACCAGTAAAAGGCAATAAACAACACCCTTATTGTATGAAGACCTCAATTGCCTCCAAACTTACTACACCATTTTAAAGGGGGGTCCCACAGACACCACACTTTTTAGAAGACAAGCCCACCCCAGGGTTATCCCAAGGGATGTAGCAAAACAGGGGTTGGGTGGTGCTTTAACATTCTTCTCTGTTACATGTAAATATCAGAGGAATACAAATGACTTTGCTCTGAGGAAGAGGCAGTGCAGTATTCCAGGTAGAGTTTAGCAGAAATTTATTTCATGAAAAGCTTCATTAGCCTGAGTCATTTTACATCACATTAGCTCCAGACACTCTGTTTTAGCACATGTTCCCTTTCTGTCACTTACATTCCTTCCTCATCTGTTAAATCCTTCCTGAATGCTGTTTCTAGACACCCTCATTAGCTTCCATCACCACTGGCTGCACACTATGCCATTAAAAGATGCTGGTTCAGAAAATACTTCACCTGGCACTGAAGATACCCTCTAAGAGGAAGGCTGAAAGCGGAGTTCATCTTGGCTACAGAAGATCAGTTCTTCTAAAATTTACATTTACTTGCCATGCCAGATAGAATTCCCTTTCACATCCTTCCTGATACAGGATCTAGTCAACAAAACTGGGTTAAACATCCATGTCCCCTGGTTACAGAGATCACTTCACTCAGCAGACAGAGGCCATCAAACCTTTGTCCTGGAATTCCTGTGTGAAAGCCCATCTACCTAATTAGATGACATCGTTCATTCAGACATTTGGCAGCTCCTTCTCTGCTTTCTGTGGATCCCAAATACCTGCCTCTCATCCTACCAGCTCTCCTTTGATTTCCCCATCTTCAGCTCTCTATTTGAAATAGTTCTGGCTCTGTGTGCCACTTCCTACCTTTAAGTTATGGCTCTGGGCAGGTCTACCCTCCTATCAAGCAGAGCTGCAGAGCAGTGAGCCCTCCTGAGAAAAATCACCTGTTTCCTGCTGGTTTAGTTTTAAGAACTGAGCACTAGAAAGCTTTACTCTCTATGAAGATCTGATCCTGAAGATGGCACTTTCTGTTGGCCCTTTGCTGGCCCACATCCCCTGCTCTGGTGGCTGTTCATGGAGTCAGAGAACTGTAGACTCCCTTTGGTTGGAAAAGACCTTTAAGATCATCCAGTCCAACCTTTCTCCCAGCCCTGCCAAGGCCACCACTGACCCATGTCCCTCAGGACCACATCTACATGGTTTTAAACCCCTCCAGGGAGGGTGACTCTTCCACTGCCCTGGGCAGCCTGGACCAGGGCCTGACAAACCTTTTAGTGAAGAAATTGTTCCCAATATCCAATCTAAACCTCCCCTGGCACCACTTGAGTCTGAACAGCCTTCTCCCCAGCTCCACTGTGAGCAAAGGCAGCAGGTAAATCCGAGGAGGTGTTCTCATGGGGCAACCTGTCTGGAGATGTGTGTGGCTTCACCCACTCCCCTGTCAGGCTGAGAGGCTTTAGGTTCGCTGACTGGCTGTTTTGTGCACTCAGAATTGTCAGAACAAACTTCTTTTATTTGTTGGGTGTTTTTATTTTGTTGTTGGTTTGGGGTTTTTTTTGTGTGGGTTTGTTTTTTTTTTAAAGATTAAAAAGAGAAATTGAAAAAATCTGGAGGAAAGACAGCACTTAAATGCTATGAAATAACCATGGGTTTAGGTAGTCCATCATAACTCATTGCAGGGTGTTTTTCTAGTTCTAAAAGGAATATCAAGATAATTGAAATCTCACCTGCTCTGGCAACACTATCAGTGAATACCACGGGGAACATTTTTAATTAGCATTTTAATTACCAGCATCTACTTTGGAGCCCTCTTAAAATCTTTCTAAACAGATATGTGCAAAGAGCACCTTTCTACTACATGAAAATGCAATTCTGGATACAGTCTATTTTAGTTTCCACCCTTACCAATACATCAGCAAGTGAGCAGTAACACTCAGTTCCTCTTGGAGACCCCATAGCAGCCTTCCAGTGCCTGAAGGGGCTGCAGGAAAGCTGGGAAGGGACTTTGGAAAAGGGATTGTAGTGAGAGGACAAGGGGGAATGGATTAAAACTGGAAAAGAGGGGAGCTTGAGGTGAGACACGAGGAGGAAATTCTTTAGTGTGAGGGTGGTGAGACACTGGAACAGGTTGCCCAGGGAAGCTGTGGCTGCCCCATCCCTGGCAGCGTTGAAGGGCAGGTTGGATGGGGCTTGGAGCAACCTGGTCTGGTGGGAAGTGTCCCTGCCCATGCAGGGGGCTGGAACTGGATGATCTTTAAGGTCCCTTCCAACCCAAACCTATGATTCTAGTCTACATTAGGAATAGTGCTGTAAATGCAGGGGTAAAAAGCAAGGGACCAGCCTAAAGGACACTGTAAATCCACCTGTGGTTACTGCAACAGTGTGAGCCCTGGACACTCATCAGAGGGGAGCACTGAGCAGAGAATATGGCAGCCTGAGAGTTAAGAGTCAAGTTCAAATCCCTGCTGTGCCTTCACAAAGTCACTTCTCTGGGCTTTGGGGTTCTACGGACATTTAAAAAAACATGGATGATATTGATCCATCTTAGTGAAATACTGACCAGCTGGGGTTTGTTTTGGCTAGTTACAAATGAACTGAGTATCCTTCCTTCCCATCTCGTTATTTTCTGAACAGACGTGGTCTCATAAGGTGGGAGAAAACTGCAATCCTAGTGCCAAAGTCCTCTTGTTGGTGTCTTCAGAAGCTGAGAGAACTGCTGGCAGTAGCCCAGGGAAAGCAACAAGCAGCACAAGCTGGGATGGCAGCTACACTTGCAAACCTCAGAGCAATGCAAAGGAAACCAGGGACAAAACAGAACGATGATTGGCAGAGATAGGATGAATGGAAGGCTGGACATGAAAGTGCTGTGAATAATTAGTCACCTCTGACCCAGGAAAACATTGACTTCATTTGCAGCACAAAACGGACTGTAGATGGAACTGGGGAGAAGGATCAAACTATTCACTCTGCTGCCCCCTCATCAGAAAAATTCATTTCCTCTCTACTGTTGAGCAGTGAAATGTACCTGATTGGATCTGCTGTGACGACTTCACAGAGAAGACTTGGAATGAAGAATTAAAGAGCCCATGGGGTGATGCTAAAGGTAATCCTATTAAAGCCATGGGCTAGAGGAGAAAACGTACCTACATCTCCTATTTTAATAAAGAATGACAATAAATCCCTTAAAGGAATACATTTATTTGGACATGTCTTTGAAAGCCTAATGTCATTCTTGCTGACAGGGATGCTGGATATCAGTACACAGATGAGGACATTTCTCACTCCCTGCTCCTCCTCCTGTTCATTCCCATTACTACTCACTTCTTCCCACACTGCCAGCTGCTTCCTGCCTTCCTTCTCCACTGCTTCCTCCACATGCCTGCCAGCTCTCTCTCCATTTGACTCATGTCCTTGCTGGGTCCTGGTTCTTGTCCAGCCTCAGCTGCTGGTAGGGGTCACCTTCAGATGGGGGACAGCTCATGGTGGGCTCTCAGCACTCCCTGGCCATTGTCAGACCTTTCCTTTAGCCATGGCCCCGAGGCTGAAGAGAGAGAAGAAGCAAAGCTACATTCTGACAGTGTGGTCTGATACCTGTCTCCTGTGTGCTCTTGTCAAGTGCCTTTACCTTTTCCCAGCTGACATCAGAAGAGTGAGGCATCTCAGACTGGAAAGAAGCCTGAAGAAAATAACATTATCCTACATGATCCCTAGTCCAGAAGAGGCCATGAAGATGATGCAAGGACTGGAGCAGCTCTGCTCTGGAGACAGCCTGGGAGACTTGGGGTGTTCAGCCTAGAGAAGAGAAGGCTCCAGGGAGACCTTAGAGCACCTTCCAGTGCCTGAAGGGGCTCCAGGAAAGCTGGGGAGGGGCTTGGGACAAGGGTAGGGAGGGAGAGGACAAGGGGGCAATGATTAAAACTGTAAGAGGGGAGATTTAGGTTGGACATGAGGAGGAAATTCTTTAGTGTGAGGGTGGTGAGACTCCGGCCCAGGTTGCCCAGAGAAGCTGTGGCTGCCCCATCCCTGGCAGTGTTGAAGGGCAGGTTGGATGGGGCTTGGAGCAGCCTGGTCTGGTGGGAGGTGTCCCTGCCCATGCAGGGGGTTGGAACTGGATGATCTTTAAGGTGCCTTCCAATCCAAACCAGTCTATGATTCTATGATTGGACACAGCAAAGCCAGACTGGGAAGAAAATACAAACAGCTCCAACTGTCTCTCTGGCAATCTGCTTGCCTTCAGCATGTCCAACTTGTTTGACATAAGCAGATACTTGTTGGAAATAAGATATCACAGCCCCTCTTGTTGAATGGTGCCTCAGAACAGACGAGCTTTAGCTCTGGCTTTCCAGGGCCATTGGAAACAAACACTAAGGCTTAGGAGCAGGATAATTCACTTGGATCCTTTTGCATCTTCACAGCATTATCAGAAGGCAGACACTTCCCACATCCGGAAGAAAACCAGGCACCTTAAAGTAGGCAGCTCAGCTTGGTTTTAAGGCAAGTTTGCAACACTCCAGAAGTAAAATGCTCCTAATTGTGCAGTGCAGATGAAGTGCAGACTTAAGGAAGCCTGCTCAGGAGTTGTTGGGATCAGAAAAATGCCAATCACTTGTTGAAGCAGACCCATCCTGAGGCCACATCTCTTCTCCAGGAAGCTGCAAGCTCCCTGCTGGATCTCTCTTCCCCTGAAACAGTTTTTTTGTCAAACATTTGCTTTTTACGGAACCTCAGCAAATCCATATTGCTCTTAAAAAAAAGATAAAAGTTCCTTATTAAAGTTGGCAAGTCCAGGCAACCCCAGGAAGCATAATCATTTTTTTCTCCCCCAGACGTAAATATCTGGCTTCCTTCAAAGCCACCGGTGTCTGTGCCTCAGCCCAGTTGTTTCTGTCCATCTCCCCCTCTCCAGTAGCACTTGAAGCCTCTGGTGAAGCACAACAAAGAACATCAGTCATCACATTAAATCAGGAGACACAGACCCCCCAGACAACATGCCAGTGTTTAACAATACAAACTAAATTTACAGGAGAAGGCAGCTGGTATGAAAATAACTGCATCTGCTTGGCTAGCAGTGTTCTCCCACTTGGATGCACTTAGCAGAGATGAAGATGAATCACATTTAATCACAGGCTGTTAGAGCAGGATCAGACCACACAGTGTGACCAGGTTAATAGGTTGGAGGCACGTGGATCTGATGCCAAATTAAAACAATCCTAAAAATAGAACTCCAGTTTTCCTTAGGAGCTCTGCCTCCTCACTTTACAGATCAGGCAAGCAGCTCTGTCTTCCACGACTTCCAGGCAAACAAAGGGCCTAAGGAAAATAATTCCCTTCCTCAGGACCTTCCCATGTAATTCCCATTGAACTATCCTAAGTTACCTAGACTATTGGAGGGACAACTAAGAGAGACTGCTGGTTTGCTAAGGCTTTTGTGTTAAAAATCAGACCATGAGCATAGTTTCCTAGGAGAAGATATTGCTTAGACACTATCTAGCTGCCATTAACCAGCCTCGAGGTGAAGCATCTCTAGTCATTCCCAATGCAGAAACCAGGCTAATATTTTTACTACAAGAACTAGATTGCTTAACCAGCATTTTCCATCACTGTCCTCTTCACCTCTGTGCTCTCTCCCATCACACCCCAAGGGTGTCTGCTTGCAATGCTCTTACAAATCAGAGGTGGAGAGTCTGTGATCCACGTTTTTTCTACTACCAGGTACAGCCACATTTATCCAAAATGGGTTGAAGAAACATCTTTTCACCTGATTTTCCTGAGGAAATATTCTCAGCAAGAACTCAGGTGTCCTTTTTCACTTCACGTCCTCTTCTACTCCCAGCTCTGACATAAAGGGTCCAGTGACATCTCCTCCACAGTGGGTTGTCAAACACACACAGAGAACAAGTTCATTCACTGAGGATGCAAACTCTAAAGGCAAAAAGCTATGAAGAGGTTAACAGCTGCAATGTCCCCCAGACTGAAGATTAAGAAGTACTCACAGACCTGCATTTCTTTAAGTGGTGTTTTCATCTAGCAGGATAGAGATATTTCTGGGGGAAAAAAAAAGCCTCCTGCCAAGATTTCAAAAATTAGATGCCTAAGATTAGGTTCCTAAACCCATAATTAAGACTTTAAGTAAATGGCCTGGTTGTCTTGAGTGTTGAACACACAGCTGCTCAGGCTGCCTTCCTTAGGAACAGAGGGATGCAGAGCTCTTGGAAAAAAAGGAATGAAGGAAGAAAAGAATCAGGCCACTTCCTCGGGTACATTATGGTGGGATTAAGTAGCTACCTTGAAGTCAGTACTTTCAAAAAAGGTTACATTCACCTTTTTACATTATTTACAAGCCAAACACAGTAAGTACTGAAAAGAAAATTATACCTGCATACACAAATGCATTAATTACCTTTTAATTCAATTTAAAAGCATTTTTCATAATAATATAGAAAAATAGTAACTGTAGAAAAAAAGCCACCACAGTATATGGGCAGGTAAGTGAGATCTTAGTACCTTAATATGAGCCAAGTCCTGTGCAGGTCAGATTTGTTCATTGTACAGAACCTTGTACAGATTTTCTGGAGACAGGGCACCTTTCCTGAGCCCTGCTCTGGCTCCATGGGCAGGGTTAGGCCTACTGGGATTCTGTCACATTCCCAACCTGTGTCTATGTAACAGCATTTACAAATGACCTCTCTCCAGTAGGATTTGGTAGCACTTACATTCATGTCTCAAAGTTAGAGGCGTTTCATTACTACAGGATGTGTAGTCAATTTACATATAACTAACATTGTGCAAACATGAAATTACACAAGCAAGATTAACACCATTTTGGTCAGCTCTGCAGCATTAGGAGCAAGAGTCTTTTCTTATCAACCTTTGTTGCCTGTAGAAACAAAAAGCTTTCTAAGAACATTTCCAAGGCTTTATTGGATTACAATGAAGATAATTATAGAACTGAGAACCACCCAGTGGCTCTCTCCTAATGGAGCAGAGCCAGTTCCAGCCACTTGAATGCCAGCACAGCATGGCAGGGACCCACATTGTTCTTTCATGGCTTCTTTTTGTCTGGCTCAAGGGAGGAGGTGACTTCTCTCCAGCCCCAGGCACCCTGACAGGCAGCAAGAGCCAGCAGTATTACAGGCAGGGTGGGAGAACTCAGTGCTCACAGGAGCCCTGAAGAGTAAGCAGCGTTTGCAAAAGAGCAGAAGGATCTCTGAGGAAAACTTTTGCCCTAAAGGTTTTGGGATCATGAAGGATTTGGGGGTTTCTTTGTTATTTCAGGATTGATTTCAACAGACACTGCATCTGCATTTTCATGTGACACGGGGAGGGTAAAAAAACAGAGATGATGGATTTACTGCTAAGAAAAACCTAATGTCAGCTCCAGCAGAAATCTGGCTGATCTGGCCTTTCTATTCACATTAAGCTACTGGCAGCTGGACAGTGTCTGCTTCTTTTAGCTGACTTCCCAAACAGGAATCAGGGAATTCTTCTAGAGGCTCTGACTAAAAGGACATAGATACGTAAGGATAAAGGCACTGGGTGAATCTCTAGTCACTGGACAATGGAGGGAATAGGAGGGAAAACAAGTAGAGGGAGACGAGCAAGGCAGAACTCAGCCAATTACTCTGCAACTGAACAGTAGGGTAGATACTGACACAGGCCACCTGTGAAGGTGCTGGAGTCTCCTTAAGGGGAAGCCAGGAAGGAGTTAGTAAAAAAACAACTGGTTTGTTGGGCTGATGCTGTCATAACTGATCCAGTCCCAGCACAGGTCCCTCTGAATGACAGCAGAAACCTGGAGCCTCTTATTTGGAGCTAAATGGCACTTCTGCCACCCACAGCCAGGTCAGTAGCATTAGAAAGGATCACAGCTGCTCTGCAAAATACCTTGCAGAAGACAATTCAGCTGCACAAGTGATTAAGGCAAAGAGGAATAAAACACAAGATCTTAGGAGAGAGCAGCCTAGATAGAATATACGAATCAGCCTGGAAAGCTGTGGGCTGCCATCTGCACCCCTTCAGCACAGGAGGATCTCTGAGGTGCTGCAAAACCCCTTTCAGGAGCAGCACACAGAGCTACTTGTTTGGGAGAGGGACAGGGAGGGGAAAAGTTACATGGAATGTCTTTGACAATTGAAATTCTGCTGACAGCATCTCACACACACCACGGGTGGAAGGAATCATTCTGGAGAAGGGGTTCCACACCATGGTAGTTGTATCTTGGTCATGTCCTGCCCACTTGATGCCTCTACAGATATTTAGCAGAAGCCAGAAATAGTCACAACTCTGAAGGCAATATTTTTATGCCAAGCAGAGTTTTAAAACTTAAAAAAAAAATAATCCACATAAATAACACTAAAGGTCAGTCCCAATCACCTGTCCCTGCTTCAGGGAATGAGGGAAGGGGAGGAATAGATGAAAATCATTACCTGAATGGATTAATAAAACCACAACCTTTGGTGCTGTTCCAAGTGCCTCTTACCAACTATTTTAGTTGGAAAGAGCAAAAAAGAAATGTTAAAGGTAGGAGGAGATTATACAAATAGTTACAAAAGTACAAGTTTTCTCAGCTTGTTTGACAAACTACATTTCATGCAAGGGACAGATTCCAAGCAGCTGGAATGCTGCAGAACAAAGTAAGCACCAGCAGTAGTTTTTTCCAATCCAGACAGAGCAGCAAAATTAATAACTTCTTTAAGTCCTCCAGTTTTTTCTTACTTCTGCTCAGTTGGAACCACAGAAAACAACAAGTATTTCAATTGATGCCTAAAGGGAACTTTTAGTCCTTCACTGTCTGGGTGATAGGATTCCATGGCTTTCTCTAATGAAGGTTTTGGATGGCCTGCAAAGTGTAGTGTCTTAAAGAGCTACCAAGCACAACAGCCTCCTCCAGCACAAGGAAACTGTTGTGTTACCCCCTCAGGGCAGAATTTGGTGCCACCTGCTGAGAAGCAAATCTAAGACAAGTTGAAAATGTTAAGAAATTCGACTCCTTTTATATGTCCTTGTGAGGAAGTTTTATCTTTAAGACACGGGGCCAAACAGGTGATGGAAACAGTTTCCTTGCTTTGGAGGCAGAGCTACCAAGGGCTGTTTCACACCTTTGATGGCCTCTAAGTCAGGAGTTCTCTGCAAGACAGAGGACAGTGGCCATCCCAGGAAGGCCCAGACACAGCATAGAGCATCCAACCTCTTGGCTTGCCTGTTAGTCTTCCTAAAATGCAGTAAACAGTTTAACAAAAATGAAAGTCCTCCCCCCCTTACATTACAAAGAAAAGAGAGAAGGATTTGAAAAGCTGGAATTGAAACCAGTCAGCATGACCCTGCTGATTTCTAGGCAGTGACTTTCACAAGAGAGACAAGAGTAGGAGTAGGGATGAGTTTGTCATGGACTTCATGTACCATCTACAGAACAGCATTTGGCATCTCTTGCTCATATGTCAAATCTGTGCCTCCCCAGTACCCCAGATACTGCTCCTCATTGACTTTTTTTAAGAAGAATTTAATGCTGACTTAACCAAAGTGATAAAGAGATCATCTGTTTACAGGGCAAATCATGAACATGCAAATAGAGAAGTCTTATCAAGCTGCTTAAATGCTACCACAGCTGAATAATGGGAAAAATTATTCTCACAGCTGTGGTGTTGGGGACATCTGCTTTGCAGCTGTCAAAGATTTTAGCAATCACAAACTTTAGAGTTTGACAACAGAGGTAGAATCTTGTGATTCTGATTTTAAAATAGCTTGAAAAAATATTAAGACAAGCACTTGGGACCTCTACAAGCTGATTTGACCATATCCAATAGTAAAAATCCCTTCTTGGACACGGGTTCTCTGGCATCACATGAATTTTCAGAAAGTCAGTATTATAATTGTTTTGGTTTTTTTTTCATTTTCATAACCAGAAAAAGTAGCTGAGTCTTTCAGAATACCAACTTTTATTTTAAAGACAATTTTTACACTCTTACTGAGTATCACCAAAAAGTTCCTCTATTATTTCCCACAATGGCAAAAGTTCTGGCCAAATTTCAGTACCAAGGTTTAAGTCAGGTTTTGGACCCAATTTTTTTTAAAATGAGGGAGAAACAAAAACCTGCAGTTGCTGAATTATGGTATTTATAATGACATTAGATATTTACAGTCATTACAGGAATATTGTGCTTTATGATCCTTATGATTTACTGGGAGAAACAGGCAGGATCCAGAATATTTCACAATTCACTTGCTAGTACCTTCCTCAGGTTTTGGCTTTAAGGTGCTGCTGGGAGTGACACCACCTCAAGCAATGAAAATTGGCCACATGAATCATGTCCTGGCTTGATATTATGACAATAAGATGCCACATCCAAAATCTACTACTGCACTTTAGAGATTAACAAATCAAAAGGATAGTTAGATGGAAGTGGTTTTACAGCTACTGCTGTTCACTCATGAGAGGAGATACTTACCCAAGGCCTGAGGATACACTGAAGAGCCTCAAAGGATTACAAAGAGGCCATTAACTGACTTTATTTTGTTTCTGCTTCTTCTGGTCATTTCAAATGACTGAAAACTCTTTTTATGCTGTCTACGTTTTGCAAATTCTACAGGCAAACCTTATCCTGATGAGAATTCATAGGTCTTCCTCAATAATCTCCATGAGACATTCTGCCTTAAATGCTCCTGTCTTGTTTTGGTGAGCAGCTCCATACACGACCTTCTGGAGCTCCCCACATCTCCTGTGCCTGGTTTGCAGATGGGGGGAGGGGGTGTTGCCATATGCCAATGCAGTAGAAATTTTTGACTCACAGTTAAAATAATCCCAAAAAGTCAGTATGCAGGGTTTTCTGCCATATGGAGGAATTGTTATTCAGTCTTTTCTCTAGCTGTATCTCATCAAGCAAAAAGGAAAGAAAAAGGGGAGGAAATTCCTTTCTTCTTTGCAGATCTTGCCCCAGAGTTCATCTTCATTTGAAAGACAGCATTCATTTCTGGTTCCTAGCAAAGCAAGGCAGAGCAGAAGGAAGTTGTAAGAATCTAGGTGATTAAGAACAGTATTCTGTCCAATTCAACAGGTTTTCTTTAAGTCTTTTACACTCTGAATATGACTTCTTTCAGGGAAGAGGGAGAAGTATTCCAGAGATCTAGGACTGGTTCTACTGGACTCAGAAAGGCCAGAGTAGAAAGAAAACTGCATCTTCCATGAAGTCTGTATTGGTGCATTACCTACAGCAGAGCTATTTTATTACCTCCACAGACTGCAGCACTTTGAAGGTGTCACCAGCAGCACATCCCTGATCCCTGTGTGTTCTGCAGCCTGTTCTGCTCAATATGGGAGGTTTGGTTCATCTAAGACTTTGCTGGGATTTTGCCTTAATTTTCTTATAGAAACTAGAGTGGTATTAATATCACGTGGACGTTTGTGTTTTAACTTCACAGAGCCAATACCACAGCTACTGTGCAAACAGGAAAACAATCAGAGGAGACAGGTTTAACAACAGCTAAAGAAGATGTACAGACACCTCAGAGCTGCTCCGCTTCCTTCCGGTCTTCCTCAATGTAGAAGGATGTGAGGAGGAAAAAACCTGCCCCAAAGACACCAACAAAAGCACAGAGGATGAAGCTGTACTGCATGCTCCAGAAGCTCCACTGCAATGAGTCAGCATTCTTGGCCTGGATAGCGTGGGAGATCTAGGGAGGGAACAAGGCTGTCATCAGTATGGGATAACACCACCATCCTCTCTTGGTTAAAGCAGACTGTTTACAGTGTGATCCTTAGGAAGAATAGGAGTAGGCAGACAGGGATGAAAAGCTGCCACCAGAGACTGTCACACCCAGACTCTAATCCAGCTGTACTTCACCACTGTCCCGCTCCCCTTTGGTCAGGGAACCTTCTGTTCTTTTATACCTTCAGTGCCTCTAGTCCCAAGAGTAGGAAATAATACCAGTGTTCATAACATTTGGTAAATATTGACTCATGTTTCCATCTTATAGCCCATCTCCAGCTAGCTACCACAGCACAGACATTGTACATAACACAAGAAGAACATGTCCCCAACATAAGAAGGATATGGAGGGAGTCCAGAAGAGGCCATGAAGATGCTCTGAGGGCTGGAGCAGCTCTGCTCTGGAATAAGGCTGAGAGAGCTGGGGTTTTCCAACCTGGAGAAGAGAAGGCTCCAGGGAGACCTCAGAACACCTTCCAGTGCCTGAAGGGCCTCCAGGAAAGCTGGGGAGGGACTTGGGACAAAAGCAGGGAGGGAGAGGACAAGTGGGAATGGAGCTGGAAAAGGGGAGATTTAGGTTAGACATTAGGAGGAAATTTTTTAGTGTGAGGGTGGTGAGACCCTGGCCCAGGTTGCCCAGGGAAGCTGTGGCTGCCCCATCCCTGGCAGTGTTGAAGGGCAGGTTGGATGGGGCTTGGAGCAACCTGGGCTGGTGGGAGGTGTCCCTGCCCATGCAGGGGGGTTGGAACTAGATGGTCTTTAAGGTCCCCTCCAACACAAACCAGTTTGATATTCTATGATTTAGTGATGAACTGTCCCGTCTCTTGATGTTATCTGGTAGCTTTATACCTCCCCAATCAGCATCAAATGGACAGAAACAGGGGTGAGCACCAATACAGGCACAAACAGCAACAGTCATTAAAAAGGGAAGAGCTGGCAATTAACTGGAGAGACAAGAGTGGAGTTTACTTTTGAGCCAAAAGGTATGTGAGGAGTCATGGAGTGACATGATGAGGAACTGGGAAGAAGAAGAGACTGGGCAGCTGCTTTTTCCACTGGCTGGATGATGACACTGTAAAAACTATAAATGATGCACATGAGTTTGATTTTTGTAGACAGAAAGAAAAGCAGATTTTGAGAAACTCAATGAGATTCAGTGTTTAACCCAGGAACTTAAAATCTCATCCTAGCATCAACAAAAAGAAGGTTGAATGCAGTAATTTTTATTCCTACATTTGCTCTTGGTGGTTGCAATACACTACGTGACTTGAAATACACAAATGTGAGACTCTTCAACCTTTGCTGGGTTCAGTATGATTATTTATGACAGTTTAGGCAGATAAGAGCAAGATCAACTCTAAATGAGCCCCTAGGGACTACAGCAAACATAATGGCCAAAATACAAACCTAACGCATTTAATTTTAAAGGCCTTAGTAAAAAAATCTCTGGGGAGCAGCAGGAAGGAAAACAGACTCTGAAAAATACAATTCCCTGGTTCTCCAGCCAGTTTTTAAGCTCAAGGGTTAGCTGAAGCAGGTTAGTGAACAACAGCAAGACATGAATGCAGAAGATTCCATGTTTAATCATCAGCAGACATGGGCAGTGTTGGTATGTTGGCTCAGAGGAGCATTCCAGAAGACAATGATGTGCTCATTGCAGGGGACCCCACTCAGACATACAGAGTTTTATTGTCTCTGTTCTTTGTGAAGTTGCAAGGTTACCTGGGGTTAATCTCATCTGGATAAGTTTATTTTGGTTGGTTGGTTTTTGTGTTGGTTTTTTTTTTTGGTCCTCACACCCTTAAATTAGCTGTTATTTAAGGCAACTGCATGCAAGGTACTGCATGAGCAGTGTCCTGCACAGGATGCAGCAGCACATCCAGCAGGAAGCCTCAATTCTGCCTTCACCTCAAGGATGGCAAAGAACAGTGGGTAAGAGGTGCAAACATTGAACTTGTCAGGCAGGAAGCATCAAACAATAGAACAGCCAAAGGGAGAATGCACAAGACATAATTCAGCTTTTAAGATACCTCCCATTTTTGCATTTCATTTCAGCCACTTTTCATATCACAGGGATGTCAGGTATTACATCCCCCCACGCCTACAGCCAGGGCAATAGTTTCATCATACACACCAAGCAGCAAAGTCTTCATTTGCCAAACCAAGAGAGCCACCAGGAGGGATCTCTCAGTGACAGGGACTGCCTGCTCTTCTAGACAGGTTACACATTTCAGACTCCAGTTTTCACCCACTTGAGGACAAGGGCACTTCTGTCTGTCTGGACCAGGAGCAGGATTTCTGTCTGGCCCTGTCTAACCCTAATACTGTTAATGTGTGACAAAGAAAGAACAGACATTCCTGAGGTGAACTTCTTAAAATCAATTTGCATTTAAACAAAACTGGAAAGCAACAAGAAACTCACTCTCTCTCCTGTGACCAGTAAAGCAGAAAAATCAAAGTGGGTGATCAGTTATCTACTGTGTCTTAACTCACAAATACTGAAGGAAGGAAACACCACTGACAGACTTCATCCACTGGAACTAAAACAAATGTGCTGCAAGGAGAAAACAGTACTAGGCTGCTCTGTCCAGAAGCACCTAAGATCAAGTAACTTGTAAGGAAGGGCTGAGAAATTAGGTCTCAAACAATGTGGGAAGCCAAGGTTTGAGACCAGAGCTTTGAATATCAGGTAGTATCAAAAGGCAACCATTGCAGTCACTCTTGTTCTGATTTTCAAGAGACCATTGATTAATTGCACAATTCCAAAATTCAAGATTTGAACTAAGAGTCTTAGATTTTATGGTACTTGATTCATTTCCATGAATCTCCTCAAAAACTTTGCAGGAATTTCTTAAATCCAAGTACAATACCCGTGACACCATCTTTGCAAAAATGTATGTCTTCAAAAACGTAGGGGTTTGCAAATTTAAAACCAAAACAAATTTCTACACACTCCATGGAACGACTCCCACCTATAGGTATAGGATTGTGTTCTACATACCTGCAGTGGCACAAGACCAGCAGTTGCAAGCAAGTAAAGATGTTTAGAAAAAGACTATTTCTGTCCTCTAGTATCAAGTATCACCAACTTGAGTGATTTCTAGTTTTGGACCAAGTGTCTACGATTCTCTGAGTGTCTGTCATTCACTTTCTTAAAGTTTTACCCTAAAGAAAAGCTCAATAAGCAGAGAATTCACTTACAATCCCAATGAGGTAGGGGCTGCCTGCATCTCCCAGCAAATGGCTCACCAAGATCTGCAGGGCAATCGCTGTAGACTGTCGCCGCGGTGTCACGACGTACTGAAACAAACCACAACCCACAGGAGAATGAATATTCACTGAGTGCATCTCATGAATGGCCAACTACTGATATCATCTCCTAGAGACATGAATATATTCATTTTATATGTATTTAATATTCACTGTTTACAAGTTTGGAGACAGAGAAGTTATTCTGAGCAAAAGAGTGCACTGGATGTGCTGTTGAGGAAAAAAAACCAACAACATAATGACAATAAAGTAGGAAAAACATGAGTCCTCTGCCTCCATTTGTAGATTCACAACAGCTTGTACAGATTCACTTGGCCATGGAACTAACAGAAAATTCCAGGCAGTAACCTGTGCAGTTGTACTGGTTTACCTTACTCAGCAGGAGATTCAGCAGCCTCTGAGACCTCTCATGACCACGTGTCAGCAGGCAGGGTCTAGGCTGCTGGGGAGATGGGGGCACCTGAAGGATCTGCCATGGTATGAAGGATGTCTGCTGAGACCTTGCAGACCACAAGATGGCTCATAGTGCTTTGATGATTGCTGGGACTGCAGAACTTTGCTGCTTGTAACTGGGTAGCACCTGAGATGCAGCCAGTCTGGTAACAAGACCTCAAAGTGATTATGCTTTTGAGTGCACACAGTTTCAACTTGGAGAAGCAGCTGTGGCACACATCCTGAGCATGGCAAAGCATCACATGGATTAGAACATTTAAATTAAATGAAATTATATATAGATATATCTTGGGGTAATAAGGGCTTTATGTCTCTGCTACTGAGGAGCAACTGTGCCTGAAGAAGTACAGCAGGATTCTGTATAATTCATGTCTCTTTCTTTCAATAATACATTTAGGCAAAAAAGCATTCACAGGCAGAGTGAGACAGACAGTTTTTAACCTTCAGACTTTTGTTTTCCAACCACTTGCTTATATCAGACACAAAATGCTTAATATTCTCCCACTCCTCTGAACCTCCTTTTTGGAAATTAAACATTACTTAGGGTGTCTCAAACACTAATTAATAGGGTGACTCATGTTTTAGCAAGAGGCCAATTCAAGATATAAGGCTGTTGTGGCTCTACAGCTGCCTTCAAAGAAACCCTAATATGCATGACAAGTTGGGTTTAGAGGGAAAAATATCCTGCTCTCACATTTAACTCAGAGTTTTATTGTTATTCTCTGTGTTTAAAGAGGCCTCAGAATATTAGATTAACAAATATTTACCTACCACTAAGATGTAGCTGTATCACAACAGCAACATCAATGCCACATCTTTAGGGTGGGTGGAACTCTCTCCATTAATGGGCATTAAAACAGAGAGGTAGGGAAGCAACATCGTCCAAGACACCAAAGTTAATTACTCTGGTGAGAACACAAGCAAAAAAGACTTCAGTGTCACACACATACCAGTAAATTAAAATACTGTAACTCCATTGAATCTACAGATCCATGGCCCAGATGCAGTAACAGGAAGGTCAATAAACTATATGAGTGTAGTGGATTAATTGCAGGCAGGGATGGATTGACAGAGGACTCTGTAGCACTGCACACCTTTCCCTCTTGCAGCCCCCATCTTTGGCCTAGACTGTGGGCAGGAATTCTGTCCAGGTTTTGTTTTCTCTCAGAAGCTGCCTGGAGCATCTGCACTTGGGGAACCTCTCTTGAGCAGAAAGAGAGATAAAGAAACTACAGCAGAAAATGCTGAACTTGAGAAGCAGAGCTTGCTATGACAGGCTGTACCAGGCTGGAGACTGTCAGTGCTTGGGTCTCCAAGGATATGCTGTCATCTGTCCTAGAATCAGATGTCTTTTATTGATACTAACAGGCTGCCTTGGAGAAATACAAATCAAATATCGTTATGCACTTAATATCTTGTGGGCATTGGAAGCATGAGAAAAGATAAATGCACTTCTGCTCTGGCAGTGCCCTGCACCACTTCCTCACCACATTTATTTATATCTCATATCTCTAACTACAAGAGACACATGGAACAAAGCTGCAACAAGAGAAATGGAAGAGAAGGATAAGATGTTTCCTAGAGTTATGAAGCTCATACAAACTCTGCCTGTGCTATTACTCAGGTTCTTCTGCACAACTGAAACCATATGCAAGAGCCCAAGGCACTGTAGGATTCACTGAGGAGAAACCCAACACTCCTGCACCCAGGGACTCTGCAATAGCCAGGGCATCCTGCCTGCCAGCAGGGACTGCCCAGCTCCCCACCCCATGCCAACCATGCAGATGACATCCTACCATGTCATCTCCTAGGAGATCCCAGCCCAGATGCCTTGACAGACAAGCAGAGTGCCCCAAACAGATACAGTCTGCAAACCTTGTCGTGCTGTCTCTGGAGGTTTTAGAGATCCTGCTGCAGATTCTGTGACAGAGCTGTCAGCTAGAAAAGCAGATGGAACAAACAGGCTGGTAAAGGCTCCTATGCCTCCCCGGGCACTTGCAAAGAAAGACAGGGACATGTTGGTAGCCTTCCCAAAACCATATTAGCTTCCAGTTCCACCACCTCCTAGGCTATTATCTGCCAAAGCCCTAAAAGACAGTCCCATTACCTCCCAGATGGTAAACATATTTCCTAAGGGACATTCCATGGACAGCCTTCCAGTAAATCAGTGTACTCTAAGCAAGGCAGCTAGAACTCTTCTCCTCTTGCACATTCTGGCTGTAGTTGTACAGTAGATATGTTCAGGTTTACAGCTGAATAAGAGGCACAAAGGTTGCTCCATGCAATGCATCTTGATGCTTTAGCCACAAAGGAAGAAAGTCCTTATGATTCAGCCAGCATCTTCCTTTGTCTTCAGCTCCACAGGTTGCAGGATAAATTAATTCCTAGCTACATTGTCTGGCTAGTAGCGCCATGTGGGAAGAAAGAAAAGTAATTTTCATGGCAATATAAGAACATGCATTAGCAAATCCAGCCATATTATCAGAAATCCTACCAGTCCACATGGGAAACAATGCAAAAAGAGAAATTACTGTTGTTATCTATAGCACCCTTCAGTCAATGTAAGAGCAGAATACACTGAACCTGTGGGTAATCAGCAGGATAAAACACAACTCCCAAATAAGATTGTTACTGAATGAGCAGGCATCCACAAATTCAGCTGAATCCCATCATTTTTCTGATAAAACAATTCAAATTCAACAGATCCAACCTGAAGCACATTCACAGTAATATACTGCCTGTTTGCTCCCAGGGGGAACACACCTCTGCAGAGCTCTGCTCAAGCTAACTTCTTCCCACTTGTCACCAACTGATGCAATATTGCTGGTACCCAAAAATCAAAAGTTTCTAAAATAAACACAAATGAGGAGTGTCAATCACTGCAGAGACAAGAACCTCCTGATCGTCTGGGTTTACATGGATCCAGGATGATACTCCCAACAGTCCCCTTGGGCTGCAGTATGATGTAGTATTCCCTAAGCAGGCTGAGACCTGAGTGACTGTCCTGGATGAAAGCCCAGCTCCTTGCAGACTTCACAGTTTGGGTTCAGGAAGAACCTGAAGGGAAGAGCTGACAGCAATCACCTGCCTCACTTTCCCCATCGTACATCAACAAGATCTAACTCTGTGATCACAGAACCATAGAAGGGTTTGGGTTGGAAGGGACCATCAAGATCATCCAGTTCCAACCCCCCTGCATGGGCAGGGACACCTCCCACCAGCCCAGGTTGCTCTTTATCAATGACAGAGGAGAGAATTGAAATGCAGATGTAGGATTTTAAAGAAAAGTAAACTGAGAGCATTCCTCAACTGATGGAAAAAGAATACTAATGGTAATAGTACTTGGTTCTGTTGTAAAAAAACCCCAAACAAACAAACTAGAAGTTGTTTCAAAATAAACTGAAATAGAAGCTATTTTAAAACATTCATTTTGAACCAGTGATAGTTTTTCTGCAGCTGTTCACCGCATCAAGGCTGCAGCTCTTGTCTCATAGGATAATTGTTTCTTACCATTCTTTCAGAATCAAAGAAGAAACTAAGCTTCCTTGCTGCTGGGTGAAGTTTTAAGCAGGCAACAATTCACTATGCTGACTGCCATTTTTTAAAAATTAAAATTCCAGAACAGTGACATGCAGAGAGCAGTACCCTGAAAGGGGAACTTGAGAACGTAAAGTGACAGTTGATATCAGCAGGGCTTTGTTGAAGAACCATGAAATACAAGTTGTTTTGTTCCTCCCTCTCGATCAGAGTATAAAGGAAGTTTCTTCAAGCCATGAAGTGGGAGGATAAACAGGCTCATGTCAACAAGGCAAGACAGTGGAAGGAGAGTTCTGCAGCGCTTCATAGCCAGCTCCTGTTGTCACCAGACCATGCTCAGCATTTGGCTACATGCTTTCACATCCTTTTACATGGAAGACTGCAGTGAAGATACTTTTATCTCTGCTCAGCTTCTCCACCCCAGGCTTTCAGTTAGCTGTTCAGAACACCAAGCAAGCTGTTCATCTCAGCAACTAACACCATAGTGACAGCAACCTCAGCTGTCAATTTTCCATTTCTGTGGTAATGATGACAGCCTTGTAGGCAACTGTGTTCCACATGAGCCACAGACTGCAAGTTTTCTTCACTCTCCTAGAGACGCTATCAAGTGAAATAATACACTACTACTGTTTGGGCTTGTGGTATCAGTCCTGGAACCCCAAGAGTCTCATGGGCATTGTTGCTTCCCTAATGCTTTGGCAATTAGCACCACTTAGGGATTTGACTTGCAGGTGCTGGAATTGTTCTGCACTGTATTCTAGAATAAGGGAGCTTGCTAATAGTTCCCAGAATGATTAACTGTAATGGATTAACTAACTTCTATTCACAGAATATTGACTTTTTCTCATTTGGGTAATCTTTTCAAACTTTTGGAACACAAATAGAAAATCTCTGCTCACAGACAGAAAGTGACCCTCTTTCTGCTGCAGAACATTTTCTGGCAGGCACCCAAGAACTCAGAAAATCCAAACTAGTGTGGGTACAGATCTCCTTTCTGGGCTTAGAGGGAGCTCAGACTGCTGCACCACCACATCTCTGTTGTGACTGGCATCTGTGCACAGCAGCACATTGTGGCAACTGGTCACTTCCCTACATTAGCAGGCTACCAACAAGGGTATTCTCAGCAAGACCTCATTTATCTCTTCCCAAAAGGCAGAAGTCCTTCTGGCCACCAAGGTGAAGGCTTATGAACAATAGTACGTTGAGAAAAGCTGAATAACTCAAAATAAGGAAATAGTTTCACAAGCACTTACCAACAGTATATCAGTCACAACAGCCCAGTTTACAGATAAGAACAGTTCTCCAAATGCAATAAAAATCTGCAAAAAAGAAGAAAGCAGTGACTATAGGCACTGTATGGACCTTTGCTGTGCAGGGGAAGGCAGGCTCACTAAGCTTATCTATGCAAGAGTTGTTGTGCATATCCATCTACTTAGCAATCAAACATCTCCGTCTATGCTTGCAAACACTGTCTTAAAAGGGGGGAAAGGAACCAGACAAGCTTTGTGTCACAAATCCTCAGCAGAAGAGCCAAAATAGGAAACATACACCACTCTTCCAAAGCAATTGTAATGAAATGCTGAAGGCAAGAAGAAGAAAGCAAGAGCCTGTGAAGAGAAACATTCAGCACAGGTCTAAAAAGTGCTCAAAGGTCTCCCTTTGCTTGGGTTTCCAAAGGAAACCAATAGAACACCTCTGTGCCTCTAGAAATGTTCTTAAAGGTTCTTTAAGAGAGAGAATATTCAAAATGAAACTCCAAGAGACAAGCAGCCTCAAAGCCTCAGTGCCCTGGGAGAATTCCCTAATTCATCACAGATGGAGACTCAGCCATCAGGAAAAGGGGTAGGGCCTCCAACAGTTCTTACAGCTGCGGTCTTGCCAAAGATTAACCCTTCCAGCACCCCTGGCCATAGATTTGAACAGGCTGTACAGACTAATTGGTACTTGAGGAAAGCATTAAAACTACACTGTTAAGCTGGAGCAGTTCTAGAGGTAGAACCTATTTTGTAGCACAGGTCACAAAATCAGATGGAACCTAGGAAACAACATCCATCATAGCAACAGGTTCCAGCATCTTGTCCAGAAGGGTCTTGGTCAAATGCTGTATCTGGTTGATGAAAACACAGTCCCAAGAAAGGCACAGTGGCAAACTATGAGATGTTTTCAGAAAGGTAGTTTACATTCTTCTAAGAACCAAACCTATTATACATCATCCTATGATAGCCCTGCCTCCTCTGTTTCTTGCCTGTACTATTCAAGTGTTTTCCAAACCAGCCTGGAGAACAAGTTCCTTGTAGTGCAGATATATTCAGTATAGCCCTTTATCCAGATATCTTTTCCTTCAGAATGCTTTATACAGACTTTTTAATTTGCAGCTGAATCTCTTCCTCAATGACTTTTCAAATTCAAACAGTTATCACTTGTTTCACATCCTCTTGGACTGTGTGCTTTTGGATTCATGCATCCCACTGTCAAAGTCTTTCCAATGATACAACCTTGGCAGACTTAGCCCTTGCAAGAGACAATGCAATCATTCCTCTCCAATTCCATGGTTGTTGCAGTAACAGGCAATAGACTGCAGCAGCAGTGCTGGAAAGCAAGTGACACTCCTTTTATTGGAGAACTTTGGGCCAAACACAAAATGAAACATCTTTGTTAACACGTGTAGCAACATCACACAGTTCAGCATTTTTGCCAAGCCACCTGGCAAGGATTAACAATGTCAGACCTTACAGCAACCAGAAAATATTAGTCCTTCATCATCTTATTTCAAATTAATATCCTCTGAACTCTCTTGGAAGATCCATATTCATCAAGGATCTTCCTTTCTTTTCGTCCCACCCCGATTCCACACAAATAAACTTTGAGCTGTTGCTTAACTTAGAATTGCAGCCTATGAAATAGTCAAAACAGCAGAAGTGCAGTTGAATCCTGCTGCACAGTGATAAAGGCATGAACATGAACTTCTGTATATTCTGTCAGTTGTGCCATAGCTAACAAGAGAGGGTGCAGGTTGAAGGGAAACAGGAAGGAGGCAAAGAACAAAGGGGTTTCTTTAAATCCTGGCTGATAGCTTAGATACAACAAGGTGCAATAGAACAGTTAAAGCAGAAGGTTCTGAAGACTTCCAAACTGCTCCTAGACACCACCTAATGGAATAGAAGACTGCCTGCCTTCATGCATCAAATGAGAGATTGGTCTCTCTCCCTTAGAGGAACCTTGTGATGTTCAGCACTTTAAAAGTGTTGTTTCCACTTTTCCTTATTCTTCAAGCTTTTCCCAAGCTATTTAGTGTCTACAAGCCCCTAAGAACACATGCATGTCACACCTAGTGCAAGAAAAGAGAGAAAAATTAATCTTTAGGAAATAAGTTATACTCTCAACCTAGAGCTGGAAGGAATAGGGATTAATGAAAAATTATCCCTGGTAAGAAAATGTGATATTCAGTGGTTAAGGTGTGATACTCTGGAGACAATTATTTCATACAGAATTGTGCTAACATTAAAGGCACAACTTTGTTAGCTTTCCTTTTCTTCCCTGAGGTCTTGTGTGGGTTGCAGCTGTAGGGTTACAGAAAAATTTAACCCAGGCAGGTTTGGAAAGAAATAACATCATTCTATAGATTGCATCCAGCTATTCTGTCTAAAACGAATGCCAAATTTATACCTTCTCATGTAGAATAAATGCAATGAACAGCTGGCATGGTGAGCAATCTGTGTGCAAAACAAATGCCATTCCTTTGGAGAAAGGAACAGTTTTAGACAGAGTCTCTGAGATAACAAAGCCAGGTAATTTTTCTCTGTCTTTTCAAAGGTAGTCTTCAAAAATCAATAGCTGGGTGTCCAGAAGGAGGAGAGAAGTCTCACAGCATCTCAGTCCATCTATCCCAACAGAAAGCCTAGAAATTCTGCTGTATTTCTATGTTTCCTTGAGAATTCTTGTGCTTTGAAACATTTCTTCCAGCTTTGGCCATAACTGATGAAACCTGTCTGGTTCCCTTTCATTGCCTACTCAGGACAGTGGGAAGCACACTGCAGAAACTACTGGAACTGCACATGGATGCTTCAGTAGCTTCTACACTGTGAAGTGATAGGGACAGGGCTGCTGGTGACAGGGACTGGAAAGCCAGTTTCCTGCTCGTGTCCTGCCCAAATGGAAGATCTGCTTCAGTGGGACCTTCAAATTAGATGCACCAGCTGGCATGCCACTCCAATGCTCACATCAGGATGACTAGTGTCAGATTTTATTTAGGAAGCAAGGAGAGGCCCTGCTGGTGCCAGAGAAGGCAATAGAGGTAGAAGTACTAGAAGAACCAGGTGCTTAGATGAGGTGCAATTTATTACCACTGCACCTTGTTGACAGGTTACATGTTGGAACACCTGAATCAAGCACAACAAACAAAAGACAAAATGGCAAAGTCTGTGGTTAAAAGACCAACTGCTCTGCCCATGGGAAGAAACTTAAGGAACACAGTTATCCCTAAATCCCAGTTGAGAATTTCCTCACAGGTAACACACACTGCTTGAAAACAGTGGTGTTTGCAAGGAGGGAACAAAATTTAAACCAATTTCTTTCTATCAGTCCCACTAAAAGGTGTAGTTTGTTAATTCAAGAGCAATTTATTGACTCACTCATCTAACACAGATTGGCAAATGAAACTGTTGCTCTCCATCTTTAATGACAAAAAAAGAACCAAAGAACATATTCAGAGTGGGACTGTGTGGGAACCTGAGAAGCAGAAAAAGAAACTGACTGATCTCAGTCAGATCTCAGATCTCTGCTCTTGAATCTAAAAATAATGTTCAGCCTCACATTTGGCTTGAAGTATACTCATTGAGACATGTAAAGCCATTTGTTCTTTCTCTTGGTGTAAAGGTGTTTTTCCACAGGACAAAGCTCCACATTCCTGAGGAGTCAAAAACCTCTTTGAAAAAAAGTGTTATTCTTAGAAGCAGAAAAACTGCAGAAGTACCCTTTTGCAGAAAACTGTTGATTACTGTAACTAACTTTACTTGGATCCTCTTATTTATGTTAATCATAGTAATTGTAGCAATGGAGTCACAGGGAAAAAGCCAGGAGTTTTTCCCCAGCTGCTACCATGTTATAGTTAAAATAAGGTTGACATTCAGTTCTCTCTCACTGAGAGTTTTTGGAGCTATTCATCATTCCTAGAAAGTTTCTGGTTTTTCCCTTTACTGAGAACAGAATTTAAGTGATTTATACTTCAGTTTGCATTGCCAAAAGCTTGACTTTGAAGATCACCTAGTGCTTTGGGGCTTTGAAGGTGATGGCTAAATTATTCTTAGCAAGAACTGTGCATATTGTACAGTCACAAGTACACTAATCTTGGAGTATTCAGACAGCAAAAATAAATGAGAATATTAGTCACATAGCATTAAAAATTAGCATAAAATGGAGACTTTCTTGAACTACAGTTTTTGATAAAGGACACTCTAGTTTCATGCAGCTAATTCCATAGGCTTACTATTCTCCACTTGAGTGTGGGCAGCCTCTGTAGGCCCTGAGCCCTTTACCCTGTGCCAAGTAACACACAATGTGGCTCTCCCAGGACAGAGGTGGGCAGTATCAGAGAAACACAAAGTCCTTATCTGGCAGGGCACCTTGTCACAAGCCACAGAAGCCTCTTAATGGTCTAGAATGTTGCAGAGAATTAAAAGTCACCCTTCTACTCCTTCTCCCCCTTCCCTGTCTCCCCAGGATCCCAGAAGACATTTTGCTAAGCACAGAGAGATTGGAACTTACGAAAGTAGAGATGATGTTGGTCTGGGCCAGCACCAGGGCTGTGTAGAGACACAGAGCAGAAATGAACATGCTTGTGGCACAGATCAGAGGATCAGCTTTATTGTTTATCTTCCTTAATCTTCTTGCAACTTCTGCCCCAGCAATGACACCCAAGATTCCTGTCCCAATGGTGATGCCTCCAAATATTAGGCTGGTGATAAAGCAAAGGATTCACTTGAGCATAATAAAACCATACTGTGGGGGGAAAAAAAGGTGTTAGCTTATACCTTTAGTTTCAGAGGAATCTTTAACAGGGAGCTTGAATCTTTCACTTCATCTAACCCTCCCACTCATTTTAAATGGATTTAATCCCAAGCCTCAGTTGAAGCCTCTGAGGCTCTATCCTGTGAAGCAGATATTTTCCCATTTGCAGAGCAGGTGTTATACACCCAGGCTCAAGGAGGACTCTTCTCAGTATGACCTGGTTTGGATACCCAGTGACTTTGAGGAGACACAGTCATCTTGGTCACCCTGTGAACCAATCTACTCAGTCCTCCCTAAAACACAGATGGAATAACTCTGTATCACAATCTGCTGTCTTGGAAGAGATCCTATCACATGGAATTATATACATCTAAATTATAACCCTCTAGTTAGCACAGCTGAGATGAGTCACTTCTCTGACTCTGGGAAACATCCACCACTTCCCAAGGGAGTAGAAAACTAGTGGGATGTCCAAGTAGTATTTTCTGAACACAGAATTTCAAATGCCACTCAGCTTTCTGTGTCTGCAAATATAAATGTGTTCTCCAGGAATGACAAGCTTATGTTTTAAAAGTGTATGTTTGAATAGCTTAGAAGATACAGCTTCCAAAGGGACTTCCAGGTATGCTTTTCTCTCTCTCCCAAATGAGACCCTAATGACAAAGCAAGTCTCTTGCAACAAGACCAGTGGTGCCACTGACTGTTTAATGCATCATAATTCTCCTGAGACAAACAGGGACAGGAGCATTGTGTTCTGAGCACAAATGTTTCTAAATATTTCAGAGTGCTACATGGTAAGTTCTGTACACTTTCCTCAGCTTCCTCTGACTGCAAAGCAAAGTCACCAGCTAGGATATGATTTATTCCTTTAAACTACAGACTGTCTACTTTTAAATTTATTTCTGCCTGATTAGGAAAAACTCAATAAATTTACATGTTTACAAAAAAAAAGTATTTCTATAAAAGGTAAAAAGCTTTGTTTGCACTTTTCCTATAAGTTCTTTAGGATTCTGACCCATTAGTCACTACACCTTGATAATGACAATATAGATTGTCACTAGGCAGAATAACTATCTTAGATTTGTCTGGGAGAGGCAAGTTCCAAGGTGACATTAGTTGATCAAAGCCTTTGTGGAATTGTTTCTAGAAGGTTCATGTGTTGTGAGCTGCTGCTGAAATCTACAGTTGAAAGAAAAGGGAACAGCCCAAACTGAATCCAAGCACCATTCAACTGACAAGGAGTAGGAAAGTACAGAAGCCTAGTCCTGGGGAAAGGCTGCTATGGGACTTTTTAGGGTCTGAGGATGCTCACTCCTCTGTCTGATCTGTCCAAAAGTGTCTGCACAAAGACCTGAATAATAAGTTCATATTTACCTTGAGAGGATTGAGTCCCGAGTCAGCTGTGCTACCATTTGAATTTGTGTTTCCAGGCAGTCTAAGTGACACAGCCCTGATCCTTAAACAAAGGCTGCAACTGCTGAAGGGAGGGAAACATGTCCTTAAAGTATCCCTGGGAATGTGCAGCTTTCTTCTTCCAGCACCACCAGCTACAGGTCTGACATATCTGTTTATATGATGTTTCTTTACATCCCCCTGGAATAGCAGTCCAAAACCAGCCTTATGCTACCTCTGACACTAACTTATGTCAAGGTTATTGTTAAAGCATCTGGGAAGAAGCAGAACATAAGGTTAAACTATCAGGTACTCCATTTTGCTTCCCTGAAGACCCCTTCTGCTCTACAACGCTGGAATAACAATTCAGAAGGCAGATTAAAAAACAAAACAGAGGCTAGCACCTTCAGATTAATGAAGGAAGTATTTACACTTTATCTGTTATCTGATATAGTTTAAACAGTTCAGCTTCTCTTCTCCTACCCTGAGTTCACTTCCTCCCTCAGCATTATTCACTATTAAATCACATGCCAATGGGGATATCCTTGGAAGGACAATTGCATTTCCCATTGATGTGCTTGTCCATCAGGTTACACTACAACTCAGAAACTACTTTTGAGTTGTCTTGGCTATTCCACAACAGAAAAGCAAAAGAACACACTAAGGGAATGATTACTGCTTTTCCCTTGAATTGCCTTTACCTGGAAAGACAGCGTATTAAGCAGTTATTTCTTGGGAATCCATGA
This sequence comes from Apus apus, assembly GCF_020740795.1. Lineage (NCBI taxonomy): Eukaryota > Metazoa > Chordata > Aves > Apodiformes > Apodidae > Apus > Apus apus. Next base: position 8,087,066 of record NC_067299.1, on the reverse strand, counting down.
TGAAGTCAGATACTGAAACCAGATTTGGGAAACCTCCAGAAGAAAGGTAGGGGAACTGGTATGGAGTCCAGTACATAGAAGTGTCCCAGTACTCACTGTTAGCCAGGAGGACTCAAGGGGAACACTGAATGCATTTTTCTATTCTTGGTAACACATTTTAAGGGAAAAAAAATTAAAAAAATTAAAATGTCTTCTTAACTTGGGAAAAGTGATCTACAAAAAGTTGAACTATGATTACTTCAAAGTCCTCTCCTGTTTTAAATTCCCTGTGCCCACCCACCATTTGATACTTATTCATGTATCTCCACTGGTCTGGACAGCCTCTCTAAGCAGAGCTCTACTGGCACTTACTTACAAGACCAAATTATTCTGGTTTGATGTCATGATATGATACTAGATCAAATTCATCAGCCTTGCTTTATGCTGGGACTCACAATGACCTGGCCAACACGGCAGGAGTTTTAAAACCAGACTAACAAGAAGTTACCAAAATACAGGATCTGAATATACTTATATGGGTATTTAAGTAGTTTGGGGTGCACAGCCTATTGTGAACTGAAGTCCCCTTGCTGAAGCTGCTCACTTCCCTGCAAATGTTCCTGTTACTGCTTCTTTCCACATAAATAGGACTGGCATCCTTCCAGTTAAAACAGTGATTACAAGCTAACAAACTAATAGGAGCGTCTCAGCATACCTGGAAGCAACTTCCTCTAACATTGACACCCAACTGCCTTCCCAAGAAACATCCTACCTTCTGCCTTTGGACACAAACTGTCACTTAGGACTGTACAGGGTCTGCGAAGGTGTTTACAAAGCCCTGCACACTCACCTGTTGGATGAGCTGCAGGACTCTTGGAGACATGGTGACACAAGGCCCTGGACAACCTGGGCCCTGTAAAGAAACAGTGGCACCCACATTCCCAGGGCTCCAGTAACAAAGGCCATGGCAGTCAGACCCAGTGATGAACAAACAAAACTCCAACTAAAAGTTAAAAGAAAGGAATGAGAAATGCTAGAATGAACAGGGTGTGAGGGAAAAGGAAAAGCCTACCCAGCACATCCAGGATTTCAAGCAATAACAAAACAATTCATTCAGCCATCTTATATATTAATTGTGATGAGACCTTACGTAGGAACTTCAGCAGTAAAGTACTAATTAGAAAAAAGAGTATCACCTGCTAATTTCATTATAAATCCCAGCCCTGGTCTCTTGCAGATTTCACTGGCAACTTTTGCTAAAACAAATGCTGTGAAATTTTTTATAGCAGAGCTACCACACTAGAGAGTGGGCAAGAATTTAATGGCTTAGTAGCTAAATGAAAGTGTTCTGTGTGCAAATCTAAATGTTTCAGGATGGTTTTAGGTTGTTTGTGTAATCAATATAAATGAGGAACACCTGGGTCTTCCAAACAGTTAAAGATGCTGCAGCTGAAGCACTCCTTAACTCCACCTGACCAAGTGAAAACAGACTCTCAGTCTGCACAGTGAGCTTTCAGTCAAAGGAGAAGAATTTTTTTTAAAAACTGTCCAAATTTTTCTCCTTCAAGCCTTGTGCTAGAAGAAGATTAACTTTTTATGGGTTTGTTCCTAGTTAATAGTTTAGGAGAAAGGCCCCTGTGAGTATGAAACCTTAAGACTGAATAAAAGTGCTGCAAATGAACAGGTGAATTTTTTTATTATTTTATTATTTTTTTAAATATATGAATCCAGTTCTTTATCTTCTAAAGATAAAGGGCTCTTGGACTTAACTGAAAGTAGAACTACCCCATTTTGGCAGTATTCTCTTATGATTTGGAAATTGATTGCTAAAGAGAAAAAAAATTAAAATCTGTTTTTACAACATTGCTGGAGGTTGCAAGGAATGTCTGTGTAGGAAAGCAACCTTGATGTTAGTCTAGCTTTGAATAGTCAGAAAGGTTCATTTTTGATCCAGCAAAGATCATTTTTTACCCATTTCAGAGTGTACTACCTACAAACTGTGATCCAACAAACTGGATCTCGAATGCACTTTCTGTTCTGGGTACAAACGGGATGCAAAGCTAATCGTCAGTGGGAAAAGGCTGGAGCCTCCAGAAGAGGAACACGCCTGAGACAGAGAAGGTCCCAGGAATCGAGTCTTTAAGTGAAAGCGTTCGACGAGGACCCGGGGAGCAGCGCGGAGCGGCCCTGGCGCGGTGCACAGCGTCACCTGCTGTTCCCAAACCGCATCCAGCCCCGCACGGGCGGCAGGGAATGGGAGTCACAACGCCTGCACTCGCTGTTACCCCCTTCTGCAGATCAGCTGCTGTGACTTCAATGTTTGTGTTCATATTACTCAGTATTCCTGTGCGATCCCGTTAATATTTGTGTGGTTAAAAGGAAGGGTTATCTGCCAGCCGCAGGTTAGCTGTTCAAAACACGGGTACAAGCAATTTCTAAACCATGTTGGGGTCCTACAGACTCTGACCTCTAGAGGCAGAGGCACAGCAGGCTCACATACACCGTGTAGAGACCGCCTGGGACACGCCGACCCAACCCACCTCAGGCACGAAGAACTACAGGTAAAGTTACACCTGGAAAACGTGCCTTGTTACCCATCTAGCTTCCCCTGCGTGTTGAAGCAAGAGAGAAGGGGCAACTTAGGAGAAAGTAAAGTTGGGTTTAAATAGGGGCACACTGCCATCATGACTTTGCCTCCTTCCTGCTGCACCCCCCACTCTGAGCAAAAATAAATATGGGAGGACAGCAGAAGGCAAGCAATTTTTGATCTCTTGTGCAGCATTCCTGTAGGAGTGGAATAAAGTGTTTTGTTAATGTGTTTTAATCATCTTGTATGCAGCGTGTGATACAGAGGAGCTGAGAAGTATTTGATGGTCATATTTCTATTAATGGAATGGTCATTCCTCAGTGGAAGGAACCTTTGGAGCTAACATCACTTACTTCTTGGCAAGTGATGTGACATCTTGACACCAAGTAGTCTTGGCAGTTCTCTGAACACCTGGTCTCTCAGCTGCTATTCGTAATGTGCCGGAGATGCTCAGGGCTCTGTGTGCTTCTGTCCTCCTCTGGGTCCTGTGAGGGACCAGTAGAATCACAAGAACCAGTGCTAGACCTCCCATGCAAGGAGTTATCTGTAGACACAAGGCTGGTTAGATCCATGATACTTTTTTTATCCCATAGTGAAAGCTTCACAGCAATTTAAAATTCAGTGTTAGAGTTACATATTGGAGAATTGCAGACACATTCAGAAATAGATGGGACTTGCTGTGTGATTTGGGTGTTCCATGGTGACTTTGGAGGAAAGATAATAGATCCTTGCTCTCCAGCAGACAGATACATGATCCCTCCCTCTGATTTTGGAGAAAAACATGTGAAGATACTGAAGTACTCTGGCCACAAACACAAGAATCACTGATGCAGCCCTCAGCATTACCTGAAAAACACCAGACTGCTATTCCAGTAAATATTCTTCCTTACTCATCCTGTACTTGCTTGTTAATTTTATAGGTAACTTAGGAGGACCTGACAAAGTACTTCCAAAGCACTGGCTGTTCAGTATAGAGAGACATCATAATTATGTGACCAGAACAGAAGAGGGTTTTTTTCTTGAAACCCTCAAATAAATAAGTTTTTCCCAACAGCACTTCAGAAAACAATTTATTTGTACTTTCCTGAAGAGTTATACTTGTGCTGCCAGTCTAAAGATCATTTTACCTCTCATTTCACTTGTTTGAGGAGGTCTTGGTGCACTGAAAACCATTCCAAGTATGTGTCCTCAGGTAAGAGGGACCTCAGCCTCTGCCCTGGCTGCTGTACAATTTCACCTATGCCTGCTTTCATTCTGCAAGAGCTATGATTACATCTTCCACTTGTTCTGCAGAAAGAGTTCCCTTAAACACCAAGTTCATGACCAGTCAGAAAGTAGAAAGTCCTTCCACTGCTCACCTCGTTTAACACAACAAACATAAGTAATCCAAACCCCAGGGAAGAATCTGGTATTAGTTAATGGATCAGTCTCCTGAAAGTGAATCACTCACCCTGAATGCCCAGTGCCAGTCACCTGTGACTTCTGCCATGCCAGCTGCCAGGACATAACCAAGACCACTGTAAACAACAGAAAGGAATAATCAGTAGGTACCAATGAATTCTTGCTGGCTGAAATGACACATCTTGCCAGCTAAGGAGAGCACAGAGAAGTATTCTGTCATAGTTTTTAAAATGGATAAACAGAAACAATCCCCATGGTCTGTGGTGGTCTGCTTGACAGCCAGTATTAAAATGAGAGTCTAACTCCTCAGAGCAGATGTGAGATGGTGGCAATAATGTCCCAGATTCCCCTTGGAATTCATATTCTGTAGAATGACACTGACACTATAGATCAGACAGCTCATGAAGTAGTTTATTATGTACTTCTTTCTGTGCTAGCCATGTGAATTAAGCCCTGCAGGAATTCTTTTTGTTTTAATCTGCCTTCTTGGCTCAGCCTTGGCTGCCTGCTCTAATAAAGAGTATGACTCTGAACCACTTGAAAAGCCTTCCCCACCTGTTCTTCAGACACTGTATCAATTTAACTAAAAGAGGAGAGGGAAGTCCCAGTTTTTCATTGGGAGACATTTAATGGAGTGTTCTTGAAAAATTTGCCAAGTAAACAAATGTTTGAAAGCTTCTGTCTTCCAAAACCCAGAAATAAATTACCTAGCCCCATGCACAAACTTCTTTTAGAATGGATTCAATATTTTATTCAAAACCTACTAGTTTTCTGACTTTAGATTAGAGGGCAAAAGAGCAAGTTTTTATTCACAGTAAGCACAGAAATACGCCTAGCCAGCTCTATTTTAAATGTACTAAGCAAGTGACAAATTATTTTCCAAAAGCCAATGCAGATAAACATCAAAATATGTCTAATGAAGGATTCAGGGTACACTGAATTGCAGGTGTGGTCAGAGTTTCAAAAGGCAGGTCAGTTACCAACCTTCCCACTGGAATGAAGATATAGAAGATAGATAACATTGTGGTCCTTTTTCCTTCCTCAAAGAGGTCTGCAATGATGGTAGGTGCTATTGTGGAATAACTGGCTGTGCCAATGCCAACTAGTCCTCGTGAAAGAAAGAATATCCAGAAATACTGCAGGAAAAAGACATACTATAGTCCAAAAAAGCCCATGCAAGAAAGAAAGCTTACTATGAAAGAGGTGCATTTTAGTGGATCAAATAAGAAATATGGATTCATTTAAGGAAATAAGAATTCAACTGCCTCTTGCATATGTCTGCATTCCCTCACTCACACCTGCTTCCCTCACATCCCACTGCTGCACTTCCTACCTCCTGTACAGCAGTGACTTCTTAGAGAGACACCCAGAGGGAATGACAGGATAGGGTGGATAGACCACAAGTTTGCTGAACAAGCTGCTGCACTGTAAGGTCATAATCAACAAACATTTGGGACAAAAATACGATCCCATCAATTGCAACAGCAATGTGTGGGCTCTCCTTTGCCTAGGCTGGGCTGCACCATCCCATAAAGCAGTCCTGCATGAAGACCATTTAGTCCAGGCTTGGGGAGTGGGTGCTCACTGGCAGCTTTTCCAAATGGGATGAGAGAAGGACTCTACTGACTCCTGCAAGACCTACAAAGATTATTTTCATAGTATCCTCTAAAAAAGCAACATACCAATTCACTGATGAATGAGCTGCCTAATGTCACACCAGACCAGAAGAAAATACCAGCTCCAAGGATGATTTTCCTGTTGTACCGGTCACCGAGGTATCCAAAGATGGGTGCAGCCAGCATGTAACCCAAGATGAAGACTGGAAATCCAGGGAGTAAAGACAACATTGCTCAAATTATGTTTATCTATTATTTATCATTTTATAATCTATGCTCCTCACCTCTCATACAAACTCAGGTTATTTCTTAGGGCAGAGGTCGGGGCAAGCTGAGTTTGTAGAACTAATAGGTAGCTGGATATTTTTAAAAAGATAAATGCAGATTAAAAAAAAAAAAACACTATACAAAAATAAAACGTGTGAACTGCTCAAGTTCTGTATTTCCTGAGAAACTCCTTTAGCTTTCGTGATTCACACACTGTGGGTCCAGCCTCCCCTGAACCAAAGACTTTCAGTTTTGCAATTTTAGTCATCTTGCCCACAAGTGGAATTCAGCAGTACCACACACGAGTAGGAACCAGAAGACATAGGTAACCAAAGTGTGTTTTAGGAACAGAGCTCAGAGATGCAAGGAGAAGTCAACAACCTGAGCTTCAGAGATGTTATTACCTGTTTGCAGCAGACCTGTATCCCCATCACTGAGACCAAAGTATTTCTGAACATCTAACAGGATCCCTGCAACAGAGTGAAACACTGAGTGACAGCAAAGTACCCTGCTCATTCCTTGTAATTCTATTCATTTGCCAGCTCAAAGATTTATTTCAAGAACAGGCCTTTGAGGAACTGCAGCACATTTAGCTTGCTACTTGGAAACCATTACCACAAGTACAGATACACAGAGAATTAAAAATTCTTATCACTATACATAAAATTCATGATCTCCCACTAGATAGGTCTTATCAGAGTCAGCTTGCCTACTATTTCAATCAATACTGTTCTTTTCTTCTGCACCACTAAGCACATGAACACTTCATACTTCAAAGTTTAATGGACACAACGTGGAACAAAACAGTGGCAAAGTTTTGCAGCCAGAAGGTTGTTATCTTCATACAGTTCATCCTAAAATTTTCTTAATGACCTTAAAATGTTAAGATGAGTTAAAATTCTTTCTGTTAAGCATAACTTAATATTTTCAGTATATGCAGTATTCAAATCAGTGCATGTTGGAGTTTTCAGGGTGCTAATGGCTACAGCCTTCATCAGCTCATGGCTAAATCAGCCTACAGCCAGGTAAATGCTACTGTAATTCAGATCATGGTTTCAATTGTGTAATTCTGTTCCTATTTCCATGGCAATTTTGCAGAGATCAGATGAGACAGAGATAATTGTAGATTTCTGGTAGTTGATCATCAACACTCAGAAATACTGTATTACAGGAACCAGTTTTGGACTAACAGAGTCCAAAATAACAATAACCTGACTGAAGTAACAGCCTAATCTGAACAGCTTGGAACAGGGTAACAGATCAGAGTGGGGGAGTCTGCCTGATCACCATTTTTAACAAACTGAAGACTCAGTTGCAGCAGACAATTAACTGGAACAGCTTGTTTTCTGTGTGAAGATTGATGCAAACACTGTCAAAGCCCATGAGCAAAACTGCCCGGAAACCACAACTTTGTAACTGCCACCAGCTCACTTTTAAGCAAATACTTAAGCCTCTCCTTCTTCACTTTCCTGTTAACTTATGTTTAAGGATGTGTTCATGCATGTGGACAGCCAAACTCTGAAGTACTGAGGCAAGAATTCTGCAATGCAGCTGAATTCTAGCAGGTGAACAGTACATTGCTGTGGTATAAACTGCAATTTGCAGATTTCCTCCATGGCCTGAGAGGTCATAGAGTTAACTGGTCATATATTGTAATTAAAGTAGATGTTAGATATTCCAAATCCTCACCTCTGCTCTTGAAGTCTTAGCCAGCCCCTGAAGGCACCTCACTCACAGAAAACTGAGAATGTTAACAAGCACGCAAGCTTTACTTCTTGAAAATTTTAAGCTCATGGCATGTGCAGGAGCCAAAGAATAATTCAAAGCCTGGAGTGAGCCAAATGACTGCTTGCACTTAATGCAAGTCAGTTCTTGCTGAAAGATGTTTTTTCACCCTCTCCTGTCCCCTGCCCCTCTCCAGGGAAAGTCACTTGACTGTAGAACTCCCACACTGCAGTTTTTTCACTACCAGTCTTGCAGGATCATTCAGCACTCACTTCTGCTTGTTTCCTTCCCTCTTACATGTGTGGTTAAGAGGTATTCAAAAGAAAAAGCTTAAACTCCTAAACCCACTAGCCTCTCAATTTTTAAATATACTGTCCACATATCTTAAATTTCTGAATGGTCTAAGTAGTAAAAATAATTTGCTGCTGTGTTGTCACTAGATGTTAACTCCAGATTGAACAGTCCATCCTTTGGGTTTACTCAAGGTTTTAAAACGTTTATGATTTCCAGGCCACTCAGAAGGAAAATACAGCAAGTTCACAGGTGTTTCCTCCTCATTTATAAATCAGAGCCCTGGGAGCATGGTAGGTGCTTAGGAGCTGAACAGAATTTACACAGACCACAATTAACATGGGAGGAAAAATTACAGTTTTCCCAACGGTTTCCTAGAAGCAATGCTTTGCTGTTCACACCAAGGTGAAGAAATAAATACATTTATTAGTGTTGGTTTTTTTTAATCACAGTTTGGAAGAAGGATTTCTTTCTTTGTTAGGATTTATTTTCTAGAAACAAGCTGTAAATTTGGCAGGTGATGCTTAGGGAAGTGGGTCCCTGTTCTCTTTACACAATCATGTTACACTCTTCATTGCAGAAATCACACTGTTTCCAGCAGATGATGAGGAAGTTATGCATCCCCTAAACAAATTTACACAAAATAACATCAGTTTTGTACTTTTAATGGGGGGAATGTCATCACTGTTCTTCAGATAGAGGAATGCCATCTCTAATATACTAGAACCAAAGGAGGCTTGGTAAGCTGGCACATACTTTGTCAAATCTGTGTAGAATCCAGACATAAAAATAGATTAGATGTTTCGTATGCTGAATTGCGTTTAGAAGATACTTATATTTCACAATATGAATCTAAAGCTTTTAATAGTGGTGATTTTTATGAGTATTCTACTAACTATTAAAATAAATACATAATTTGTTGGTCTTTCAAGATTTACAGTTGGAAGTTTCAGTAGGAATATGACCAACAGCTAAAGCAGGTGAGAAAGAGTAAAAACACGTCCTTACTTTAGAAAACATTTGTAACTACAGAGTAAGTAGAGCTGTTGAGAACTTAAATTTCCTTTTCCTTAGAAGGAGAAAACAAGCTCTCACCTGGTATAATGAACCAATCCATGAAGTTTATTAAGTTTGCATAGCACAGCACAGCAGCTATCACATAATGTCTCCTTGGGGCACCATTCCTTGACACTGGCACGGATGGACCTTCTCTCACACGTGCTGCAGTAGCTCCATAATTCTGCTCCTCAAGAGGCAGCTGGGACTGCAAGACTGTGTTCTCATGTGCACTGGGGTTTTGCATATTTCCCAGTGCAGAAAAAGCCACCAGAGATCATGAAGTGTTTCCTTAGAGCACCCAGCTACGAGTCAATTTAGTGTTCAGGATATGAGGAACTTCAATCACTACAGTAATTTCCGGAAATGAAGCCCAGCCACTAAAAACTGAAATTAAATCTCCCTCACAGTAGGAAGAACTTCACAAAGGGAGAAGCTCCAGTCATGTGGTTTTGCAAAAGCAAAAGGGCTAAAGTGCTATACCTTGAAGGCATGGAAAAGTAAATGTAAACAAAAGCAAAACAAACCACTGGTGCACCCAAGAAATAAAAGTGCACTGGTTTTCAATGATCTCAGAGAAACTGGATACGCTAAATTAATGATAATCTTTGCTAAGGTCCCAGTGAGATTCCATAGCTAAAAATAGTCTTTCTAGAGAGGACAGGGAGAAAAAAACAAGAAACAAGTTTGCTAGACCAGGTACCTAACTTTGACTTGAGCCATCCTTTACCAGACTTCTTGTGTAGCTCTGGATGAGTTACTTGCTTTCACTGCACCTCAGATCTTCGTTCCTGACACACACACCCCCCCCTCTGGCCTTCAAAAACAGAGCTGCTCAGCCTTGTCCCTGCCACCTGACCAGTCACCTCTCCCTGTTGCCACCCATCTGATTTGCACAAGCCAAATCTAGCCCCAGAAATTAATCCTTTCCAATAACATCCTAAGCTTTTAGGTCAAATCAGCAATTAAATCTTAAGACTCATAGTCCAGATCACTTGCTGGTTTTGGTGTTGGGTTTTTTGTTGGGGTTTGTTGCTGCTGTTTGGGATTTCTTTTTGGCTTTTTTGAGTGGTTTTTGGGTGGGAATACCAAACAAACAAACAACCCAGAATGCTACAGTAAGCCCAGAAAGGGAGAATGAAACAAAAACACTCTGCACCCCTGCTGGAGCTGTGCACATTCCACAGTTCTGAATTGTGCAATGGGATTTCTTCCCCTTTCCTGCCAAAAAAAGGGGTCTGAAAGGGGAAGAAAGGAGGACACAGGAAGGCCTTCTTGTTTTTTTAGAGTGTGTGATTCCTTTCCTCCCTGTCTTCTGGCCACTCAGATTTGAAAAAGTATGCTTAATTTTTCCAGCTTCAGTTTTCTTATTAATGATTTTTTAGAAACATGACTATTCACATTTCAGCCATTTAGTAGATTACCAGCTTCAGAGGGTAATTTATTTTCTGCATCCTGCTGAGAAAGTTTAGAGTGAAAACTCAGAGTAAACTGTAAGAGTTTAAGAGTGAGGCAGATAATTGCAACAAGTACTGATCATAGTTTACGACTCATGCATGAAGGCATGAGTCTGTGGTTGTTTCTTTTTATGAACTGTGTGTTTCACACTTCAGACTAAACTGAAAATCAAAATAACACCTAGTGTCCTTGGCTGTCTTGTTAATTCCAGACTGTAACTTCTGTGTGCTCAGTGCTGTAGTATTTCATTCTACCTTCATTTCATGAAGATCTAGTTCTTCATGAACCAGAAGGCGTGTTTAATTTAATAATAATTAAGTCTATATTAATTTTATTTCAGAAGAGGTGGGGTTTCTTTGGTAACAGCTATCAACTTCCTAAGGGAGAATCCTATAGATTATGGGCACCCCTCCCCACTCCTACTCAAGGGAGCTCCACATAAGCCAGCTTGTGTCTGAAAACATTTCATAGTTTGTCAGATTGCTACCAGGAAGGAATTTTTGTTCTCAATTTCACATCACACAGCGACTGTGCCGGGAGCTGCTCCCCTGAGGCCGCTGCAGCGCCAGGTTGGGCCGCTGGGGGGCAGAAACAGGCAGAAGTAGAACCTCAACCGGGTGTCGGAGGCTCAAACAGTCTGTGTTGCTTGCGGCGGCGAAGTTCAGCAGCAATAGGAAGTGAAACAGCCCAAGTTGTGCTGGGTTTTTTTCCCTTCTTTGTTCTCCTGAGGAGCAAGGCCGTAGTGGGTCTGGGCTCTGTATCCTTTACTAGGAATATTTTCCGTGTTTAATGCCCAGTCACAGCTCAAACCTTGTAAGGAAGGCCCCACAGGGGAGCTCGTCAGGACTTCACTCTCACTCTGGATAGCTTCAGTGTCTCTTGATCCAAATGTGCTTTGAGTTTCCGGGCACATCCCATATTGATCTCAACTCCTGACATCTGCAGCTAAACTTGATGTTTACAGACAGTTAAAAGCAGATTTTTTAACTACTACTGGTATAGCAGGAACTCAGTTCTGCTTTCCTAAAATGGAATTTCTAAATTCTACATCTTCCAAAGACAAAGTAAGTTTAAGCAGAAAACGTTCCTTACAAACACCAAACCACCTGCTCTAAACTCTTCTTCAGCTCCCAGTCTCCCTTTTCCTCTTCATTGAAGCTCCCAGACATCACTTCCACTTTGCTTTTTGATGCTAGTACTATCTGGACACTTGTCTGTCTGCAGCACCAAACCTGTGTCAGGTTGTCCTGTGGGACCTCAGTGCTGAATCTACCACAACCCTGCCACTGTGGCTGGCACCAGACATCCCCCTCCCTTGACACCATCTCCCCTCTCTCCCAAACCCACGTCACCAGCCAAATCCTTCCATCCACTCCATTTTTCACTGCTGGGTACAAATCTGCAGTTGCTTCTAAAAGGCCCTCTGTGCTTAGCCTTACCCTATCAGCTTTTTCAGACATCATTCCTTGATAGCTATCCTGCCTAGTTGTTCCTTTCTCCAAATAGGCTTTCCATGCTCATGCAGACACCACCACGCCAAAAAATTCTTGCAAACCCCCCTGCTGTGTGGGCTACAGAACACCACTCTGTGAGTCAGCTTTTGTTAGGCAAGATTACAGCCTGTTTCTTTATAGCCAAATCTTTTTTTATTATTATTTTTCATATGTGTTTATTTTTGTCAGTCAGGATATGGACTGACTGTCTTGGGACACAGTGTTTGCTTGCATACCTTACACTAGGAGTGCCAGGTACCAAAGCAATTCAAAAAGTAGCTTTTATCCCTATGCTGGTCCCTTCCACCAGCTCTGTCCTCTTGATGGTTCATTTAGGCATGAGATCTCATAGCTGTGGCATGCAAGATGTCACCAGCAGTTAAATCCTTCTGTGGTAGCAGCAAGTCATAACCTGCTTGTTCCAGGCATTTGGCACAAGTCCACACACACAGCAGCAGGTTTTCTTGCTGAATCTGAATCTGGCTGTGGTACCGAAAGTTGTTTCAATGTCTGAACCTGACAAATGCAATGGAGATTCCCCAGATGGACACATGCACCTGGTGATAGCCAGAACTGGTTGGCTGGTAGTCAGCAGGTGCTTATGTGTATGTGCTTAGGAAGCTGGCTTGTTTCAACTAGAGCATCCAAACAAGTTCTCCTTGGCTATTACTCACCTAGAGCATCCTGTCTGCCCAGGCACCCACTCAGCATCTGGGCAGCAACCCTCTTGGGTGTTCACTCTGTGCTGTGTGCTCTGCCTGAGTGGCTGAGGGACCACCCTTCCTTGGACACAGCCCTGCCGTGTGCTGCCATTCTTATTAGCAAGAAACACACCAGCAGTGCAGGCAGGAGGCACCTCATGAGGAGACACCTTGTGTGCTCAAAGACAGGGCTACCATAACCCACCCAGACTCGTGGGAGCAGCCCTTGGAACTGCCACTGTTGTATTCCTGTCAGTTCAACTACACCCAGGTGAGTGCTGCCAGCAAACGTGCCATGCCTGAGAACCAGACAGGGCTGTTCAGACAAGTGGTGTGACAGCTTCCAGTTTTCCCTGAAAGGATTTCCAAGTATTTCCTACAATAGGCCTTTGGATGTATTTACTTCTACAAATACCCTTTAATGGTGGATGCTGCCACATCCATTAACAGCTTTGGAGGTTTTGCCAGAGCTTTCCTAGAAACCCACATCAGCAGGGGCATTAATAGTGAAGCAAATTGTCAGAAAGATGTAAATTGAAGAATATTTTATTATCCTGATTAACTCCAAACCATTTCTCTACATGTAACAAAAATAACCTTTTTAACCCACTGAATAGCAAACAACAAAGTCTCTGGAAGAACTGAATATGGAAATAATACTCATTGTTGACTAAATCTGCCAATATTGATTTCAGGAAGAAAGAAATAAACTGCTTTGAGTATCTTACTTTTCCCATGCATCACCCTGACAGAGGACATAAAGTAGCCAAAAGAGATTACAGGCTTGTGTGTATTTGCAAGCATATATAGGAATGGTCTGCATTTTGAGGTGTACAAATTTGAAACCTATTGTGATGGAAGCAAATTCATAAATCAGGAAATTCTGCAAATAACTGAAATATGGGTTTCTGGAAGACTTAGTAATTTTAGTGTCTGACAAGATCAGAAAAATGAAATTCAACATAATTCTGGTTGGCAGACAGCTTAATAAATGCATGACTGGACTTACCTGAAATACTCCACTCCAAGGAGATTCAAAGTCAACGATAATGGCCACAAAAGAGCTGCAGAGTGACAGAGATTTAGGTAAGAGGCTGTGTTTGGTTTTTTTCTAAGGCTTGTCACTGTGGAGTCTATTTGAACCAAGTCTCCACAATAAATCACTTTTGGTTTTGAATCCAGTCTGCAAAGATAAAATGTAAAGACAAACTTGGACCTAGACATCAGTGTCTGGGTTGCACGTCTGGAGGGACAGCAGTTTGACCTACAGTTTAAACCAAACAGTGACCAATCTGACACAACAGCAGGATCCTCAAGTAATGTAATCATACATAAAATCCAGGATGATTTCCAGTTTCAGATATGTCACAGAATCAATGGTCTATCCTGTTCTCATAAAAGACCATATTGCAAAACTCCAGGGATGACTCATCTACTAACGTGTATTTTTCTTGCATTTTAGTTCTCCAGATGGATGCACATTCACCACATTGTTATTCCCTTGGAATATTCAGCCTGTTCTAGCCAGAAGGGAAGGAGCCTGAGTGCTTTCCTTTGACAGAAGTTTAAGAAATTCTGCATCTGAAGTTTATTGAATCTGCTCTATCTCAGTCTGCTGCTTGTGGCCACATTTAATCATGATTAACATTCAGGCAGCAACTGCTAATGAGTTAAAATACTGCTATGAAATGCTTAGCATTTTAGAATAAAATGTAGTAGTTTAATAATCAAGACTAGATTGCCAACAGCTTTTCTTCAGACCTTTACAGGGAGAACTAATAGTGAGGGCCATTACTCATTTTGTGTGTCTCTTGGCTCTGCATGGATCTAGTGGAAAGAATCTGCAGCAAGGGACTCAACCATCCAGACTGACAGACCCTGGAAGTCCAGTACACTTGATGAGTAATCTGCTACCCAAAAAACTTCAAGAAAACCAGCTACACCACCCATTCCACTGTACACTTCATTGGAAAATACCTGCCTGGAAGATTCTCATTCTGTGAGTTTCAACAAATGCTGCCTTTTTAGTTACTGCATCCTTTTTACCTCTTCTGCCTGAATTTCCTTTTAAAATGGTTTATTTCACATTGGGCAATAACAGCACAAAATGCAGTGTGGAAGCAGTGTAAGCCTTGTGGTAGCAGCAAATAAAATGTCCACTCTCTACACTGTAAAATTAATTTTTTTAAAATATTTTTTTCATTATTACTGACAAATAAACTACATATAATTTTCAGCTCCCTGGAATGCAGATCATGCTTTTGGTTGGGCAGGGAGGGTAGTTCAGATTCTTCTTCTAAACTTTTTAAATTAGGAAACAAACTGCAACTTTATGAAAAATTCCTTGGGATGCTTACCTAAGTAACTAATCTCACAGGTAACATTCTCCTCTGTTGTATCCATATAATTCTTCCTCAAAGGGTATAGCAGGAGAAATTAGAATTCCAGCCCATAATCACAGAGAACATGAAGATGAACATGCTCCAATTCTATTAACTGTTTCCTCCTTATTCTCTGGGAAAGAAAAATAAAAAATAATTTTAAAAAATAAAATAAAAAACCCCAAACAAACAAAAAACACCCCACACTATCATTTCTTTGCAAGTGAGAACATTTTGCACTATCATCAAAGCAGGAAGCTGCACACCACTGGAACAGAGCTTCCTCTTCTAGCTGGGATGTATTCAAGCACAGAACACTCATAAAGGTCCAGAGAAGGGAGGCATTATAGTTATTATGCACCAAAGACTATTTTGCTAATCAACTTAATTGCTTTTGCCTTTACCATTTTCTAACTCATTTTTACTCGTGTACCTGATAACTGGATTTCTTGCATTTTAAGATTCTGGATATTTCTACCACAATTATAGCAGAAAGGGCTGTGAAATCTGCATGGATTTGGAAGCAAATGATGAAATTAATTGTCTGTTTAACCTATGTTTTGACCTTTCTACCACAGTGTCACATTCATCCCCAGAAGAACCATCAGTTGACCACTGCAGTCTTCACTTTTATACACCAGAGCCCTCTTAATTAAGAAGACAGCATAACAGATAAGGAGACATTTATTATAAGTAATGACAAACAGAAAGGCATTGACAGAAAAAAAATTGAGGCCTTTCCCTTTGAGAGCTTTTTCTTCCTAGCCTTGCTACCTTTAAACTGATGAGGTTAGGATTAACTCAAAACTTGAACAACCATAGATTTAAATTAAAGATAATTTCATACTGAGAATGTCTTTACTTCTCAGAAGAATTTACTATCACTGCTTCCAGTAAGGCAAAGTACAATCTGCATTCTCTCCTTTGGTAAGTGCATTCACTCCCTCTAGCTGGGCATAAATATTAGCACTGGGAAACAAATTCTGCCAGGAACAAGAGAAAACTTCTGCATGACAAAGCTCTTTGTTATACTAACCCCAGGATGCTGATGTTTATGACAGTTATTGTGCAAATATCTGGAAGTATTTAAAGTTTTGAAGTAATTTAGATAGGAGATTGGCAGTAAAATATATCTATACTGTCACTGATAGGTACCCACCTTAGGGAGAGGGTAAATTCCACTCCAACAGCAAGAGAACAAGTGAAAAGTGGCAGGAGTCACTCTTTCCTGGGCATCTTCTCTTTGATTTTAATCGGCTAGTGATAAAGCAGCCTGTAAAAACCTTGGCCAATCAAACGTCTGCTTTTAATGAAACAAAACCAAAAAAATCCATGAACATAGAGCAAAATTATGTGAAGTGTGGGAAGGATAGTCTATCAGTTATATTGGTAATCTGGGAGATAGCTGGGAAGAATTCTTTGCTACCAATTTCCTTTGCTAACACAAAGGGACCTCAAGTGCCAGTGATCCTTAAAAGGGAGAAAGAAAACAATAAACATTGAAACTTTGAAACATTTATACAGTTCTACTAAACATCTGAATTTTGTTAATTAACGCACAAGATGTTTTCAGGCTTCAGCACCTGATTCTTCAGGCTGCTTTGCATACAATGTACTCTTTATAAAATTTTCAACCACAGTAATAAAACCACAATATGAATAATTTATATTTATTAATTAATTATCAATACTAAAGTAAAAAATAGACATATTCATATCTTACACTTCAAATCTATCTATTAGTTCTATCCATAATCTCCTTCCATCAACTCTTTATAATACTGGTAATTTTACCTGGCTTAAAGATGGTCTCAAAAGGTCTTCCATTTAAAATGAAAAGGTATATAAATAAAATCTGGCCTTTCTTTCTTGCCTGGAATCATGCTGGCATTTGCACAGTTTACACACTTTTGTTACAGCTTAATAATACAGAATCTCAGGCTGCTAATAAAAGAATTAGAATTGTTAAATCTTGTGGATTTAGTAGCTACTTTTGCGTAAGACAAATTCAGCAAAATTATCTTTGTTCTTTTGAGCCAGCAGCCAGCAAAGTCTATGCTCCAAGGTAGCTTTTCAGATGCTTTTCATTAATAGTCGATATTTAGTTTTTAATCATCTTCTCCTGTTATGTAACAGTGTTGTCTTAAGTTAAAAATAACACACAGCAGAAAGTATATAATGCTCCAACTCTGATCAATAAGAGCACTAATATCAACTTCAGTTGATTTCAGATTTACTTGAACAAAAGTTACATGATGTTATAATTGTAAATCTCTACCTTAAATGAAGCTAAGAAGAAACTTAGTTTCAAAGTCTAGCAGGAATTTCACTGGCTTCATCAAAGCCATGGAAGAACTGCAGTCACTCAATTTTCCAAAAGGTAAAAAAAATATTTTCTTTGCCTCACAACAAGGCTGATATCAACAGAATGTTTTCTGACTTAGTTTATTATGGTGCTTCCTTAAGAAAGAATTAAAAAATACAGAGTAAGGATGGTGTAAATCAGCAAAGTGATTAATCTGTTAAAAAAGGCCAAATATAGCTCAAACCACCTGTGTTTTCACTGCCTCCACTCCCCCTCCCCCCCTTTCTCCTCCTCTGAGCAGTTCACAGCACAGTCCTAACAGAAAAACAAACCAGTCATACAGAGCAAGACATTGAGATTGGAAAAATCCAGCTCTGAAGCAAGAAGTTACCAGACTCCACAGGCCAAAGGCATTCCTCCCTTTTGGCCACCCACCTGTTCCCTGCAGCAGGCCTGATTGGTATTTCCTTGTCTGCTTTAAACTCCAGCTTTACCTTGGGCTTCTGTAGAAATTAAATTCAGTCCCAGATCACTTCTGTATAAGAATTATGATAGTATCATTTTCCAGTAGAGGCAAATACTGTATTATATGATAACACTACAGCCCACAAATGTCTGTAGTTACAGTCTTAACCTATTTTGTTTCCCCAAGGGGATTAATCATCCTATTTGTATAACTGCATTCACATTAAGGGATTTGCCAGTTGAACTGTAACAGTGTAAGTCGTGTTGCTTGTGCTCAGAGGAGCAGCCCCTGTGCAGGTTACAATTACATCCACTGCTCCATTAATCTCTTTGGCAATTCCCTATGAAACACCTACCTGCCATGGATACATATTTTCTTCCTTTTTGTGCATTATACTAATGTTGTACTAACAAAGGCTCTAGAAACTGTCACGTACAAATATGAGTATTTGTCAAAGCACCACAAGTTTATTGTTCTAGATGATTCTAGGAAAAAAATAAACTGTATTGCAGAGTACTTTATATGGCTCTTAACCAAAAATTATCAGCCACAATCTGAGGTAAGTGGTATCATCTATGCTACATTTTGAAAAATATTAGCAAAATCAAATAATTTACCAGTTTAAAAGAAGAAACCATTTTAAAAGTGTCGTTCTTTATTTTAAACCAAGTATGTCTGTTCTTTTAAAAACAGCCCTACTTAAAATAAAACGTGAAATAAGGCCAGCCTACACTACAGTGAAATCTACAATCACTAAGTACAAAATATACAAGCAGTCCAGGTTTCCTGCAGAAATTTCAGAGAAAGTCAAAACACCAAACTGGTGGGTGTTACTGAGCAAGGGGCTAGAAATAGCATGCTGGGTGCTGAACCAGCTCCTTACAGCACTAGCTTCACCTGCAGGCACAGAAAGTAAGTGAATTCTTCATTTCAGTTTATTCAACGAGTTCATTTTGATTACTGGTTCATTCAGAGATGAGAACTAAACTGGGATTTGAAAAAGGAAGCCAGGTTGGTTTTCCCTTTTCCAAACTACAGGCAAAATCAAGTTGCAGGATGATTAGCTCTAACTTGTAGGAGGATAAGATCTGGTAGTATAAATATCTTAGAAGTTGGGGGAGCTAAAAACTCCCCCAAATGTTCGTCTCTCATTAATGATTCCTTTGTGCATTTTAACTGAATATCATCTAAATGTAACTTAACAGAAACAATCAGTTAAAACCTCACAGCATCTAATAAACAACAGATCTCAAATGGTATTTAGTGACTTAAAAAACAAAAGCAGAAGTTGGAATATATGCGTGTTGACATATCTTAAATCAACAACTACTCCTGTCCTTCTGACTGACAAAAAGTAACATTCTGCCAAGCACAAGGAATCTGCTTTTATTTAAGAAAAGAATTAAGAAATATAAATGTACAGTAAGAGTAAAATAAATAATGGTAATTAAGTTTTCCTGGTTGCCCTTTAAAATCATAAATCAATTATTTAAATATCTGCTTTCAGTCAAAAATTGAAAAAGGAAGTAATGAAAACAGTATTTTAACTTCTGGCATCAAATATATGAACCAATAACCATCCTCAAATATATAGCCTTGTTTTCTTCAAGTAAGAATACTGATGTTTATTTTCTTCCAGTAACATGCCAGCATTTCAGAAAAGGCAAATCAATTACTACCTGCCTCGTATTTCACATCCTTGTATCAGTTCCAAGGATTGAAAACTGACACAGTGGTGCTCTCATGCCTGCTTTCCATCAGGCATACTAAACTGATTGTCACTTAGGTCAGGCTTTGCAGGTAGCAAACCAACATTTTTCACACTCAGTTCTTTAGAATTATGAGCTAGAAAATGGCAGTTTTCATTTTAGTTTAACCCTTCCCATAACTATTTTGGCATTCAAGCCAGCCTTCCATCATGACTTCAATTTCTGCTGTTTTCATTTGCTCTATTACTTTGAATTCAATCATTTCTCACTAATAATGAGGGAAGAAATCCAATGTATTCTGAAGAAATTATGTCCATATTGTGTGAACACCTGTTGGATGGGCATTTTAACCTGATCCTAACATAATGACTAGGTGAAGTCTCAGTTTCCCAGCTGAGAATGCTATCTCTTGAAGTAATAGTTTAAGCTTATACAAATAAAGTTCAGGACAAGGTCATTCTGATTTACCCAGGTCTTAAACAGCCTTCCTGCCAAAAGCCTGAGTGAATACCACCATAAGAATATGCAAGGATTTCTTACAGTTCCAGAGACTGTTTTACCATGACCATTGTTAAGCTTGATTCATACCAGAAATCTTATCCAAAAGTCACATTAAAACACTTGGCTTAGATGTCCCCCTTTAGTGAACAGCCTAAGTCTACATCTACATACCTTCTCCCTGGCTCAAGCAACCATTTTCCTTGCTTTATGCCACAACCAAAACCTTTATCTCTGGTCACTATCCTAGGTGGAACCTTTATTAAGGAATGACAGACAGACACATGACAAGGTTTGAACATTAAAGCCATTGTGGTTTCATGTATCAGGGAATGGAAGTCAGGACCATCTCCTATTTCTGGCTCCAGTACAGGCATCCTGGGCAAGACATTTTAGCACCATGGATTCCCACACAAGTCTATCCTAACTATTTAGACTTTTAGAAAGAATGGGGATTCTTACCTGTATGGAAGATCATCAAGGATTAGTGATAACCCAGAAGGACTCTGATCTTAGTTGGAGAATCCAAACATTGCTACAATACAAGTAAATATAAACTTTTTCATCATACTCTGCAATGAGGTGTTTTCTGAAGAGGTGTGCTGCAGCAGCTGTGGCAAGTCCTATACCAGGTTTCTCTCTGCCCTGCTACTGATTCACTGTTCCCTTTTTTTCCAGGAAACAACCCCCCCCCCCCCCTTCCTCAAATACATTCCCACTTCCCAGTGAAACATGAGCCCAACAACATTTGAGTAACAGTTAAACTTTTGAACTCATGTTAGAGTAGCTTTGAACTTAAGCAAAAATACTTCTGGTCAGACTGATGTGTTCAGCCCAGGTTTAGTCCCCTACTTTATTTATAGGTCATAGCTAAAAAACAGTGTCTAGTCCTTGTTATGCTCTTATTGAAGCACAGCAGGGAGCAATGAAGACAAAATCCAGTCAATTGCTATCTTCTTTTCCCCAAATTGTCTCTCAACAAGGAATTTTCAGAGCATTTGCCTTTGAGACACATCCATGCTTGCAGCCAAATGCTACCTTTGCATACAATATAAAAAGAAGTAATTTGGATTTTACTACTCACAACAAACTCAGTCAAGGCTCATTCAAAGAGAGACTCCTTAGAGCAAAGTACTCCTGCATCAGCAAATGCACAGCAAAAACATGTGTAAGGGGGTAGACAGGTATACCACAGCTCAGCAAACTAGTACTTTTTTTTCCTGGTGACAATTTGGATCCAGAGTACAACCCCTTAAAAATACTCAGCCTTTACTGTTAAGAAAACAGTTTGTTTGCTAGATATAAACTGCAAGAAACTCAAGCCTGCAAGCATTTTAATTGGTACATATAAATGGTCCCTGTTTGCCTAACAGGAACTTTTTTAAAGCTTAAAAGCTGATACCTCACATCACTGCCATTTAAAATATCTCCTCACTGACACCAGCATGTAAAATTAGATGAACATTGCAGAACATGTTACAAGGAGCTATGACTATCTTACCATCAGCTTTTTGTTTTTGCCAAGAAGCTGAAGTAGGGGTGCAGATGTTGCTTACAGTGTGAATCCAGCTGGAAGACTCTCTGCAGACAGAATCTACCTACTAGTGTAACCTGTGATTTGTGTGGTGAGTGAGGAACTGGGGGAGAAAGTCAAATGAAAGACATCATATTCGAGCAAAGTGGGACACTGAATGTGAAACCTTGATCCTTTTTAAGGTGACAGAAGAACTTCCAGGATTTCCTATTCTAACCACAAGATGAATGGTTATGATAATATACTCTTGCCAAGTGAAAAGATTAATGCAACAAGGACCACAGCAAATGGCTGTAAGATCTGAACAGTCATTATATAGGAATGGTCTCAGGAAAAGAAAGTAATCTAAATTCTTATTGCCCTTCCATTCAATACAGCGATGAGAGAGACGATTGCAGAGGGGCTACACGCCAGGGATAGTAAATCAAAATTAAGAAAACAATCTCTCCTATCTTGAGATCTTTTCCTAAAATGTACTGCATGTTGCCTCAGCAAACAGTAGGATAAGGTGTTTGTGCCTAGGGAGTGCAGAAAGTAGATAGGAACAGAACAGAAGATCACTTCACCTAGCCAGGGAAAGGCTTTTATCTCTTTTCACGTAGCCTGTTGTGCTTTAGGACAGGGAACATGAACTGTGAGCCAAGAGAGTTCCCACTCAGCTCTGGCATGATGGCTTCATTTTCAGGACAGGATTCCACAGGGTCTTTATTGCTGTAAAGAAACACTAAACTAGTTTATTTCTCTGTCACACACCTGCCCTCACCAGCAATAGGCATGTTCTACATTTTGCGGCTACACACAAGGTGCTTTGACAGGGCAAGGTCAGAGTACTTTAAGTTTTCAGTGCTTCCTATAGTGAAACACTTGTTACTTTTATAAACTAGGGTTCAATCTGCTGCCAGAATAAAGGAATCCAGGTCATCTGTGCCAGCTTAAACCATATCCTTTCTCTCCTGTCCCACAGCCTGCTTTATTTCTTACAAGGAAAATCATACACAGTCCATAGGAGACCATAGAAAGATTTCCTTCTTAAGATGACTACCAGGAGTGACCTAATGTATTATTTTTATTAATAAAATGCGATAGAGTTGTTTCATATAACCTTTCGGTCTTCAATGCTGCAGCTAGGTTCTCTATTAATAGAACTGTCAGAAATGTGTACTCATGCCTGAACTGACACCAGGTACAGAAAGTTGAGTGAGTGAATTTAGTGCTGACATAACTGACATTGTGAACAAAGCCTACCTTTTATTCCTGAAAGAGAAATACCATCCGCAATAGTGTCACTTCCCATCAACACGCCTGAATTCCAATCTGGGTGACTGTCTCTTAGCATAATAAGTTTACAAAATGCACTTGCACATGATAGCCTTCTATGTTTAAATGGATAGATTGTTTTTTTAAGATTGAAAAAACCTGAACTGAAGCAATACAAAATGCATTTTGGAATTAGAGTCAACCTACAAAGGAGAAAGACTTTCACGGAGACTGACTTTGTCTAAGAACACAATTTATGAGATGAATTTCAGTAATAGTAGCATACACGGTGGGATGTCTTGTATCATCCTAGTTTAATCATCAAAGAGGACACAGATTTAATCAGAACTGCAAGAATATCTGGGAATAGTACTCTGATTAATTGTACTAGCACAGTAATGAAAGTCTCAGACTACACTAGGCCTTCCAAATTGCAGCATGGGAATTGACTTTAGCATTGCCAGCTAAAATCATCACTCTTACAGTTCTCTTTGCTTCACTGCAAGCCAAGTTTGGTGTTCACAAAAAAAATCCAAACAAAACCTCTTGTAGTAGAACAGAGAGTTGTTTTTCTAAAGGATTTTAACATTTTGGCAAATCAATACAGGATAAATCCCTTTGCAGTAACTTCTTTCTGCAATGGAGCAGGGAGTTTCCTACTTTCTGCCACTGGTAATAATGGTTCACCCAGTTAGCCAGAAATTGCACTTCTTGAGAACTAAAATGTAAACTCAGAGAATCCAATAGGAATGCTCAAAGCTTATGGCAGAGGAGCAGACCAGCTCATCCCTCTTATTTTAGAGCCTCACACACCTGCTTATCACAGCATATTTTTCACAGTCAACACATGAATATACAGACAATTTGTATTTTTGCCAGTCCTTCCCTGAGCCATCTACTTATGTTCTTTGGGAGAAACTATCTTAACTTCTAGCTCTTTCTCTCAGTGGTGCCTGTCCTCAAATTTGCAGTCATCTTCCAAAACCTCCTTTTTTGAAGGCTTTTTTTTTCTGGAGATCCAAAATCAAGACTGCATGCTTCAGGATGAAGCCCCTTTACCTCACAAACAACAGGTTTGGCTTGGGTATTTTATACCTCTTTCTCTTTCCTGGGCACACCTTCAGCGCAGCTCCCCCTCACACAGGCATCCCCATCATCTCCACAGATGAAAACCTCCAACTTTTTCCAGCCGCTAACTCCTTTCAGCCTGCGCTTTTTAGCTGTTCTTTTCATCCTTGTCCTGGTTTGAATCGACCAGGATGAAGCCGATTTCCCTTTTGACTGATGCTGAAATTGACTTCGTCCTGGCTCAAAGCAGGACAATCCTGTGCTTTATAGCTGCTCATTTTTAGCCCCTCCTCAAAAACTCCTGTATTTTACCGGGCTGGGGGAGATGGCTGCAGTGTGAGGGCAAGCAGGGCTTTGAGGAGGGACAAAACGCCCAGATGGCTTCTCTTATTAACTGATCTGAGAGTAGTTCTGTGGTAACCGAGGGAAGACGTGCCCGCTGGCCCTCGGGAGAAGCCCCTCTGCCCTCAGTGAGGTGCCGAGCAGAGGTAAGCAGCCAAGCAGCGCAAGAAGAGACGGCGAGCTACCCCCCTCCTGAGGAAAATCTTCCTCAGCGGTCGCTTTTTCCCTCAGTCCTTGCGGGTTAGAGCTTTAAAACAGAGAAGGGGGGGGGGAGAGAGAACCGACCTTCTCAAGATGGCGGCCGGCGG
This sequence comes from Apus apus, assembly GCF_020740795.1. Classification (NCBI taxonomy): domain Eukaryota; kingdom Metazoa; phylum Chordata; class Aves; order Apodiformes; family Apodidae; genus Apus; species Apus apus. Next base: position 8,062,624 of record NC_067299.1, on the reverse strand, counting down.
GCGGCTGGCCCCGCCTCCCCGCCCCTCACAAGATGGCGGCGCGGAAGGGCCGGCGGCCGCCGCCGAGTGCGCCTGCGCGCCGCGGCCCTGGGTGCAGAGAAATTCCTGGCGGGCGGGGGGAGCGGGAGGTGGCGGCGGTGAGGGTGAGGAGGAGGAGGAGGAGGAGGGCGGCACGGAGCCACGGCCCGGCGGCCCTGCCAGGGACCCTGCGTGCTGTGGCGGCGGCCGGCGCGGAGCCAGACCCCCGGGGGGAGCGGTGCGGGAGGGCAGGAGGCCGCTCGTCGCCGCCGCCGCCGCCTCGGGCGCTCGCCGCACCAGAAGCCGCGCCGTCCCTGCCGCCGCTGGGACTCCCTCCCCGGGTAGAGGGGGAGAGAATGACGGAGCTCCAGTCCGCCTTGTTACTGCGGAGACAACTGGCAGGTAGCCGGGCTGAGGGGCCGGTGGGGGAGAGGGAGGGCAGGCTGGCCGGGCCCTGAGGGGACGGGGCCTGCTGTGGGGGCAGGGGCGCCGGCTCGGGGGGGTGTGTGTGTGTGTGTGTGTGTGTGAGGGGGAAGGGGAGATTACGGCCCCCCCCTTGGCCGCTCTGCTGCCCAGCCGGGAGCTGAGGGAACTAGGCCGAGAGGGGGAGGGGGAGCCGTGCCTGGCGATCGCTGCCAGGGGAGCCGGGGGGAGGGGTGCGAGGCCCGTCATAACGGGGGGGGGGGGGGGGGAAACGTTTGCTTCGTTACCCCCGTCCCGTCCGGGGAGCGGGGCTTGGCAAACGGCCCTGCTGGCCTCTCCCACCCCCTCGCCGTGCCCGGCTGCCTCCCCGGTCTCTTCGGAGGGCCTGTCTCCCCGGGGCGGGGAGGAGGGAGCCGGAGCTTTCCTTCCTTCGGCTTTGCGGGGGGGGGGGGGGGGGAGATGTGTGTGCGGGGAAGTCTCGGTGGCGTGAGGGGATGTTTGTCAGGCACCCAGAAGGAGCGGAGGAGGGAGGGAGGGGACGGTTTTCCTCCTGGAAACGGTACCTCGAGGCCCGGGGGTGAATCGCCCCGCTCCGCGCACCTTCCCGTGAGGGCCGGGGCTGCCCCGTCCCGCCGCGGCTCCCCCCTCACCTCCCGTGCCCTGCGCCGGGAGGGCGGATCGGGAGGGGGAGGCCGCTTCCCCCTTTGTTGTCGGCAGGCGCTGACGGGGTGGGGGGGAGAGAGAGAGAAGCGGGCAACACCGCGATCGGACTCGGGGCGGGGAGACCGAGCGAGCGACCGGCCCTGGGGGAGACGAGCGGGACCGGCCGCTGCGGGGGGGGGGGGGGGGGGGGGGGGGGGGCAGCCCGCAGGGAGGGGCGAGGGGGGTCCCTCCGGGGGCGGGGAAAGGAGGAGTTGGGAGGCTGGGGGACAGGAGAGCGGGGAGCGGGATGGTCGCTTGGCTTCCTCGTCGCCGCACACCCACCCCCCCCCGCCCCCTCCCTTTGTCCCCGGGCCGTGCGCGCCGGCCCTGCCTGGGCCGCCATGGCCGCGGGGAGCCGGCCCCGCCGCGCATGCGCGGGGCTCCGGGCGCACAATGCGGCTCCATGTGCCGCGGCCAGATTTAAAGAGAAACGAGCCGCCCCGCGCCCTCCCTCCCTCCCCCGCCTCTTCCCCCGCACCCTCTGCGCGCCGGTTGTGCTGCCTGCAGTCATCCCTCGTTACAGGTCTGACCGGCACCTCGAGTGAACCTGCGTTGCCTTTTTTTTTTTTTTTTTTTTTTTTTTTTGGCCCTTACGTAAAAAACTGCTCCCTACCCCGATAAGGAAATGTGTGCTGGGTGCACCTAAACTCGGGCACACGCGGCTGAAGTTTGCCGAGTCGCCGTGCAAAGGGATAGGAGTCACTAAGCTGCCACGGGAATTCCTGGAGGATGATTTCAGCCTCAGACTTCAGTAGTGTCTTTGAAAGCATAAGGGTGGGAACCAGCGTTGTTAGCAGCAAGGAGCTGGAGTTGCATAACCAGGTAGAGCAGGCTAAATTGATGTGGTTTTTTGCGTCTCCAACACTCTCTTCTGGTTTTAGGTGTTGATAAATTTGAGAAACTTACATAGTTAACTATTAGCACAGGATTCTTTTACCCCTTTAAGGTGACACTCTTAAAAAAAAAAAAAAATTAGTTATCTTGCCCCTACTGCAGCTGCACTTTGGAACATAGGCATGTACCTCTTAGTGCCGTAGTGACCGCTGAACTTGTCACTGACATCCAGTGAGGTGGCTGCATGTTTGGGTGTGCTCATAACAGTAGGTGTAGGCTTACTCTGCAGGAGCTTCGGACTGGATTTGATGCAGAAGCTTCTCTTTGCTATAAATGATCCCTCTAGGGAAGCAGTAGTCTAGAACAGTTGTTCTTTAACTTGATAAAAGTGAGGATTTGGTAACCTAATACAGTTTTTCGGCTGTCTGGGATTTCACTTTTAACTGACTCATGGTGCTCCACGAAAGAAAGTTTGACATTTAGCTGAAGCCTCTCAATAATAAGTATTAGCTGTCAGCTTCTGTTGTGTAGGTTGTTGGGTTTTTTTCTTGTCTTGTGAGACCTTAAGACCTTCTGTGAGCACAGGCTGGTTGGATATATAAGTAGAAGACTGCTAAACAGAAGTTAACCCCCAAGTCTACCTTTCTGCTCACTCTCTTCAGAAGGCTTCACATATAATGGTAAAAACTGGTAAGCTTTTCCACTTGCCCCTCCTAATTGCTACTGTTTCAACTCTGACTCAAGCACTGCAACCATTTACACGTAACATGAAACTCTTTTGTGGGGTTTTGGTATTCTAACTCATGTTAGTTATAATTTGGTATCCTTTTACATGTATTAAAATCAAAACAATACTAAAAGTGATTGTGAGTGCATACTTAAGTGTGTGGTGAGTACTGAAGAAGCAGTCTTGAACTCTTCAGAAGCCCTATTCTGGATTAACTGACCTAAGAAAGAAAGTAGTTTCTTCCACATGTGATAACCTGAGCAAAATCTGAACTAAGCTGAAACTAGACTCTGACACTGCTTTTTCTGATGGCAGGCTACTTGAAGTCGCAATGCAGAGACTGAACTTCATGATGTCTGATCTTCCCTACTGCTGGCTGTCTTCTTCCAAGTCTCAGCTGCTCCAATGTGTGTCCCTTTATTTACAACTACATTGTTCTACCTCAAAACAGAAATCAGCATTGTGGTATTTTTTTCCCCTGGTGCAGGTTGATAGTTCAGCCCTGCTACGTGCAGCTTTTGCATTATAGCAGGTGTGGTGAGGTACTGGGTTGTACTTAGTGGTTTGGTTTTGGAGGATGGTGAACAGGCAGTGGATATAAGTTATGTGAGCTAAGCTAGTGTAAATTGCTCTAGGTCACTCACTTGTCAAATTAGCATTCTTCAGGCAAAGGAGATCTGAAGTTGGAGCTGTTAGACTTGGAACAAGACATCCAGAAGTGGAGGGAGGTTGCCAGGGCAATCAGAAGCCCATATAGTGGTGGAGCAGTTGAGGAATATAGGAATTCTGTAATGGGTGAGGCCCTGGGCAGCTCTTCACAGTGCCAAGAGGAAAAAAACAATGACAGGAGGAGAAAGGAATGTAAAACAGTAGTTCTCAGAATGGTGACCTCTTTTGTCTCCCATATGGTTTGGTTCTTAATAAACACCTTGTGGGGAAAAATAGGTGTCTATGGCATGTAGCACTCCAGCAAGTTGTTTTGGTTGTTGAAGACTGTTAAACTGAAGGTCAGCTGTGAAGTCGTGCTCAGTGAGACCTAAAACCAAAGGTCTTGCCAAAAGACAGAATGAAAATTGACAACATAATCCCAGGTTGTTCCAGTCAGTCTGTGAAGACAAACTTGTATTTTTCCTGAAGCAAACTGGCTTATATTGTAATTTGAGCAGGTAACTAGTACCACAGCACCATGTGTACAACATGCTTGTCAACTTAAGTGGCATGTTCTGGATGCTGATAATGCTATAGAAGGGATATTCAATGACAGTCACAAAATACAACTTCAAGTTAGATGTTGTAGCTTCACAACATCTTTGCTAATAAAATACTGAGCCATACCACTAGGGAATTAGTGTTATATCTTTTTATATAGTTTATATGAGCTATCTCATATAAACTATAGTATTAGCTAAAAAGGTTGGACCAGATGGTCCTTGAGGTCCCTTCCAGCCTGATAATTCTGTGATATTTGTGAGGCAAGCACATATCAATATCTTTGGCAAGTTGTTGTTTTAATTTTTTTTCCAAGTGTTTAAATGAGCTGCTGAGTGGGGATCTCTTGGTTACCAAAGTTAGAGTGCTAGTCTAACTAGCTCAAGCTAGTTCTTATGGATATCTGTGAAGCTAAATGGCTGTTTCTTAAAAAATCAAGTTAATTGTAAGTTTTAGCAGCTTCTGGAGATCTCTTCAATTCAATACACTTTTTTCTCGCAGATTTCTTCTTTTTAAGGGGAAAGGCACTTGGTTATGGGTTAGTAATAATGTGAAATAGAAGCCATGACCTGCCCATTTCCTCTTACGGGTAAGGTGCAGGAAAAGCTAAGAATGAATTAAGTGCCTCTGAACTTGCAGGAAAAGCCAGCAGATAGATCAGCAGAGTTCACCTCTGAAGGGGGGTGTGGGGAGGATAAACAGTGTTCTCTGTACAGCCCCAAAACTTGATGCTCTTTAAATGGAGGCAGGAGACAACCTAAAGTGTAAAGCTGCTCTTCCAGGCTCCAGAGCTGTCAAGCCCAAGGGTTTTGCAGACTGAGGCATTTCTCTGAATGCTTTCATTTCATCTTTCTGCCAAATCTGTGTTGACAAAGACTTGTTAGAGTAGGCAGACTTGTCTAGTTCATCCAGCAAAATCACATAGGGAGGATGCAGTTAAATCAGTACCACACAATGGATCCAGAAGTGCAAGTCCTCATTAGCATAAACATGGATCTCTGAAAACATGGGAATAAACATGTCCTTGTTGACTGAAGTTGTATTGTGTTGTAAATATTCTCCAGCTTAGGATACAGAAAAACCTACACTAGTATTTTTCTGAAACAAGAGAAACATGGCATTATTTCAGTCTAAAGTGTGTACAGCTCTTAATATCAAAGTAAAAATGTCTAATTAAAAATTAAAAAGTTGTCAAACTAATAAATACGTAATGTGACAGTTGAACAATTTTTACTTCCTTGTGTGGAAAAATCTCATAGGGTAATGTTGAGCTAGTTGAATTTCTGGCAATTCTGTAGAATTTACTTTTAAAATATTTGAGTAGTGAAATCTGAGTGAATGATGAAATTCACATTATAGATCAAAGCTGAGATGGCACATCTCTTGGGTGACTAGTGCTCTAAGGAGCCTTTGTTTACAGCTTAGTACTGGCTGTTTACTGTCTTACAGTAGGTTTGTCTACAAAATAATTAGAGTGGCACTGATCTGAAGTATTAAGTTGATGCTAGCCTGTCTTGTCTTCCCTGGAGGGGTTTGCTTGTATGTATGACCAGTAATATTCTGTGTTATCCTGAATCGTTAAGACTTCAAGGTCCTGCATATGTCAAACTCCAGTATAACTTGAAAAGAGAACTCCCTCCTGCCTTTTTTTTTTTTAAGGGACTCTTTCATATTTTTAGAAAACCATTGATCTTTGTTGCTGCAGTGCTTTTTGGGATGCTTAGATACAGCCTGTGTGTACCACTCACCTTAACGCTCTTGCAGTGTACAGCACTGTTGTAGCAAAGAAGATAATCCTGTTTCTTGTGAGGGTGTGTTGACAGAAGCATCCAAGCTGCCTTGCTCATGCTGACTTTATAGACAATATCATTGCTAAAACAGATGCCTTTTTACAGTTGTTACAGTCTGAGCTGTACATGCAGGCTGAATTTTTGTCACACCGCAAATATAATAGATGTGCCTCGTTGCAAACTGAACTAGCTTCACGTATTAGTTTTTCAAGTGTTCCACTCACAGAAATAAGCTGAGCTCTGCCTCTTAAAAAAAAAATAAACCCAGTGTTTATGAAAGCAGTCACAAGAGCAAAAATCTAGGGATGCTGGCAGTTCTGGAAAGTGAGGTTTAGTTAAATTTCAGAATTGAGGGCCTTGATGAGTCAACCACTTGTCTGAGCAGGATGAAGCAGTAACAGCCTCCTTCATAAGCTCACCCCTTGATGGGGCAGCTGTAAGCACAGCCAGTTGGCTCTGGCTGGGTCAGTTTACTAATCTTTCAGGGAAAGAACCAAGCTTAACATAAATGATGAGTTCCTTCCTTCTCTGCTCCCCCCAGACAAGACTTTGTAAGTTACACCGAAGTATGAATGTGTCTGGATCTGGCAATAAAGTGACTTTGTTCTTTTAGAGAATGGTGGAATGGGAGAATGCTGCTGGAGATCCTGTGAAATAAGGAGCAAATTAATACCTACCAAGAAAATAATTTCATTAGGAGAATTCCTGCTTTATTGATAAGATCTTTTTTTTTTTTGAGATGTTAAGTCACTCAAATCCTACAAATATGTTTTGCCTCATGTGATTGATAGTGATTCCAACTCTAGTATTAAAGAGCTGTCTGTTGCAGAAATGTAAACTGTAAGGTTTTATTGATTTGCTGTGTCTTTTTATTTAAGAGAAACTGATCTGAGATGAATCAAGTAGAGTGACTAGTTCTCAAATAAAACCACATGTAATTATAACTTGACTCTTCAGCAGATAATTGTAATTTTTTAAGACAAGGAAGACTTGGAACAGTACATGCATACTTAACTATAATATGATTGCTTGGTCCCTTTGGTTGGTATTGGTACAGGTGGTTTTTCTGAACAGTTTGAAAATAAGTGAACTTTGAGGCAAACAAGCTGTACCTACAAATAGACATTCTGCTAAATTGTCTTCTGATGTGTTTATTGCAACCTCTGTTTTGACCTAGGTGTTCTTGTTTGCCACCCATAAGGCTGGAGTTTTTCTAAATCATTCAGCATGTGGGGTGTTCTGCACAACTAAGTTTCAAGTATTGGTGTAGAATGTAGTGGAAGCATTAAAAAAAAAAATACAGCATTTTGTTTCCAGCATAAAGATTGGGTTCTAATGAAGTGGAACTGAACTGAACGCTGGCTGCTGTTGTGAAAGCATAAGCTAGCCAAATACTAAAATGAGTGTGCAAAGTGAGGTGACTGAAGAGCAGGTGGCTTGGGTGAGGAATAGCACGTGTGATTCTTGAAACTTGCACTGTCTGCTGCTTGTCCCAACACATGGGAACAGAATCTGGGTAATGCTTTACATGCAGGCCTGTGCTATCACCACGTTGCACCTGCTCCGTGCTTCAGTTTTCGGTGGTGGGTGGATATGTCAGTAGACAGGTCTTGGCAAGATCTTTCACTTATGGAATCAGGTAGGTCTGAGTTTTAGGCTGCCCTTGAAGGGTAAATGTTCATATTTGCTTCTCCTTTCTGTGATCAGGTCTAAGGCATGTCAGCTGGAACAGAGATCAGATATCCATACCTTGTAAGAACACTTAAGTACAGCAATCTCAATGAAATAGGATTGCATAAAAATAACTGCTTTCCTGGGCATGGATATTAGTGGTGCTTGTACAGGTTTAGAATAATCATAAAGACTTGATAAAACCCTTTGTAGAGTCTGTGTGAGTTCTTCGTTAAGGGCAACCTATTCCCATGCAGTCATCACAATACCTAGCATGTGAAACAGGCTCCTTTTTTAGGTGGATTGCACTTGGTGCTGATCTAAAAGATGATGTTGTCAGGAGTGACTTAGAGAAATGTGTTTTAAAAAAAATCTGAATAACAATGTCACTCAAATTAGGATGTGCAAACCCGTTACTCATATTGTAAGCAGGAGAGAAAATGAACTGGAAAAGTGTCCTTGTCTTGCAGAACAATGTATGCATATGATGAAAGTTTATGAGGAACTCTTCAGGTGTTAACATCTCCCTGTGGCATAGTCTTGTGATACAGGCTTTCTAGTGGATTTCCTAGAATCATGTTATTTTCTTGTATGTAAAACATACACAGCTTAGAGCTCTTAGCTCTGTTCAGCAGTGCTGTTCCATGACTGGTGTGTATATGGCTGCTCAGAAGATACTTGGATGGAATTGTTTTGTAGCTTTAGTCTTGTTGGTAATTTCCAAACAGCTGTTAAGAAGCTAATTTACTTTTCCTGCAGTCCATGTTAAACTCAACTACATTAGTATGACTGGCACCTAAGATGACACTTGTCCTGCCAAATTCTAGCAGCTGTAGGCAGTAGACATCTGAAGCTCTGTAGGAACCTCTGTAGATGAGAGAATTAAATACACGTACATGCAATTCATCTGACCTGTTTTTGACATCTGCTTTGGGACAAGATAATCATGGAGTTTCAGGAGCTACTTATCCTGGTAAGATCTCTGTTGAACTGCTGCTGAGGGTGACAGTCTCAAATGCAGATGCATCTACTCACCTTATACTTGTCTGACTTGTTGAGCAGACACATGCATTGGACACTGAGGACAAAGTGAAGGTTGTGTGTCTATGATACCATGTGTAATAGATGAACGTGGTGACCCTGTGCTGCAGCTGCTGCAGTTGACTCTGTGTGGACAAACTATTGAATGTTTCCTGCTAAGACTTTTTTCCTTTCACATGTAGACTTCAGAATCAGGGTTCTTTCAGTCCTTTTGCTTACCCTTGCTTTTACCTTTGTGAGACTACTTCCCCCAAAATTCAGACCTTATGAGGAAATTTTTAACATATTTGTTCAACCTCCATTTTAACCTGCATGATGTAACTGGTAGATTCTGGTGTGATGGGATACACAGCAATCTTCAAGCAGCCAGAGAGTTCTTCAGGAAACATTTTACCTCAATTTTAACCAAAAAAATATGCTATTAATATTAATTTGATATTGAATATAAACTGACTGCTGAGAATCTTAATTCTGGAAGCATATTTCAGAATTTTAAACATGGAATTCAAAGGTTTTTATCAGTGTATTTTGTACTTCTAGTGTTCTGTGGAAGCTGATTCGGAGAGGAAAGTAACTTTTACACCACCTTCATCTTCAGAGAAGACTTGTGGGCTTAGTAGGCAAACTTAAGTTACTGAGTTAAAGATATTTGCTTAAGGCAAACAGGTTAGGGGAAGAGGGAAAGACCTTCCTTCTGTGTGTGGTAAGTGTGGGATGCTGGAAAGGGATTGGTTTGTGTGTGTACACAGAAGGCTTCCATGTATGAAAAGTGCTACAGAAAGAAAATGTCTCAAAATAGGTCATCCCTCCTCTTGCCTGTCTTTATGACTCTTGGGTGAAATGATGCACTGGAACAGATGATGGGCTGAGTAAACTGGGTTGTCAGGTCAGATTGGCAGCTGGTTATCTGTGGTCTAATTGAGACTGTGTGAGAGAGCTGGCTTTAAAACCTTTAAGTTGGGATGGATGTCTTAAGGAGCATTGACAACGTCTCGCTGGCCACCTCAGTAGACTTAGGGGGAACTCCTCGAGAACGGAGACAGTACCAAAGACCTGCAAGCTTCTGATTAGTATGTTAAGGGTGAGTTTCCAGCTAAATAGGTAGCCTGCCATTTCAGTTGTCTTGTCTACAGGCACACCACAGCTCATGTGAACATGAAGCTACAGAACATAACAAAAACTTTATTCTTAGCTTATGTCTAGAGTGATGTGACATCTTACTTGTAAATGAATTCCAGTCTCTATCTAATAAAGTTTCTCTGGTACTAAATCTTAATCCATAGACCCACAGTGGCAGTTCTAGGAACTTCTGCCTCGTCACTTTGGATTAATGCTGCTGTGTGCCTGGCTAGGAATTTGATCAGGAGTAAAAAGAAAAGCCAAATGAGACCCTCCATCCTTCCAAAAACCTGCTTCACAGCCTTGGCAAGCTCACAGGTACAGCTGAGAAGGTGGCAAGTGAAGCGTGTTGATGCTCTAGTGCACGAAGCTGTTTAACACCAAACTGAGATGAATTCTGTGAGCAGCTTACCTGTTAATGGTAGCTATACTACCCTCTCCACAAATTCCGTAAACTGACAGGAGAATCAGATTTGTAGAAGTCTGTAATGCTGCCCTCATGAACAGGCAGTATTGCATGAAGCACTGGAAATTAGTTGCTAGGCTCAAGTGAAGAGTCAGATCTAGAGCTGCTTCTGAACTGGTTGGTAATCTCTCTAGGACAGGTTTGTCTTTACTGCTTCAGTCTCCCTCCAAAATAATTACAATATCCTTTGGAGACTTTCTTAATTGCTATCTTATTTGTCACTGCCAAAGTGGCTACCAGGAGTGTGTGTATCTTTACTACGTTTTGTCTGATCTTTTTGGATGAGCTTGTGGAGAAAGACAGAACATGATGGAAGCAGATAATACAGAGCTCTGGGAATAAATCTTTGCAAGGAGATCATGTTACTTCATCACTATTTCAGCCCTAATATTTTAGAATCTGAGATTTAGAGCTGGGTGTTCTGGAAGTCTTGGAGATGTTACCTGACCTCAATTAAGTAACGTAACTGTATGGACCTCATGGCTTGGGGTTTGGAGAAGAGGCTAAAATGAGGATTTTCAGTCTGTACAGTTGTTAGAAGCTCCTGGACTAGTGCTGAGACTCACAAAAGGTAACCAAGAAAAAAACAAGCCTAATGTATAGCAAATGCAAGTCTCTGATATTGCCTGCTTGTTCTGGGAACTGTGTGCAAGTCGTTTAGATCATTCCTCCAGAGCCTTAGCCAGGACTCTACTGTCCTGTCTGTTTTTTCTAGTCTGAACTCAATCCACTGGTGACATAAAACTCTAACACTGTAACTTAAGAGGCTGCCATTAAAAATAATGTAGAAGCTTATATTTTTGAAAACTTTGTTCTGTAATGTAGCTTAAAATGCTCTGAAGTGTTCATATGCAGTGGCTGGCTGGGTGAAACATCAGGCTGAAAAGTTTAGATGCCGTACATTGCTGGTACATGTAGCCATGGGGCTGTTTCTGCTTAGTCATTTTTGTTGACACCGTTTTGCTTTTGGATTGGTGAAAGTCTCTTGGTTTATATAAAGGCAGTTTTAGTGAGTGTGGGAACATCAGTACCTTGGTGTCAACTAAACGCTGAAACTGGAAGCACAGTTTATGGTGCTGTGTTGGCTCAAGTTGAAGTCATTGCTAACTCAGTTCTGCTTTAGTGAGCTAAACTGCTAAAGGAGCACTGTGTTTTGTTGGCAGATGATGTGGAAAGGAAGGAACTGGACACTGAAGTCTGTGCTAGACTTAAACAACTCTGTTGGATTATGGGCCTTTGGTCTTCCCCACCTCCCAAATCAGGTATTGGTTCAGGACTGGGATTAAAGGAGCTGGATGTCTCATTTATAAGCAGCCACAGGATTCTGTTCCCAGTATGCTGCTGCTTGGCAGCTGGCCAGGTGTTTGCTGTGCTGGCTGTCAGCTACTGCTTGAGCTGCAAAGGACTCTACCTGAAACTGCTTCTAGACTGAATGTAAGAATATTTTTTTTTTCTTTAGGAAGAAAGCTTTCTATTACATTAAACTATCGAAAATGCAGAAAATATTGGCAAAAACACTAACCCATAGAGTGTAATACTTAGTAGTAGCACGTAAAATGCACTTAGTTAGGCATGGACCTGGTGGAAATGTGTTAATGTGCTAATTTATGTTTTAAGAGTGCAGCCTGTCTTTAGCTAAACAGGAAATCTCAAAGAAAAATGTAAGTATTGAAAAAACCCATGTGGAGGGATCCAGTTCTTTATAGTCTTCTCTGCTTTTCCAGGACTTGTAGCATAACTCTTCAAGAGGGCTTTGTAGAGGACCTGCACCAAGAGCTTTTTTCCCCCCTCTCCATGCCTGAAGGAGAGAATTGAATCCTTTGCTTTCTGAAACATGCTTATTGTCTGTGTGTTTTGTCTAGGAAAACTCCTGTTCAGGCTACAATTAGTTAACTCCTGTAGTTGGTAGGAAATGACAGATGCAGAGAACAGGTGTCTCCTTTTCTTGAGGGCAGTGTCAGTGTCACCAGAGTCTCTGGTTGGTGGGCAGAAGTTGCTCTGCCTAGCAGCAGATTTCTGTGACTGGGAGCATAGGGTGTGTGTGATCCTTTCTTGATGTAGCGGCATCACTATTGATTTGGGATTTTAGTGCACTAAAATGCATGGGTTTTACTACTGTGAGAGTCTCAACTCATGAAGAAATAGAAGGTACTACTAGAACTCTTCTGATATGCAGCATTGGCTAGATCCAGGGGAAAAAACCAAAACCAAACAAACCCTAGGCTTCAGTGTTTGCAAGTTTTAACGAGTAGCAGCTCTTAGCTACCCATAGTGAAGCAGCCAAGGATTGTTTTTCATGTCCCAGTACAGAGCTTTCCTGAGATTGCCTTTTCTGTCTGCCAACCAGCCATTAGTTGATGTTCAGGTTAGCATAAATAATCTGGATGGACAACCTCATTTTAACTTGCCTGTGGTAATTTTACATACCTCTAGTGGAGAAGGTGCCTGAACTTATATCCATGGTTTTACCTCCAGTGAAAGTATTTGTGCAAGGAGTAGCTACTTGAGCTAAGCCTCACTATTGCTAATGTGGAAGGAGAATTAGAACCTTTCACAAGCAGAGACCGATGCTACTTTCTGTAAAAAGCAATATAATTTGCTTTACAGGCAACATTCAATAAGCAAATTTCCATAACTGCTGTAACTGAAGATTGTTATCAGTGGTTGTCCCTTTTGTACAGTTTGCAGTTTTTCTATGTTACAAGAGTTGGCACCCAGCAACCTTATTCCTTCTCACAAGATCTCTTGCAATATAGTGCTGCAAGGTCTTGGGTATGAGTCAGGGTGTAAGAGTTGGCTTTAACTGGGAACAAGTACATGAAAAATTTTGCAAAGGACTTGTGCAAAATAAGTCACTTGGAGGCTGAGACATGTAAAAAGAAATTGAAATAGCACGAATCAAGAAATAGAGAAGAACGTGTATGTTGGGCTCAAAAATAATATGGCATATTTAGATAGAGAGAAAGAAGAATGCTGAATTTTCCAGAGTCTTAACTTCTGGCTGGCTTGTTTAGTCTTATCACTGAAAAGTGATAACTAGCAAACAATTAGTAAGGTAGATGTGGGCAGCTTGAATGATACCAGTTTACAATGAATTCAGCATAAACCCTTTCCTCCCTGTAGAAATGCAGAAATGAGGGAACTTGTGTTTCAGAGGCTTAAGTTCAAGTTTGAAAGTGTTAAGGTGAGATACTCAAATCTAATAGTTGCACTTGACTTTTGTAGTTATGTTATACTATAATGCTAATATAATACCTGAATGTTTGACTTCAGTGTCCTGAAGAGAGGTGACTTTTTTGCACAGGCAATAGACAAGTTTCAAAAAAATAAAATCCTGCATGAAAAAGCAGGTTATATTCAAGTACTAATGTGGTGGAACTTTTAATATCTAATGCTCAAGAAGACTGTGTAATAAGGAGGTAGTAAAACACTGGTCCTCACTTCATCTGAGACATGTTGTCTCTCTGCCCCTTTCACCTAAAATTTAATAGAATTGTTTCTCAAGCTCATGCAGCTGTTTCCCCAAAGTTTCATAGATGCCAGAGGGTGAAAGCTGGTCTGATTAGTGGAGTTGTGGCCATACTCTATAGTTTTTTTTTTTTGTTTTGAAGCTTGTATCTTGGTTAGATAGTCTGCCATACTACATTTTGATTTGAAGAAAGCGTGATTTGGTTCAATACATAAGTCTTTGTCCTGCAACTTGAAGAGTGAATGATTGACCTCATCTGTTGACTGAACTCCTGCTGAGTAGCTTCTAAGAAAAGCCCTTCCAAAATATTTCTTGGTATTTTAGCATTGAGTCATCTATGTGGATAAATCTGACTCTGAATTACCAATGGTCAAACCAAGTTGGTACTGCTGTTGTCTACCTCTTCAGGACCTTGGTCCTTCCTGTGAGCTGAGCACTTTCTCTTTGCTCCTGTGTGGACTTAAACCCTTTTGTGTAGGTGTTGAATTGATTCTTCTTGTGTTGTTGTAACTGTGCTTTAAATAGTTAAGAACTTAACTGGCAAACAGTGACTGCAAGCTTATAGGCATGTCAGTTTGGACTTAATAGTAGCCTTTTCTCCAGAAAGGTATGAAGTTCTCACTTGAAATTCTTCTGCTTTTACCTGAGGGCACAATAAGGGCCTCTGAACTTGATACAGTTACTTGGTTTACAAAGAGAATATGTAGACAAACTGTACTGTGGAATATAATGAGGGCTGGATAATGTCTGACAGGATTTAAAATAAATGCAGTAGTAACTGTAAAACAAAACAAGTCCCTAATTTATTCTGGAAATTACTGACTAGTTAAAGGAACAACTTTTTTCTTTTTCTCCCCTTCCCGTATCCTAAATACCCAAGATCCATCAGAACTTCGTGTACTGTTGGAAATGTTGGATCAATAATTTCAATTTGGCATCAATATAACATTTTAATTAGTTTTTGACCTGAAGCTATTGGTTAAGAGATGTTCTCTCCTCCTCCCCACCCTCCAAGTTGAATTTCAGGTAGAACTCATTTGAGGTGTACGTGTCCAAGTCTCATGCTTTTACCTGGAGCAGTCTGAAAACAAACTCAGTGGAGTCTACATCTAAGTCTGACTTCTGCATAGCTATTTCCAGATAAGCCTTTTATCTGGTAGTAACTATATGAAGTAGCATATAAACGTAGAATCCTGTATTGCTTATCACTAGTGGATAAACTGTGAAGCAAAAGAAGAAAAAAAAAAAAAAAGGCCCAAATCCTAAACTTGTTTTCTGTGCTATCTTCTAGTAATTCAGACTATTAGTAAATCACCTTCAAAATGCACTGGGCAGAGCTCTCAAATGTTTTCAGATTCTGAAAAAAAAAAAATAGAATTACTTGAAGGGAAGTAGGATGCTAGTTTCAAGTCAGAGCATTGTGTGAGTTTGTTCTTCTGTTAAGGTTTTCTAGAGTTAAAGACAGACTTTAGTTTAATCTGGCTCTTCAGGTTTTTTTTATAAAGCAGCGTGGCTTTCTTATTAGTAGAAAATTGGTTTTCTGACTTGCACACACACACCTGTTGGTATCCAGTTTAGGAGACCATGTCCCTTGGTTCTGAGTTCCATTGGCCCTTCTGCACATGATGTACATGATAGTTTGAGAGCCAGAAGATGGGTCCTGGCTCTGGTGTGTGTGGTAGGAGTTGAGGATACTTCCCCAGTCTGTCAGTCCATCCGTAGGTGCCAAATCACTGCAATTCATGGGGTGGGTTTTTTTTTTGGTCACGTATAGAGAAAACAGCAAATGCATATCATAGACACCTAAAGTCACTCTTAAATTCTTTTTCCTACACAGAGCTCAACAAAAATCCAGTGGAAGGCTTTTCAGCGGGCTTAATAGATGACAATGATCTTTATCGATGGGAAGTCCTTATTATTGGTCCTCCAGATACACTATAGTAAGTACTGATACTTATACAGAAACTTAAGTGAACTTGGATTTACTAGTTCTAGTTGGGTCTAAGGGAGTAGAAGTTAACCTAAATCTTGGTATCAAGTTAGGTAATGCTGGTCTGTTGCTAGTAAAATACCTGTAAAGAGCTGAATTTGCTATGTAGAAGCTCTAAACTGCTTTGCTCCCCTGGGAAAATGCAACACTGATCCCTTTGTGCTTGTGTGGAAATGAGAGAGAATGGGCTACACTTAAAGGCAGCTTCTGTTTTCTTACACACTTAAGGCAGGTATAATCCTCTATTTGCTGTTACTGCTGTGAGGCTAGGCTATCAGTTTAGCTGATAGTGTAATGTTAAACCATTACAACTTCACACCGGTGATTATAGGAAAAACTTCAAGAGGCTTATCTTTGGGGGAAAACTGCAGCAGGCTGTAGAATTGGCCTCAAGTCTGTCAGTTTGAGACAGGAGGACTTAATGGTATGACATGGAAACAGGTTCTATGCCCAGAAGTTTCAAGTGTATCCCTTGAAGATGAACTCTGTTCTCCTTCATTAAGCTGTTCCAGTGGTAAATTACTGATACAAAAAGCCTAGTGATGTTTATTTCAGGTCAGTTTTAGTTCCAACATGAAGCTGTTGTACACTTCTGTCTGCAGACTTCTGAATAAGTACTTAAGCACAGTAATCAAATTGCCTTTTTTCTCCTCAAGCTCACTGCATTGTGATTCTCAAGTCTTGCATGAGATTAATTCTCCAGCTTCTGTTGACCTCTTTTTAAACAGTCTTGTAGTGGCTCCATTATATTCTCATGGCCATTTTATAAATATTGTCAATAAAGAAATACTGCTTCTAATTGAACCTGTTATGTCAAAACATAAAAACCTGTTATGAACCTTACGTGTTAAAAATTGCAGTAGCATTTTTTTCACCACTGCTGAGCTTGTTTTGAGGCTTTTTAGATAGGAAGCTCTCTTCTGTAGCAGTTCTTAGTTGCTGCTTTTCAAGGTAGCCTTATATTAAAACCTTCCTCCCTGGTCTATTTTATGATGACAGTAGAACAGGAGAGTTTAACTTCACAATTTTCCAACTTTAGTCTGATTCCTGGTCCCACTTTTATGCTGAGTTTACCTAAAAAGATTTTAGACTCAGTGCATGGCTCTACTGACAAAGACTCCTTTATCAGGAATATTGCTAAAAATGGCACTGATCTCCCTTAATTGATGGCTGTACTTCATTAACTGGTTTCTAATGTGTGCCCAGTTAAAGAGTTGTATTTAGTTAATGAGGGGCAACAGGTATGACACACAGACTGGTAACTTTAGGATCTGCTGCTTTAAGAAAGGAAAGAAGGACTTTTTCACTTTGAAAGTAAGTGGATAAGTGGTTTGGGGCTATCAACAAATGTAATCTAACTCTTGACTAGTGTGGATGTTAAAATAGCCAGTGTTTCTGGAATTCTTAACCTTCCTGGGATCCAGGATTCTTTGGAAACTGCCTGCCTTTTCAAAAACTTGTGGAAAATGAATACTGTGGGTTCAGATCCCCTCAGCTGCTTTAAGAGCCAAGTCACATAGATCTAGTGCTTTTTGGGTTTTGTTTTGGTTTTTTTCTAATGCTTGCTAGAATTGCACATCTTTGGTTAGTGGTGGTAAAGCTTGTTATTTTCTCAGTAGCCTGTGGGCTTTGGATGCTGTCTCCTATTCCTTTACAAATACAGGAGAAAAAAAAATGCAGTGAATAGCTTTTGTCTTTTCTACACCAATTCTTTTGTCTGTGTGGCTGCTGAGGAGCAGCCTGTCATACTGCACATCTCATACCACTGTCTGGGGAGGTTATGCTCCAGTTTTTGTAATCTCTGCCTTTGCAGTTTCAATTTTGTTACAAACTGCAACTACAAGAGATGACAGTAACAGGGCAAATGCTGCTGTATTTACATTAGCAAAGTATTCTCTCTGTAAGGCCATTTCATATAGGCCTTCACATTTTTCCAAAAGGGACTATTCCTGGATATTAAAACTGAGTTATTTTTTAAAAAATGACCACCACCAAGCTGTTAACTTAGTTAAGTATGGGCCTGTAGCTCCACATAAAAACTGGGTGTCTTTTTATTGTTGTTTTCCAGTTTAGTGGGTGACTGTCATGCAGAACACCTCACTGTTATGTCTGAGTCCCTTTAGCTTGGTGTTGAAAAGGTCATATTGGAAGCCTTTTCACAAAGTAATGCTGTAGACCCAAATATAGAGCTTTCTGTAACTTTGCACTGAGGCTTCCTGCCACAGACTGATACCAAGAAATAAGGACTGAGGTGTCTGAAAGAGGAAAATAAACAGGCATCTGCTGGGTTGTACATGAGAAGGGGAGGTACTGGGCAATATCTGTTTTTTTTTTTTTCCTCTTAATAACTGTACTGGGAGGAAAAAAGTAAGTTGTAATTCCAGATGGTGAATTCCTTGGCAGTTTTTTCCCTGTTTCTTTTTGTGTGTGTTTTTTCCTCTCTGGAACATCTTCCTAATTCTAAAAAAGATACAGTGGTAGGGAACTGGCAGTACCTTGTGAAAGGATCTTCTCCATCTAGAAATTCTTAGCATTGCATATGGAAATGATGGTGCTGTTAGTTACTAACGTGATGTTAAGCTGTGTGAGGGGTAGACTTAGGGCTTCTGATACAGCAGTAAGTTCCAATCTTTAGCTTAAGCTTACAAGAAACTCTACTAAGATATTTTTGGTTCCCCAGTGAAGGTGGTGTTTTCAAGGCTCATCTTACTTTTCCAAAAGACTATCCACTGAGGCCGCCAAAAATGAAATTCATCACAGAAATCTGGCATCCAAATGGTAAGAAATGTCTACATTTTAGTTTCTTTATGCAATTAAGAATTAAAATGCAGTGAAGACAAATGGTTACGTGTCTGTTTGTGTTAGAAATAGGAAATTCTGTATTTACTTTACCATCTTCACTACACAATGAAGTAATAATCGTGGCAGGGTTTTTAATGGTGCTTCTCTCAGACTGCTCCTGAAAGTATTTTTCAGAAGCTACTGAAAGCAGCTTCTTGAATTCTTGGTATGTGAAGGTTTTGGTTTTTTTTCCTTAAGTGCAGAATTCTGGTCTGAGGAGAAACCTGACTTCTATAGCTGCCTTTTGTTACGCCTTCAAATATTTAGTGTTAGTAACTTTGGCAGTTGAATACAGAAGGCCCAAGGTTGTCCTCCTTCAGTGAAGCATGAAAGGAAATAACAGCATCCTCTAGTCCCTCCAAAAAAGCCTCCTCCTAATGTTTCATTTACTTATGGACTGCTGGACATGGATGGGAAGGTAAAATAAAATGGAAGAAGGTTTTTACTGAGAGGAAGGAGGGATGCTCTTCAGTTTCTAAAGTCATCGTTGAAGTTGCAGATGTTGAAAGCTGAGAGGAGACCAGCACAATGCTCCCATCATATGGGGCAGAGAGACTGTTTTGATGCTGTCAGTTTGAGATCTGCAAATACCAGAGTACATGTCAGGCAGTTTATAATTCTAGCAGCTTAAATCATAATCCAATATATTGCAATAATATCTAGCTAATGCTGTTGCTGTGGAAAAAAAAAGTCTGTCTAGTTTGCTGAGTTTAACAGAAAAACCTTCAGTGGGAGTCTAAATAAATAGTCTTGGAAGTTGCAATGTAGTAAGTTCTTTCTCTCCTTGTGCTTTCTCTACCAGAGGTCCAGGCATAAGAAGAGACTTCCACCAAGTCCTATTTATTACAGGTGGAGTTCAGTAATAGTTAATTACTTCCCTATTTTGTGAAGTGTCTTCACCAACACACTTCCAGACTTGCTAAAGTGAAGGTTAACAGTTCCACGACTATCCCAAAGCAATGCCAGCATATTGTTCATCACTGAAATATGCCTTGTTCTATTTTGTAGTTGACAAGAATGGTGATGTCTGCATTTCAATTCTTCATGAGCCTGGAGAAGATAAATATGGCTATGAAAAACCTGAGGAACGTTGGCTTCCCATTCACACAGTGGAAACTATAATGATTAGTGTTATTTCTATGCTGGCAGATCCCAATGGTGATTCTCCTGCTAATGTTGATGCAGCGGTGAGTTTTCTTGGTCAACTAGCTGTCTTCAGTGTAGAAACCTAAACATGATTGGAGTTTTACTTCTAGTTTAACAAACAGATAGAAAGGAAAACAAAGAAGCTGACGCTAGAAGGGCACCAATTCAATGTTTTTCTTGGCCTTAAGCCACCTTGCATAAGCTCTCCTATGTTCCAGTCCAAGGAGCCAAATGCTTGCTGTATTAATTGCTGAAAAAGAACAATTAATTAGTCGCTTTATTTGTGCTTTCACTGGAAAGAGAAAACCTGCTGCACTTTCCAATGTGCTGACAGGCTGTGTGAGCTTTGGAGGTGCTGAGTGTTAGGTTGTATCAGTTATCTTCATTTTCTCTCACTCAAATTGCTTCAACCTTCACTCCAAGTAAGGGGTGAAAAGGTGTTGTGAGCTAAGGTGCTTCAGGTAAAACAACGTTGGTTTGTTTTTTTAACTTCTTCCACAACCCCTCCAGTAAGAATATTTTGCTTATATGGAAAATGAAGAACTGTAGAACTTCTGTCCTTCAATAAGGGTTTTCTTCATATTTTCCCAGCACTTCTTTGCCAGTCTCCAACATGAAACCTTAGTCACAGTGTATGATGCTCCTGTGCTTTCATCTGAGCTTGTCAGGAGGTTGGCACAAAAGCCTTAGAACTGGCTGTGCTTTTTCCTTGTGGGTTTTGGTGATACCATGGTGTGCAACAGCTCATGGTTCACACTTATCTTCCTGTTCATCTTTACCTTTGTTCTTTGTCTGTGCAGTTGTGAAATGAGGTACCTGTCACAGAGATCATCCCCATAGGTGTGCTGAGCACTCTGTTCAGGTCTTCCTCATGGAGCCAGTATCTTGCAGCTATATCTAACTAGGTGTTTTCTTTAAGGACACTGCTGTGCCTCTTCTGAATACTGTGACTTCTGTATTTCTATCCTGGAGTGCCATGGCTAGGTTGAAATGGAGTTGAAACTGTCCTAAAAATCACAGAATAACTACTGGCTCCACAGTAGCTAGGTACATTTTTTCATCACTGCAGTTAAATATATTTTCTCTAGCTCATAACAATAGCTTGTGGCCTGCAGTTTGAGTTTGCTGCTACTTTGCAGCCTGAAGTAAATAGACTTTAGCCTAAATACTGTGAAATATTGGTAGCCACCATATTAGTTTTGGAGAATGTCTAAAATTCCAGGGGGGGAAGGGCTGTGTCTTCACTGTCTTGTTACCACCTGCATAGAAACCTAGAGCAAGTTTTTGAAGTCCTGAATGTCAGAGGTTTTCAGTGATTAGGTGTTGACTAGATGGCTGCTGTCTAAACACCAAGAGACTGCCTAGAACTTGTACATTGTTACAGGGCTGACATCTGAAAGCTGTTTGTTCAATTACAGAAGGAATGGAGAGAAGACAGAAATGGAGAATTTAAAAGAAAAGTTGCCCGCTGTGTAAGAAAAAGCCAAGAAACTGCTTTTGAGTGACACTTATTCAGCAGCTAGTAGCTTCACTTTTTTCAGGGTAAGTATCCTTCTGAAGACTAGTTGCTTACCTGAGTTGAGGGTTTCCTGCCTAAGTGTTACTGAACTACTCTTTCTTTCCACAAAAGCAGAAAATAAACCAAACCAACTTTTCTTCTCAGCTGCATAATCTCGGTGGAGCTCTTTGGCTGTATGTGATACTGAAGACTAAAAGAATTTTTAAATGCAATAACAGCCTCTTCTGCCAAGATTGTGGAACTTCTGCATTTCAAATTTGCTTTATCAGTATTCATCCTTCTTTATTAGTAGTGCTGTGGGCTTACTAGAGCTGTATTAATAAATCTGTGGGGTATTAGAGCTGTAATAGACAGGAATAATCATTATTTCATGTTGCTTATTGTGAGAAGCACTTGTCTGAATCTTAAAGCATCCTGCCTTTCTATCTCAAGTATGTGTGTATATATATTTGTTAGGAACCATTCAGAAATTGTTTCTGGTATCTGTGGGAATTTTAATGGAAAGTCTACTTGCATATCAGAAAGGATCAAGTGGAGATACTGCCCATAATAATATCAAGAAAGGTGGTGTTCTCTTCAGCAGCCCAAAAAAACTTCTTTACTGGAGAAGGCTTGGGAATAGCTTGGGAAAAACAGCTTTATTCTGCTTGGAAACTGAGCTGTAGCATGTCTGAGAGCTTAGACAAGTTTTGACCTGAGAGTAGTTGATGTGATATTTACACTTTATGCCACCCTGTTAAAAATGAGCTTCTGAGTCAAGGTACTCACTCTAATTTGAACAATCCCATCCTAGTTTTAATGGGAATTAGTTTTTTTTTCCACAAAATAAGCCCTTGTGGAAAGCTCTCTATTAAAACGTGGCCCTTAAATACCTGGCTTTTGGTCACTTTAATCTTGGTATGCCAAGGAAAAACTTCTTCAACATGCTAATAATTTCCCACTCTTGCTTTTCAAAGCAAAACAGAACTTCATGTTGAAGCTGCCCTTTCTTAATGGTTGGTTTGGCAAATAAACTACTCTGACCCGTTTAGCTGGAGAAGCCCAAAACCATATGTACTAGTTAGTTAGCTTCAGTGTAGGAAGCTTGTGGGGGAAAAAGAATAGGGCACTTACATGCAGTTTAAGGGGGTTGTACTATCTGGACAACTAGAACAGCTTATGAAATGATCCTGCCAGTTTTTTCCTCACCAAGGTTGTACAGGAGATAGTTTCCTTCTTATGATTTTGTCAAAATTGTGGAGGTTGAGGGTGGGGGAAGGCTCCATCTGTGACAAACTAGTACTGCAGTCTTTTCTCTGCAGAAATGCTTTGGTTGAATGGAACCTTCTTCAGCATAGAAAGAGCATGAAAATACTTAATATTGATCAAAAGGCTAAGCATAGGAACTGAATGATTTATACAACTGCCTATAAGTAGAGTGCAGGAATTGTTAATGCAGCTGACAGGGGTTTTTCTGTCTCAGAGAAAGGGAGTAACTGTGAGTAACACTCCAGACTGTCCTTAACTAACCTCAGCTCCGTTGCCATGTTAAACTTGGCTGTAGTGAAACAATGCTCATGACAAATATTTAAGTAATTGGCTGTGTTGCTTTTTTGGAAGGCAAAAGCTTTTCTAAGTCCTGGTGACTCCTCCTAAGTAAGTGATGGGCAGTGAATGGGATGAGAAGGGGCCACAGAGCTGGTTTCAAACAAGCACAGGCTGACTTGCTAGCTGTGGTGTCACTACTTACTGAAGCACTGCTGGGCCATTTCCTTCTGCACTTTGCTGTTGAAGCAGCAGCCATCCTTCACAGTGAGTTCCAGTGATATGTCTGCAAGTTTTTAGCCCAATGTGTGAATAATCCAATCTTCACACATTCCACACTTGACAAGCAACATGAGTGACAGGAGCCTGAAAGTCTGATAGTTGAGCTTGGATGCACAATATGCTCAACTAACTCAAGTCTTTCTCAGGTGATGATCTCCTGTATAGAGGTATGTAAAGTTCTTGAGCAAGTTATGATCTCCCTTTTTTTTGAGCTTGAAACACTATTTAACATCTTTAAGTGGATGCTGAGGGGTTTTATTTTAATAACTCTGATTTCTTTGTAGGTCTTCAATTGAGAAACATGGCACTGTTTTTTTCCTGCACTCTACCCACCTATTGCTGGACTTCTGTTGTAACAAGTTGGCAAACACTGGCTGGAACTGGGCTGCAATAAAACATGCCAGTTATCAATGCTGACAAGAGCCTAATAAGTGCCAACACAAGATGATTACACATTTTGAAATCTAATGAACTGCTTTAACCTTCAGGAAGAATTGTAAAGATGTGTACATAGCACAACATGATCCGGATAATATATATACTGTTCATGTACATCCACAAATAAACATCGTACCAAATAATCCTGTCTGTAGTTAGGAATGGAATTGTGTAAATTCTAAAGATTTTAGCAGGTTTTTCTCTCCCTATTCATTGTTTCCTATCAGTTTAAAACAAAACTACAAGCAACCAACAACTTGTGAAGCATGTCAAACTAAAACCAATTAGCATCAAGTTTTTTTTTCTTCCCCCCCATTTTAATTTTCCTTTGACCCACTGAGGCTTAATTAAAATCTCTTGCTTATTAAAGTTTAGTATCTTTTTTTTGGTTTTTTTGGAAATGTGATCCCTTTTATTTCCCCTATGAGAACTTAAAATTTTCCTAATTAAACCCTGAAAGGATTTGCTATCAATTACTTGTGTCTTCTTTTATGATGACCTTTTTAGTCTCAAAGATGTTTTTGCTTTTTTTTTTTCCTTCCCACCCCTTTTTTAAACCCAATTGCACATACTTCTTGAATTGGGTATAGCAATAAAACTGGCCATGGAGCACCCACGAGCAGCCTGTTGGATTTTTAACTTCCAAGGGACTTGAGCACTTTCATTTGGAGGTTAAGTTGACTCAGTTAGTCCAAGATAGGAAAGAGCTGCTTTTTTTATGGGTGATTTTCTTTTTGCCTTTTTTCATTGCCTGTTTGTGGGGTGGGGGCTGTGTGGGGGAGGCTTGGTTTTTTTTTTTCTCAAGGTTGAGTTCAAGCATGCACATCTGTAGGCTTTCAAATTACTAACTTCTGGGTTTGGTATCAAAAATAGTTTCCCTCCTTTTCCCTTCTCTCTCTCTCTCTGTGGCCCTTCATATTCTTTGCCTTCTACTTCAGAGTTCTCCTCACCTAATGTACAAAGAAAATGGCGATGTATATTTTCATGTAATTTGATTTTTGGAATTCTGTCACCTTCTGTAGTGAGTTCTTCCAAAATATAATTTTTTCCAATAATAATGTGTCAAACTGGCTGTCTTGAGTATCTAAGTAGGAAGGGTAACTGCAGTAAAGCACAACTTACCTGAACATCTTCAACACCATAAAATCAGCAAACACTTGTTGAATTTGACATACTGTGTTCAATCTTGAAGTAATTAAAAAGCAAACAAAGCACACACCTTTCTTCCTATTGGAACCATCTTTGGCCCTCCAGTGAGCAAATACTGATCTTGGAGTATCTGATAACAAGAGTTTTCCAGGCCTACCTGGAATATTTTTCTACCAAAGAAACTTCACAGTGGAGCTTGGAACTACTTGACTGTTCTCTGCTCTGTACAGGTTTATGCAGCTTTTAACAGCACAGAGTAACCCACTAATAACTCAAGAGTTCCAGTGTTAAAGAATCATCTTGTAAGAAGCCCTCAGTACCACTTTGCTGGCTGGTCATGCTTTGTTTCAGGTTGCTGTGCAACATGTGTGCTAAAAGGCAGATATGACATGTATGGAGTGGTGGGCTGGGGTGGGAGGAGAGGGCAGCTTAGTGGTGATACAGCCACGTGGAACACACAAATCCTTATAACTGTAAGGTGATTTACAAGTAAAAGTGTTGTTTCCTCCTACAGGTGTTTTAGCTAAACATAGATGTGTTTAGTTTACATATTTACATATGTTACATTTACATATTTAGTAATTATTTTAATGAGTTAAAATAACTTTTCACTGGCTTGCATGCTCATGTAGGCAGGCAGATGTGTGCAGGACTGCAGAGTTATTAGTGCCCAGGCTGATTTTAGTTCCTCTTCAACTGCTTGTCTAAAACTGTGTGAGAGGGGGTTTCTTGCCCACCAGCTGGCTCCTCTTCTTCACTTACCTAGGGGTCAAGACTGCAGAATCTCAGTGGCATGATGCCTTTCTCTCCATAAACAAAACACTGGTAAGAAGCTACTCCTCCTACACCTAGCAGTGGTCTTCTTCCCCCATCAGTTGCTCTTCCTCTTCCATAGTGTATTGAAGGAGCTGGCAGCAATTCCAAGGTAACTGGTGCTGCTTGCAAGTTCAGCAGTGTTCTCTGTTTTGTCTTCCTCAGTAACAGATGCAGTTCACAACTGACTCATCTATGAACTTTAGTAGTTTAAAGCTTTGTTTCTCTTATTTGTTCTCCAGAAGAGCTGCTTGTTTGTTCTTCAAGGAGTAGGCCTGGAAATACTAGTCCTGCATCAGTGGTAGGGAAGAACTGTTAACTCCACAGCAGTTCCCCTCTTTGTAAATTACTCAAAATATAAATCCACTTCAGTTTGACTTACCCAGTTGGTTTGTGATTCCCCATGACCCCCATGTTCCAAAGGGAGGAGTGTTACTGTGAGATACTGTCAAGATTTACAAGCTGCAGGTATGGCTAATGCCCAGTTAATTAATGAAAGAGGCAACTAAGGGTCTGGTGCCAAATGCCCAGGTTGTAGAAAGCTTCTGGCAGGCACAGAAATGGCCTATGTAGCTTTTCTGTGAGCACAGTTGGTTTTTTGTTTGTTCTTGCCCTCCAAGTGAAAGGAATCTGGCTATGAGGGTTAACTGATCCAACCAGAAATTTCTGCTTAGCCTCAAGATAAGAAAACCACTGAAGAGATGCAGTACATACAAGTAGTACTAGAATACTTGTTGAACAGTCAAATAAACAAGCATTCGTGCCCAGTTTCACCTGTACCTAGCTTGGTTTATATAGGTTGTCTGTGATAATTAATTACATTTTCCTAGTTCTCTGGAGGCTTGTAATTACAGCTGAGTTTTTCTGTTGTTTTTTCCCCCAACACATGCTGGTCTACTGCCCAGGTAACACTGCATCACTGGGGGAAAAGGCAAAGAGAAGCATGGAGTTGTAATAAATACCAAACTAATATGACCAGCCAGGTTGCTTTTCTCCCCATTTCTCTATGCTGCCTCTTATGCATCTTTGGAAAAAAATCAGAAGGGCTGTTGAGCTGTCGTGCTAAAATCCTTTCCTGATGTGATGCATAGAAAATGCTGATTGAAACTAGACAATCAATAAATGGCGACCATTAATTCTGAAGTGATTATAAGTGTATTTTGGTGTTTTTGGTAGGCTGATGGTGGTGGGGAGGGACTTTTTATTGTGTCTGTACCATCTGGTGCCCTGCTCTTTGTACAGTGCTATCACAATGCAAACAGAGGAGCACCACAAGTCACAATTTCTGTCTGTCTACAGAAGCAGTGTCAAACTAAACCAGAAAGTGCTTGGCTTTTAAAGACAGGCTGTAATAAGACAGCTTCCTGCCCAGGCAAATCCTCAACAGAAGATGAGATTGCTGATTCCCCAGATGCAAAACACAGCAGAAGTTTGAAATCTGATCTCTCTTGTTGCTCAGAAATTCAACTAAGATTAAACCTGATCAGGCAGGAGTAACTGTTTCCTCACAGCTACTGAGCTGATCAATGGCACCCAGAAAGCTGTGGTGTGAGTTAAATGGTGGCAAAGTTGTACACATTTGTCACTGAGCTGTGAAAAATCTGAAGGGTCAACTTCTGCATGTCTAGAACTACAGGTTCTGGTTTTGCTGTTGTACCCAACAGGCACAGAAAACTTCAGGTGTGAGGCAAAGCAGCTTCTCAGAGCTCATTTAATAGTGAAGTCAGGCAAAAACGACGTCTGTAAAACAATACTGTGCATAATGTGTTCAAATATTTGAAGTTAGCTCTTTAAAGCAAACAGAAATGCTGTTGGTAGGTGTGTTTTGTTCAATCTGAGCAGGAAAGATCAATGAGAACAGTCGAGGGTCAGTTGGGTTGTACACCGGGCTGAATAAAATGGTCTGGTCACTGGATGGAAAACCACACTTCCTACCCACCGGGCACAGATCCAGTTGACTCTGAAACAAAAGCTGCGTGTGTAGGAAGAGAAGTACGGCAGGTACAAGGAGTAGCTGTGGCTGAAGATCGCGTCAGACTGACACGCTGTGCTGGCCGCGCCCGGCTGCGCTGCAGGGAGAGGCACCTGCTGCTTTCGGGCAGGGCTGGAGCCAGAGCCTCTCCATGCGGCTCAAACCCCGGCTGCTGGGCGGTTTTCTCCAGCATTTCCCAACCTTCCAGCTCTGACCGTGTCGCTGCCAACACCAGGCACCAGCAGGGATCACCCGGCGGGGTGGGCAGGAGAGGAGAAACCCCAGAGGGGTTAAAACCAGCGGCTGCCTCCGGGAGGAACAAGGGGTGATAGTCACAGGATACTCGTTATTAAATTCAATAGAAATATAGCCTAATAAAAATGTACGAAAAGAATGAATTGGCTGTACTAAGGGTTACTTTTGAAACGAAACTGTCAGTCAATGATGCCAAGCATCCTGCAGGTTGTGATGACATCAAGTCTTCTAAGAACCTGTGGTGCCTGCAGACAGCACTCGGGTTGATTCTGACCCACCTGGGCAATCGACCAGCAGGAGACTGGAGACAGGACCAGGAGGGGAGACAGGACCAGGACGGGAGAGAGGAACAGGATGGGAGAGAGGACCAGGACGGGAGAGAGGACCAGGACAGGACCAGGATGGGAGAGAGGACCAGGACGGGACCAGGATGGGAGAGAGAACCAGGATGGGAGAGAGGACCAGGATGGGAGAGAGAACCAGAACAGGACCAGGACGGGAGACAGGACCAGGATGGGAGAGAGGACAAAGGACTAGAATCAACACAGACCCCCCTCCAGGAGACCCTGGGGCACGCCTAATTACGAAGATAGCCAATTCCAGAAAACCAAGTGAGGACGCAGGAGCGCTGCGGGAACTCACTGACACCCACGCGCGGCTTCGGGGTCTGAGCTGGTGTTTAACCGGTCGCAGCGCTCCGGGCGGAGAATCCCCAGCGCTGCAATCAAGAACGCCTGCTCAGTAACAGCTTGTTTGCTGTGATTGGGTCTCGGTTTCGGAGCGTGAGAAAGCAAGGGGGTTCGGAAGCTCCGAATTTTTGTTTCGGGGGACGGGCGGGGCAGGCGTGAGGCGCTGCCGGCCGGGAGGGGCTGGTTGCCCGGCCGGGAGGCGCTGCCGGCCGAGGCGGGAGGAGCCGCGGGTGCAGACGGAGCGGACACAGAGCGGAGCGGGTATAAAGCGGAGCAGCCCCCGCGCAGCCCGCCCGGCCCGCGGGCGCCCGCTGAGGGGACGCGGCAGCCGCCCCGAGGCGGGCAGCGCCGCCCAGATCTCGCGAGAGCCGCCACCCGCCCCACCGGCCCAGCCCGGCGCTCTCGCGAGAGCCGCGGCGCCGGAGCCAAGATGGCGGAAGGTGAGGGGGGGAAGCGCCGGGCGGGGCCGCCGCGGGCTGAGGCGGCTCCGGTGTGAGGGGGCCCCGGGGCAGCCCCCCCCCCTCCCCGCCGTGGGGCACCTGCTGCTGCGCTCTGTGGGGCTGGCTCGGCGCGGGTGGGGCAGGCCGTCCGCCAGGTGAACGTGAAATGGCGCGGGGGGGGGGGCTGTGCCCTGCCCGGGACCGTGGGCTGACACCCCCGGGGCAGGCCGGGCCTGGCACCGGGCGCCTTTCACGCCCTTGGGAGGGGAGTTTTTTGGGGGCGGCTGTGGCTCCGGGCTGCTGTGGGTGGTGTGGGGTGCCCGCCGGGACATCCCGCCGGCCCTCTCCCCGCGTTTGGCCGGCGAGGCGGGAGCCCCGCGGGTGATGCCGCCGGTCCCGGGGCTGCCGGGCTGAGCAGAGCCCGGCCTGGGCCGTCGGGAATCCCTGCGGGCCGCGGCTTTTCCTTGGAATTAAGGCGGAGAGAGAGGTTGCAGCCTCCCGGTCACTTGCTGCTGGGAGTCCTTTTGTCAAATTCGGGCTCTTGAAGAGATCTGCAGAACTCCTGCACTGCTTTTGCTTTGCCTGGAGGCTATCCGTTTCACCGTATCCAATGTGATTTAACTGAGGTAATGGGATTTGAAAAAAAAAAAAAAAAACAAACCAACAACCCTTGGATCTTTACAGTCCTGCTCCTTACTGCAAGACAGAAGCTTCCTCTTTTGCTCCCTGGAGGAAACTGAGTCGGCAAACTGGGCTAAAATGCCCCAAGTTACAAAGGAAACGAAGGCTCTAACTTCCAGTATTCAAAGCACAGCCTTCAGCTCCTGAAATGTAACTCTCAGACGGTGGAATTTTAAAACCACTTGTGGAAGATGAGCTAGGATGTAGCAGATACTGCTCTGGCATGCATCAGCCAAGAGGATGCTGCAGTCAGACTGGTTTAATAAATCCTCAGAGCATTTCCTAACTGTGTGCTAAAATACCACTGTTTCGTATTCAGCTGAGCAGCCTCTTTGGTTTGCTTTTGAACCTTGTTGACCCAGTCCTGGTGAGCATTAGATGTTAAAAAATGTCTTCAGGTGGTGAAACTTTCCCCACTGAGGCCCTCAGGGATCTGAGGCTCTGGTTTAGGGTCCTGCTCTGCAGAATTGCAAGTTCAGTTTCAGACGTCTGTAATCCTCAAAGATTCTTCCCTAATTCAAGTAATTATCTCATCTTTTGGCTAAAGAAAGCACATACCAATGAGTGATCATGCATGAACAGGAGTAAGAAGCTGGAGTTGTAGCTCTTCCTGCTCAATCCCCTATGATTCCTGGGTGGAGAGGCCCATTGTTCCTTTCAAACCAAGTTCCTATCTGCAGCAACACTTTTCTGCTTAAGAACTGATACTACTGGAGAGTCAGCTGAGAAATGAAGGCTTATTAAGGAATGGGGCTTGTCAAACTATGAGCTCAGAAGTGGAGGACTTTTTCTTCTGTGTGCAGGAGCCCTAAAGTATATTTATTGCAATTACTATCTGCATATTTATTGGACAGTTTATAAAGACAAGAGCTGAGCTTGCTTTGTTAATCTCTGTAAGAGTTCTGTACTACCAATACTGGTGGATACCAGCTAAGTTAAGTGCAGGCATGGGGAAAACTTGTTGGATTAATGCTTGAGTCTAGAGCAGCAGGAAGCATGGTGTGGTGCTTTGGGATGGTTGTTGGGGTAAAGATGGTAAGTGTACAAAAATGAGGAGGAAGGAGAAAGCAGTAATTTGCACAGCCTTGGGGAGACAAGGGTCAGAGCAGTGGAAGAAAGACCTGACTTGACAGGGGTAAGGAAGTGCTGTATTTTTCTGAACTCCTTCAATTGTGGCAGCTTCATGAGTAAATAAAAGCATGTTGCTTTTGTGACTGCTCCTGAGGGGTGGGATGGGCACTGTAGTGGGTTTCACTGTAGCCTCCCTCTAGTTTTGGTACATGCTATCTCTCACCCCATTGCTTGTTGTCTCCCTACTTATCTCTTTGGATCCAGCTGTCTAGTGGCTCTTGAGTACTTTTGTGCTTTCTCCTATAAGAAAATGACAGTAGCCTGTTCTGAAGTCCTCTTAAAATCTTTGATATGGAACATAAACTTCTGCCAGTTCCTGAGATGATAGTCTAGCTGCCAGAAAGCTTTAACAAGCACTGCTTTTACTTTCTCATCTAGCCATCTGTTAATTCTATACCTGTGCTCTGGGCTCAGAAAAGGAGTTGCTTTGTGTGTGCCTCTCTGCTGAACCCAGGCATTCTCCTCACTGATACAGCTGGATTGATGTTTATAGAATCACAGAATGGTTTGGGTTGGAAGGGGCCTTAAGGATCATTCAGTTCCAACCTCCCTGCATGAGCAGGGACACCTCCCACTAGACCAGAGTGCACAAAGCCTCAACTAGCTTGGCCTTGAACACCTCCAGGGAGGGAGCAGATAAGAGGTCAGACTTACTGGTATCTTCCAGTAAAGCTGTCTCTTCAGTCCCTTCATACAAGTATCTTCATTAGATGTGTGCACACCTGCAGTAGTTGTACATTATACCTGGGAGACATACATAATGTGGACTGGCAATAATACATGCTCTGGCAAAAGGAGTTCCAGCTTGAAGATACAGTGGTCATTTTACATGGACTTTTAAAAAGGGCTGGTACTTCTCCCACCTTCCAAAATTCAGGACTGTAAATAGTAAACCTGGAGTTGTAGTGCTACTTGTTCAGCAAGAGGTGGTGCTTCTACCCAGGACTGAGCAGGTTCTGCTTTTAAAGCAACTCTTATTTTAAGTGACTCTCTTACTAACTCTAAACAAACAATATACAGGGAAAACCTGAGGTTTTGCTCCTTGGCAGGGAATGTTGGTTAACTGGACACTGAGGACTGTCTTGAATGTGCACCTGAAAGATGCTGTAAGATCAAATGTTTTCTGGGAGTGGGCAGTAGATAGTACATGGCTGGTGTGCATGTGTTATAGCTCTTGTAACTCTTACAGCAAGCAAGTGCCTCTCACTGAGGTTACAGAGGGTTGTGCTGTCAGTCTGAAAGGAGGATTTCTCAAAGCTTTAGTTCTTTGAGGTACTTCCAGTGCCGGTAGTTCTTGTCTTGGATTGCCCTGAAAGCAGCAGTCCCAGACATGGTTGTTGGTTGTGTGTAAAGCTTAAGTAACTGGTTTTTGGAGGGTTTAAGGTAGTTCTGCATTGTGTCTTACTGACTTCAGAGTAATTTGGAGCCAATGAGCTGCCTTTGGTAAAGTGAGAGTGTCTGAGATGTTACCTTCTGGTAGTGATTCTTTATTCCCACCTTTATGCTCTCCTTGCTTGGCTGGAAGATGCAGTGTTTCTTAAAGATAACATATACTGTGAGGTTCAGCAGGCAACTTCTGGTTCCTAACATTTGAATTTGTGTAGCACCTAGAAGTCTCACTGTATGAGCAGTGGTGTTGTTTATACACCATTTTTTGGTGCAGTTCTCTAGAAGTGTCTTTCAGCAATCACTTCTGGCTCCTCTCAGACTTTTGCTCTTCCTGCAGTTAACAGTAGAGCTTGTTTTGTGTCACCCTTGACATCTTCCTTCTGAATCAGGAAGGAGCTGATGCTCAGGAGATGTGTCCTTCTAGTTCAGGGAACACTGAAACTGCATTAATCTTTAGAGACCAGACCAGAATTTCAAACCCTCTTTGAGGGTTGATGTTGTATAGGTAGCACAGTTCTGAAGTTGTAGTGTATTTCAATAGAATAAGGAAAGCATTCCAAAGGAGCTATCTACTAACTTCTGAAAGATGAAGCTAAATAAATGGTTTTTGAAGGAAGTACACTGCCAAAACTGGTTAATTAGTATTAACTGAAGAGTAAAATGAGGTAAATTACCTTCTGTTTATCCATTATGGTGATTGTTAAGTTAAAAGGTCTGCGAGGGAGTATTTGCTGCAGTAGCCCGTGGAGGATAGACTAAATAAATGAAGTGTTCTGTCTGTAACTGAGCTAGAGAAGGATGCTCTGCCCTGGGGACCTGTGTTGGAGCAAGGCTAAGGTCAGCTATGCTGTTGAACTTTGCTACAGAAGGAAGAAGAAAACACTGGTCAATGGAGCTCAGTTTCTCATTGTTTGTAGTAGTGACTTCTGTTTAGTAAATATTTGAGAAAAACTAGTGAACAACGAATTCCTGGCTGGTAGGGAGTAATCCTCTGGGAGCTTTCCCATTTCAAATAATTGGTTAGCCTCCAAATTTCTCCTCCCTGCCACCTCTCATTTGAGGATTGGTTTTGGAGTTGTACCTGATTTGGAAAATCAACTGGATGGTGTGGGGAAATCAGCAATTAAGCACAATGATTGGTAACCACGTGTAGTTTGTGCAGTTAGTGATGATAAGTCGAACAGCAGCTAAACTGAACTGAATGAATGGTTAAGAACTAAAGAATTAGTCCTCTACCCCACCAGAGTTCCCAGTCATGACTTTAGAAAGTTTGTGGCATTTCTGACTGCATAAGATTAAAGAATTTCTTAGTAAGTGGCTTCTGTCACTGTGTCTGATGATTTTTTATGTGTTTATGGCTAGGATTGATGTAGAAGATTTAATATGAGGGGTGAGATGCTCAAGAACTGGAAGAGGAGACTCTTAATGGAGTGTTCCATAATTACACTAGATGGGTAAAAAAAGTGCTTGTAGGGCTAAGTTAACCTCAGATGCAAAAAAACCCTGGTTGTTTCAGCCTTGTAGTAACTTTTGTGTGCCCCTGCAGAGGAGGTGGCCAAGCTGGAAAAGCACCTGATGCTTCTCCGCCAGGAGTATGTAAAGCTGCAGAAGAAACTAGCAGAAACAGAAAGGAGATGCAATCTTCTGGCTGCCCAGGCCAACCAAGACAGTGCCAGTGACACCTTCATCAGTCGACTTCTTGCTATTGTAGCTGAGCTCTATCAGCAGGAGCAGTACAGGTAAGAAATCCTTCTGTGGGGAATGGGGCATTACAGGAACCTTTGACTTTGACTGCAGTAGGTACTGGCCTTTCTTTACTGCTTGGTATGAATGGGGTCTTCAGTAGCAGTTGGAACAGCATGCTAAGATCAGGTACCAGATGGCATCTAGTTCTTGAATCAAGGGCTCTAAGTGTAAGTTCATCTCTGAGACTGACAGCCCTTTCAGGGAATAAATTGTCCCTAATATCCAATCTGAACCTCCCCTGGCACAACTTCAGTCTGTTTCCTCTGGTTCTATCACTAGTTCCTTGGGAGAGGAGACTGACAACCCCCCCCCCACCTCTGGGTCCAACCTCCTCTCAGGCAGTTGCAGAACCAGAAGGTCTCCCCCCAGCCTCCTTTTCTCCAGGCTGAGCATCCTCAGGTCCCTCAGCCACTTCTTGTAAGACTTGTGCTCCAGACCCTTCCCCAGCTCTGTTGCCCTTCTCTGGACACACTCCAGCCCCTCAATCCCCTTCTTGTCATTAGGAGCCCAGAACTGAACACAGAATTCAAGAGGCAGCCCCACTAGTGTTGAGTTCTAAA
The DNA here is from genome assembly GCF_020740795.1 of Apus apus. Lineage (NCBI taxonomy): Eukaryota > Metazoa > Chordata > Aves > Apodiformes > Apodidae > Apus > Apus apus. The sequence goes on along the minus strand of NC_067299.1, from coordinate 8,028,590 downwards.
AGATTTAATGTTTCTTATCCATAGGCACATCAAGGATCACCTTCAATGCTCCAGATCACTGAACAGGTTTAGTTCTGAGCCTACATTGATACTTTTCAATTTATTTGCTGTTAATGAAAGCAGTACCCACATAGTAAAGGAGTTCAGTCATGTAAGGAGAAAATACCTTCATGAGCCTCCCTGAGAAAAGGTTCTGTGCCTGACAAGAACTTACTAAAGCAAGCTGAGTAAAAGATGTGTCAGGTAGCATATGTCAGAAGAGCTGGGTCACTTAAATTCTGTTCAGCTTTTGAATTTTAAAGGCTAAAAAGTAGTCAATTAAAAAAAAAAAAAGCAAACCAGAAAGGAATCAAGTTCTAAAGCAAGTTTTGTTAAGTACATCTCTGTATTTTGCACTTTACTTTCTAGCAGTGCTTTGATGTAGAAAATGGTCTGGGAAAATACACCTACACAGTCAGAACACTTACAAGCTATGGGATCTTAAAATAACGGGGCAGGTACTTTCTAACTACAAAGGATAACCTGGTTAAAGAGGTCAGAATGGAGTCTAAGTGTTCTTGACAGCTGGTCTCCTGGAACTGGGGATTCTTGGAGCCTGCCTTGCATTCAGACTAGTGTCAAACATGATTTGTTCTCTTGCTGGTCTTGCCTGAAACCATTGGTGCTCAGCTGATGGTATTAGTGGGGACACAGCAACATAAGTGTTTAACCTCATTGTTGGATTTTCCTGTCTCCTACAATAGTTCCCACGCAATTTATTCTGAATTGGTTAAAAAAAAGCCCCTGCAACCAGCCTCTTCAAAAATTAATGCCTTGTTGCATTTCCCTAGAAAAACAGGAGTTGTGTCATCTGGCAACATACCCTACTTAACCAATTCCATGTATCTTGATTTCTCCAAATGTGGATATGAGGACGTAGGTACTGTGGAGATGCTGAATCCACCCATAACTAAGCACAGGGGAAGCCCGCATGATGTATGTACCTGGTTTGTTGGTTTATTTTTTCAACTCTTCTCAGTGATCTGAAGATAAAAGTTGGGGACAAACACATCAGTGCTCACAAATTCGTCTTGGCGGCACGCAGTGACACTTGGAGTCTTGCCAACCTCGCCTCAGCAGAGGAGCTGGATCTGTCAGGTCAGTCATTGCCATCCCAGGATGATGCTTTAGATTTTTAGGATGACTGATGGAAAGGCCTGTTGGGAAAAGGTTCCTTATGTACCTTTCAGACTACTGCTGGCCCCAAAAGGTGGTGCTTAATCCATTAATTGTGGAACTCGGTCCCTAAAACGTGGTAGTTGGCTTGTGAGCTTGGTGCTGGTGCCAGTGAAACCAGTAACCTGCCTTCTTTCTCTTTAATGAACAGGGGTTGAGAGTGGTGGCCTGTTTGTCTTTTCTAGAGTCAACTAAAACAAATCTATGTGGAGGAGCTTGACTTCTTCCTTTCTAAGGACAGGGCTTTTTGAGGTAGTGTGCATAATTTCTCTGAAGTGTCTCATGGAAATACCTTCTTGTTAACATTGTGTGGGAAATGAGTACAAATACTGATGTGTTATTAAAATATTATTTGCTTTGGCACTTTGCTACCTAGGAAGGCAGACAGTCCTCTCCAAGACAGGGTTTTGTGCTGCTGTAGCTGTTTCTTGCCTGTACTTACACTGGGCAGTGTTTCTGCAGATTGACCCTCTTGACAGGCTTTCCTTCTGTACTTAAAAGTATAGAAAATTACTTAATTCATTTGTGAGCAATAAAAAAGAGGCATGAAGTTAAGCAGGTTTGCTAGCTGGCTTGAATATTAGGCATTGGCTTCACTTTCTGCACTTCATCTTATGGTGAATCCTAAATGCAGACAAGCTGGGAAGAAGCAAGTCACAGCTAGTTTGAGACATCACAGGGTCTCTTGCAAAAGAATGTATGGATCTTTCTGCAGTCACAAGAAGACATATGCCAGGGAGTTCTTGAGTGCTATGCTAACAGAAGATTATTACCAAAAAGCTCTTCTGTTAATAGTAGTTTTGTTTCAAGTGGCAATCCATGGCATTTCTAGCTCCACGTTAAAGCTGGCCTGACAATCTCAGGTGTAGCTGCAGTCTTGCATGTTTAACAATGCAAACACTTTCTGTTATAGAATTATGCTTAATAAGTGCTGGTAAACGATACTTTCAACTGTAAAATTGAACTTTAAATTTGATAAATAGCACAATTGTTAGGTTATGAAATTTGTAGCAAGCAGCAAGCTGTTCCCTAAAAACTGTCATGGTTTTCTTAAGAGGTTCTCTTAAGGACTTATAAGCTAAGACTGTCTGAATCCTAACTTCAAAATAGAGGCAGCATTTGAAGTGCAGTATTTTTAAAGTTCATGTCACCTGCAGAATTTTCTACTCTTTAAGAAGAGTAGAATGAGATGAACACAGGCCCTCTTGTTGGGAGGGAGAAAATGCACCCTTGTATCTGCCATGGCAGCTATAATATAGCAGCTCAAATAGGTTTTCTGATTGCTTCAAGTTCTGCAAAAGATATTTGCCTCACCAAAACCTGCTGTTTCTCAGGAGGCAGCCCACATGCCATATCAAGAACTGTCTAGTACTCTGCAAATAACTTGGGGCAACCCTCCAAGTAAAGGAGATGTTTTAGGATGGGGATTTCAGTGTCTTAAACGTGTATGATTTTGTTTTAAAAACAAAACAGCTTCAGGGCTTCATGTTATTGTTCTAAATTAATGGTGGTTTTTTGTTGTAATTGGTCTGATCTTATTTTGTGGGGTACTTGTCATCTACATGCCTGTAAGGAGGATTGTCACTGTGCTTCTGACTAGGTGAGAAAGGTCTCTGGACTCAGGGCTTGTGTATCTTGTGTCCTGTGGGGTAGCTTTCTAGTTTTCTTGCTCTATAAAAACATCAGGCTTGTGATCAGTGTTGAAAGCACCTGAAATCTAACGAGCTTCTTAAACTGGCTCTTTTGCACCTTTCCTAGAAACATTTCAGTAAAAAGTTGTAAGTACTTTGTAGTGATGACCAAGATGTCAGTACCTTTGCTGGGATGCAGCAGTCTGTAGCATGTGGCTAAAATATAAAAGAGGGAGGATTTTTAAATAGGAAAAGGGATTGTGCTTGTCAAATGCAGGTGTGGATTTAGCCATGTGAAGGACCAAAGACTTCAAAGGGGAATCACTGACCCCTAAAGATGTAATACTTGAGTAGCAGGTAGGAGATGTTACAGAGCTCCCTGAATTCTGCGCAATGTTCCAATGGAAAATTTTTTCCTTCTTGCTGCCACTCTTGTTACTAATTTCAACTTCTGGTCAGTTTTGTCTCTTTTTTGATGTTTTTATTGCTCTAAAGCAGCACAGTTTCCACAAGGTTCCTTTTTTTCATGGTAGCTGTGGCTGAAAAATCAAAGGAGTAGCAACTACTTGAATAGGCAATTGTTCTTTGGGTATTTTATTAATCCCTGTTGCTCCCTGTACCAGATGCTGACCCAGAGGTAACCATGGCAATGCTGCAGTGGATCTACACAGATGAACTTGAGCTAAGAGAAGATGATATCTTCTTGACAGAGCTTATGAAACTAGCTAATAAATTTCAGCTCCAGCTGCTTAGGGAAAGGTGAGTCGTGACAAATCTTCTTGAACTCTTCAACTTTGCTTGAATAGAAATAAGATGAGAGCTGTTGGCAGTTGGATAAAATGTTGCTTTGTCAAAGCCTTGATGTTTTCAGTAATACAGCATGACATTCAGTTGATCAGAGGAAACAAAGCCTTGTGCTACAGTTACTGCAGCAGTTTTTCTCATAGCTTTTTTGTTTGCTTTCCAGTTCCTTTCCTAGTCAAACTACTGACCCTAATTTGGTATTAAGAGGAGGAAGAGATCAGTGTATTAGTAATAAGCTCTGGGGAGCTGCAAGAACAGAGTTGTTAAAGAGAATGCTAGGAAGAGTAAATGGCAAGTAGCTTGTGGTATTAAAATACCACAGGGGAAAAATTTTCAACTGAAATAGCTGTTCTGTGCATCTTGGTTATTGTTTATGAAGAAGGTTAATGTAACAGTACAATGCTTTGCCATTTTGAGGAGATTATGGTTACACCACTCTAGTAGGAGCTGGGTTGTTAACTTGAATGTGTAATAACCATTTAGAGTTGCTGAGAACTTAAATGTACAAATTGAAACCTCTTCAAGTTTTTTACAACTTTGAAGCCTTGAATTTAGTCAAAGATGAAGTACCCTTTGAGGCAGTAATCTTTTGCCCAAGGGGTGTCTGGGGTGGCAGCACCTGGCATTCAATCTGTGATTTAAGTGTGACCCAACATGAAGCCAAATAAATTGCAGTCAGTTCTTCTGATTGAAGAAGGTGACTTCTATAAGGCCAATGCTAATACTGCCTTCAAGCTTTGTGCCAGCCTAAAACTGTCTTTATGTTGTACTTCCTAAACATTCCTCAGCTGCTGTCTGGTCATGGTAGTCTAGTGACAAATCCATGTACAGTATGCTGCTAGTAATTGTTAGATTTCTTGCTGGGTATCTGTACCTGGAGATAAGTATTTCCATTTTTTGGTTTTAATATCTACTTGGGGATCACTGGCATGTTTAACTTCATCTTCGTTTTGAGGATTTTCTTCCTATAAACTGAAACTAGTGGCTTCACACCTCTAAAAATGAGAGGGACCTATTGTTAAGGTTATTCTTTCTCTTCATGAAACAGTATTTAACATTAAACATTGACATTCATTAAACAATAAACTGTATTTGGGCTTTTTCTAGCTTTGGCACAAAAGCTACTTGTAATCACTGTAGTGCTTGTGAAGATAGACATCATCTTCCCTGCTTCATACCAGTGAACAAACTGCAGCTTGGTCCTTTGGGAAAGCTTAGGGTGTCTGTCTTCATTTGCAGGCTCCTGCAGTGTGTGGTGTTCTCATGGGACCTTAGCTTAGATGGGGCCTAAGAGGAGTCTGCCCTTATGAGAAATGTCTTGCAGGGATTCTGATTAGAGTGTGTAGATGCTGCTTAGCTTATAGTAAAGTAAGGCCAAGCTTATTCTGCTGACATGGAGGAAGGGGCATACTGCTACAGCATGGGAATGCTTACAGTAAAGCTGCTTTCTGATCACTGACTTTCTTATTTTGACAGATGTGAAAAAGGAGTTATGTCACTAGTTAATGTCAGGAACTGCATTCGCTTCTACCAGACTGCTGAGGAGCTGAATGCTAGCACTCTGCTCAATTACTGTGCTGAGATAATTGCTAGTCACTGGGTAAGTACTGTCAGAAGGAATTGAGGAAAAATGCAGAGTATAAGAACTTAATCAGCAGAATTTTGTTTAACTTGCTGACTGACCTCAGGAGGATGTTTTGTTCATTGGAAATACTTCACTAAAAATCATCTTACTTTCCTAAACTTAATCCAAACCAAAGGGACTGTATTCTAATAAGCAAGAGGGTTGTTTATCAGATCTGGACTCTGAAATGTTTAGAAGCTCATCCATAGTTGGTCTCTGTCTATAGAGATCACAAATCCCAGGCCTGCTTTTACTTCTAAAAATAATCCAGGGGAGAATTTATCTTCTGTAATGGAGGGAGTGGCAAGGAGTGTTGCAGCCAACTTGGAAGTTTTATTTGCTCTGATCTATTATTTTGAGGAAAGTTGTATTAACTGTGTAATGGATTAGCCTTGAAAATGAAACTTGTCAACAGCAGACTGGTACAGGAGAATTTAGGTTATTCTAAATATAAAATGCATCATCCAGATGTGGATACTTTTTTGGCTAAGGCCAAAGCAGAGGGGAGTGCTGTGATCTATAAATATATAAAAACAGGTTCTTGTATCTGAACCTGCCTTAACTTCTGCATCTGGCTCCTTCTGACACTTGATCTGGAAATGCAGTTGTTCCTTTTTAGTCAAATAAAAATGAATTAAAAAATAAGGTCTTTATGCTTCTAAGTTTGTTTACTTTTATTTGGAGTTTTTCAAAGTTCTGTGGAGTTGTCAGTCTTCAGTAGTTGGAGGTCTTTGTGTCAGAAACCTCTAATCTGATTTACATCTCTGATTCTCTATCTGGATTTAATGTCTGGTAAAATGCTACTTTTCCATGTCTATGGACAAAAGGAAACAGAAATTTCACTGACTGATCTTTAGGCTAAAATGTAAGATCTAAAAAGAGTGTTTCTAGTCTTAAAAGGCTGTCTTGGATTGTTTTTGCTTGTTGTAATGTTATCAAAATGGAGCTTTTAACTGCACTTGTTCTGTGAACTTCATAATGATGTTGTTCAATGCCTTGTTTATAAATTAAGTGGCACTTTTGCTTACCCTTCTCTTTTGTGTTGCTTCTAGGATGACTTGCGTAAAGAGGACTTCAGTAGCATGAGTGCTCAGTTGTTGTATAAGATGTTCAAATCAAAGACAGAATATCCTTTGCATAAGGCTATTAAAGTTGAGAGAGAAGATGTGGTCTTTTTGTATCTCATAGAAATGGATTCACAGGTATAGTGAGACTGACTTGATCTCTCTTCTAGAATGTGGTGTTTCAACTAACTAGTTTCTAACTACCAGACTGAACCTTGTGACTGATTTTTGTTGCTAATTCTTATTTGCATGTTTATCATTGCCATAGCTACTTCTGTGTATGGAATGGAGATCTAGCAGTAAAGGCTCCAGAAAGCCAGAACTAAAAGTGTTATGGATTACTTCTGGAAACATCTTAAACATAACACGTCGTATCTAATAAAATCCAGTATCTCATATTGCTCTGTGTGTTGGAAGCTGAAAATTATATAGTCAGCTTTGCTGCTTTGTGGCAGTTCAGCATCATTTCTTTGAACAAAAGCCTTTCCTTTTTCATGGAATGCTTGAAGTAACAGGTATTTGTTCAGATGAACACTCTAAACAACTAGCAAATAAGTTATCCTCCAACAAGGGGCAAGGAAGAATTATTCAAGTATTAATTATTAAGAATTACTCAATTAGTCCTTGAAGATGCCTAATTGGAAGCTGGGACTCTAGCACTACTTGGCACTCTTAGATACTAATCCAGTTGGGATTTGAAATATCTTAAAGGAATGATTGAATAATTCTTCCTGGTACTATGTTGAATATGCCTGTATAGGCAGCATCTTTTAGGAGTGCACTGTCTTGCTTCCTGGGAGTTAAACAAGGCTTGCAAATACTAAAAAACCACCCTTCTGTTATCTCATTGATCTGCTCTCTGGGTAGGCTTGCTTGTCTTCTGGTTGCTTTCCTGTGTGAGGTGCACTTACCTAAAGCCAACAGTAACATTTGCATTAGAGCTGAAGGTCTAACATGGTGATAGTTGGAATGGGCTCTTAACTGTTGTGTTGTGCTGGTGATCATACCTCTGCCTAAGGTCAGTTGCCTGAATTTGTGTTGTAGCTTCCTGGAAAACTCAATGAATTGGATCACAATGGAGATCTTGCTTTGGATCTAGCCCTTGCTCAAAGATTGGAGGGAATTGCAACTACACTGGTCAACCACAAGGCTGATGTAGACAGAGCAGACAAGAGAGGCTGGAGTCTATTACATAAAGCCATCCAAAGAGGTAAGTAAATAAGATATGAAGCCTTGTTAACTTAGAGTTGTTTCCAGTGTGCAGTATATATTCTAAAGTCTATTCCTGTGTCACTTTACAGCTGACACTTCAGTTAGAAAATTTAAGGATGAACTTTGTCCTTTTTAGTTGTTTGTTGTTCTTTTTTATTTTTACACTTGAAAACAAACTCTTATTTGGTATCTGAAAGCTAGCCTGCTAGCTGGTGAGCTAAGCTTACACTACATGATAGGAGAGTGATGACTGCAAAAGGAAGAAATGCAGGGGGACACTGAGAATATTCTGATTTGGCAACAGAATGTCTTTCTGACAGATAGTTGAATCAAGTATGGCAGCCTAGTTGCAAGTAAAGAGGAAGCCTTTTTCTAGATTTGGGTTGAATGCAGCATATTCTTATGATTATGGTTAACAGCAAGGGTCCTTGTTAGTGGACAACAGGTTTAGGGGAGTTAAAACTGGCTGGAAGAAGATGAGGAGCAGGTGGAGGTGTTTCTTTGCTAATCTGAAGATCTTCAAAGCTCTGGTTAATAGTAGCAGAGTTAGCTGAGAGGAGTTTGAGTACAACTACATGATTAGCTTGAGCTGTTCTCCACCTTAAAGTGGAAAATGCATCTTGGGAGACCTGGAGCACAATAGGACCTGATGGCCACAGCCACAGTGCTCTGAAGGCTTTGGAGCAGCAGCATCTCGACCAAAGTCTGGTAAAAGTCTGCAGTGGATGCCCCATGTGGCTGGTTGCCTGCCAGCAGCTCTGTTCCAGAAAGCCAAGCATCACAGAAACCTTACCTGTGACTGGCCCTCACAGGTATTGTAGTGCTACAAATCAAAAGCATAAGTTTAGTTTTAACAACAGGCTCTTTTGGACTCCTGGAAGTAGTTTGTTTTGTGAGTCAAAATGCAGCTCCCGACTTGTTCCTTTAATCTCCTGCATATCTAACAGGGTAATGCTGGTGTCTGACCTGGTGAATGAAACTTCAGCAGCAGGAGTAGGAGACCTTCTAGGCATAGGTCAGTGTTGTGATGGCTGCAGCCCTCTAAAGCACTAGAAAGATTGCAGCAGGCTGCTTTTTATACTTAATACTAGTGTTTGTCCTCTAGTTCTAATGTCTGCTTTCAGTCTAAGCTAGAGCTCTGAGAATGAATGCTTGCTTTTCAGTAACTAAAGCTTCAGTGAATTAATCACTGTTAACAATCACATGTTCTGGAAATGGAGCTAAAGCAAATTGTTTGAACTTGCCACGTGATTCTTACTACTTATGATTGCTGGAGAGTTGGGGGACTGATAGATACGGAGATCAGAAAATGGGGGGTTGTTTTCTGTGGGCAGGGCTAATACAGCAATCTGTACTGCTTGTACAGGAGAAGAGTTGTCTTTGTTCTCCAATCTTGCGTTTGGGACAAGCAACTGGTGTCTGTGTCTCTTCAAAATAGTCTTTGAAGAAAGGGGAATTAGTATGATCCTGAAATCATTATCTGCATCTTGGTGTTTCAAGTCCAAGGTGTCATGTACTGAAGTGGGCTGAAGTTCTGACTTCTGAGCAGCTCTCAAGGGAGTTCTTAGCAGTGCCATGTGTGGTGGGTCCTATCTGTTGGAGCCCTTACCCTGTGTATAATGGCACCTAAACCTAAAGAGCAAAGGCTGTGTTATTGCTTGTTTATGTAGCAATACTGAACAGATGGTAACTAACTTCAGCTGCACACTTTTGACTGATGCCCTGAAGCAGGACCTTTTGTTCAAAAACTACTTGTATGTTTAGTCTCACAATTTGTCCAGTTGTGCATTCAAGCAGCAGTGTGTTTATGTTGATAGAGGAATTGGCAAACTTCGTATCACCATAACAAATAAACCAGTGTGTGAACTTGTCACATGTAACCTCTGGGCAAAATGTTTTTCCAAGGGGTTGTTATGAAATATTTTAATCCTGACTTTGCTGTGAAGTGTTCTTGAATTGCTCAAGCATTCTAAGAGCACATCCTTGTATTGGAATGGCTGTGTGGTGTAGAGGGAAATCTTGTCTGTTTTCTAGATACTTATATAGGGTTCCAGTGTATCCATAAATAACCTTATTTTGTTTCACAAAAGGAGATAAATTTGCTGCAAACTTTCTCATTAAAAATGGTGCCCGTGTGAATGCTGCTACACTGGGAGACCAGGAGACTCCTCTGCACCTCGTGGCATCATACAGCCCTAAGAAGCATTCTCCAGATGTCATGGCAGAGATGGCACAGATAGCAGAGTCCCTCTTACAGGCAGGAGCCAATCCAAATATGCAAGACAACAAAGGAAGGTAAATACTGGGTGAAGTAAAGTCTGCTACCAGTTTAACAGATACTACTATAGTGATTAGATGCAGCCCACTAAGAACCTGCTTAAGTCTGTCAGCAAAGCACAAGTGATGCTGAAAGTAGGAAAGGTGAACTCATTCATTCAGTTTGAGATCTGTGGGTAGCACTCAAAGCAGAAAGCTGGGATGAGTTTGTGTTGAAGCACATGGCAAGTAATGAATCTGCCTTTAAGGAATCACTGAACAGTAAAACAAGTGAACTAAGATGACAAATAGTATTCCTGGAAGGTACTTCTTTTTGAAGCTGTCAGTGAAACTGAAATTATCTGAAAGAAACACTATCTGCAGTATGTTTATCTGAAGTGTAGGACCTGTAAACTGCTTGACAGGTTAGTTTGGGCTGGCAAACAAGTACATCAAGTTACACAGAAGACTTGGAGTATATTAGCTACTCAGTTCTGATAGGTCAAGCTCTTGTGCTTTTATCTTGAAGGTTAGCTCTCACAGTAGTCTAAATACTTGCTTGCTACTAAATTCATTGGAGCCATGGCTAAATGAGTAGATTGCTCTTTTTCTCAAGATGTACTGGTGCCCTTCTGAAAGCAGAGACTCAAAAGTTAACCCCATATATTTGTAGATCATGTTGGTGATCATGGACAAAATCTGCAAGGGCTCAGGGATTACTAATGTCACTGTACTTTGCTCCAATTGCAGGACACCACTACATGTGTCAATTGTGGTCAGGAATGAACCTGTGTTCAGTCAGCTTCTCCAGTGCAAACAGTAAGTCTCATTTAAATGTCAAAACCACTAAGGCTACCTTGTACAGTGGAGATGCAAAACCTGACTTAACAACTCTCCTGTGTCATTTTGCAAACTTTAAACTTTGCAGAAGTCTAAAGTTTTGCATAACTTGAGATGCCAGAACAACACTAGAGGCCAAATAAGGTTTTGTCATGCTGTAAAGGGGAAGCAAACTGCATCTTGGTCTTTTCCAAAGAGGGCTAGGTGGAATAATGTAGCAAGAATGTAATTGTAGTGGAGCTGAAAGGAGTAAAAAGGCTCTTAACATGTGTGAATAAGTTCTTGAGTTCAACTTGGGTTCTGCTTAAAACTAATAAAAATTACTTATTAGGGTGATGAAGCAGAATACTTCCTATGACTCAGTGTCTTTGTAGTTGAATTGGCAGTTCTTGTACACAATTTGCTTAAATACAGGAGGATTTGTCTCTGTTAGATTTAGTTGGAACCCAAGTGAACCAGGGCATGCTTCTCCTTGGAGCAATGAGCTTAAATCTGGTGGTCTCTGAAAGGTGTCTTGCTTGTTTCAGAGTATTCACAAATTCTCTGAAGTAACTGGAGCTACAGTAGGTTTCTTGGCAAGCAGAAGTTGTCAGTGAGGTAGCAGATGAGTTAGTACAGCTGTTCAGACACTTGAAACTTGTTAAGGTATACATTGGGGATCATTAACTCTTATTTTTAGACAAGACTTGGAGCTGAAGGATCATGAGGGAAGCACAGCTCTGTGGCTTGCAGTTCAGTATATCACTGTGTCATCTGATCAGTCTGTAAACCCTTTTGAGGATGCCCCTGTTGTAAATGGAACCTCATTTGATGAGAACAGTTTTGCAGCAAGGTTGATCCAACGAGGCAGCAATACAGATGCTCCAGACACAGTAACAGGTAAAACAGAGGGTTTGTATTTCTGTGTAGGTGGGAGGCTTGTACATTGTTTATTGCTAACTGTGCTTTGAGGAGCTGAATGAGGTTTAAACAGCATTTGCTGCATAGTAAATGGTAGGTGGTAGTAGCTTTACCCAGAGCTGGAACACTGACAGGTCCTTAGCTGAGCTTGACTTGCAGGAATTGACAGAAAATCTGGACTCCCTGCCAGGTTTTAACATCCTCTTTACAGTTTCAAAATGTGTAATTGCTAAATGATAGTGCACGTGACGGTCCAGTATTGCAATGGGACAGCTGGGAGGTAGGATTTCCTCTGCTGGCTTGAAATTTTAATGTGTGGTGGTGGGGAGGGTGGTAGCACACTGATACTGGTATCAAAGTGTGGTTGGAAAAGCACTCTTAACAGTGTCAATGGTTTTCCTTTAGGAAACTGCTTGCTTCAGAGGGCAGCTGGTGCAGGAAATGAGGCAGCTTCTCTCTTCCTAGCAACTCATGGAGCAAAAGTCAACCACCAAAATAAATGGGTAAAAGCAGAAACATACAGACTGTAGTCTGAAGGTTTCCTTATTTCTCTTCAGAAATAAGATAGCAGAGATCTCTTGTTACTAACCTTAACTTAAAGCAAGTTGGAACACCTGCTGAGCCTCTTGCATGTTTTCAGGTATTCACTAGTGAACAGACACCTGTAGCATTTTCCTGGCACTGTTCTTGCAGCATCACAGGTTGTTAATGTGCTTTTAACACTTTCCCTCAGTGCCTGTTTTTAAAGCTGTTGTCTTTTTATAGGCTAACTGCTGTAGTTTGAATGTGCTGAGGAGCTTCAGCTACTTTTCACATAAGCTCTTCACACCAGTTCTTGTGGGCATAGTAGTTGAAAAGCTGCTTCTCTTCTGGGTTTCATGTCTCAAGCTGTTAACCTGAGTACTCTTGTTTTACCAAAGGGAGAAACACCACTGCATACAGCCTGCAGGCATGGCCTGGCAAACCTGACAGCAGAACTTCTGCAGCAAGGAGCCAATCCAAACATCCAGACTGCAGAAGCAGTGGTTGGTCAGAAAGATACCTCTTCTCCAACAGCAGAGAATGTTTATCTGCAGACTCCCCTTCACATGGCTATTGCTCACAATCACCCAGATGTGGTTTCAGTCATCCTGGAACAAAAAGGTAAAGATTTTTTTGTGTGTGGTTCAGGCTGTATTGATGCTGTAGTGGATTGGTGTGTCAAGGTGACATTTAAAGTGTGCTTTGACAAACCACTAATAAAGCATGTTCTCCTTTAACCATCACTGATGTAGAGCAATTAGTAAGACTGACTAAACATAGTCTTAAACTCAAATAATTGGCTTGTTAAGACTAGAAAATTAATTTGGCCATAAATCTTTTGAAATTCTCCACTGTAGATAATGAACACTCAGCCCCAGGTTGGATTCTAGTGGTGCAACTGAGATCCCTTTTTTCTCCCTGTCAAAGCATGTAGTTCAGGTAAATGATGGAATCTGATATGGGTAAAGGCATCTTCCTGTGGTGAGACTTCTGCCACCCTCAACTCTTCTTTAGTAAGAGCATTTTGTACAGAGTGAACCAGTATTGTAGCAGAGCTGAGACTTGACTGAAATACTAGCAGTTGACAGATTATTAAATGCTACTAGTTCAGCTTCTTTCTAACAGCAGGAAGGGGTTAGACAACTGAAGCAAAGCCTACTTTGTCTCCTACTGTAGGAGGGATTTAGAGGGAGTAGGTGAATTGAGGAGAGGATCCTCCATCCAGGGAGCTGAGAAGGAAGGATGATGCCACCATCCTGCAGTACAACCTCCACCTGTCATTCTCAGAGCTTTGCACAGGCCACTCTGTTTTGAAATGGAGTTAAAAGGGGGCAGGTTAAGCCTCTTAGCTAGGAAGTTGAATGTTTTTAGTGAGTATTAAGATTAGGCAGCAGTGACAGTACAACCTGAATATGAAACAGCATCACACTTGGGAAACTGAAGGTATCTTGCTCAGATCTTTCAAACTGTGTGCTAAAGAAACAGCCTACTTCAAAATGTGACATTGCCACTCCTGCAGCTTTCAGTGCAACTGCAGGTCAAGCTCAAGAATGCTCTAATTCTTTTTGGGTTTTTTTTCTAGCTAATGCTCTTCATGCTACCAACAACTTGCAAATTATTCCTGACTTTAGCCTAAAGGACTCGAGAGACCAAACTGTGCTGGGATTGGCTCTTTGGACAGGTATGTGCCTTCAAAACAAGATGAGAATTTACAAAGATGTAGAAGCTATGAATGTGGTAAGATTTTGAAGACAAAACACCAGGTGTGTGTTCATGTCCTGGCCTGTGCTGCTAGTGAGAAGCTGTCAAGGAGAGAGATGATTCTTCAGCTTCTAAAACTGAATGTTCACATCTGACTTATTGGTAGATTTCTAGCCCTGCAGCTTCCTTTGTTCAGTAGCAGGTCACCTAGAGCCTCTTGCCCCACACTTGCAGTTCTGTGGAATTGTTTTGCTGTGACTCCCTGGTGGTTGTCAGATCAGACATCACCATGTTGTCTCTTCATGGTTGACACTGTTCTGGATGCTGGTTAATAACCCTAATGCTGACCTTCACAAAAGGAGGGTGAGTTAGCTTAGGTAGCTAGGAAGGGGAATGGAAATTCAAATACTGATTCAGAGGATGCTTTCTTGTCTGAAGGGTGAAGGGGAATAAATTGAGGAAAACTAGATATATTTTATTGCAACCAAGTGACATTTCAACAGTATTGGGACATTGACCAAAGAAGGGGGTGGTGTGGTCACTGCTGAATCAGTTCAAGTGCTGGAAGCAGCAGCTGTACAAGGGTGACTGCTCATACTCTGGCCTTGAGGGATGAGGCAGAATGCTTGGTGATGTTGCACTGTACAGGAGTGCTAGATGTTACCCATATCTAAAAGACATCTTTACTCTCCTTCCTTTCCAGTGAAAGGAAACCAAATTGTAGCTTTCTCTCTACCATTGCCCATATCTGCTTCTGAGATAAAGGAGGGAGAACTAAGCTAAGCAGGTCATAGCTTATTAATGTAATGCCAAAGTTAAAATGTTTGTTGGACAGAGTCTAAAGTGATGTGAAGGCTTAAGCTAGGTGTGATTAAAGAGGACTCCATTTATAGGTTGACAGAACTAATGGGGAAGCTCTGCTGTATACCAGACCATATCTTGTGTCTTTAAGCATACCAAAAGTAATCAATATTCCATAAGTCTGTAAAGGAATATTCAAGCTGGGTGGAGTCCTGAGTTGGTTTAGCTTATGTATGTAAATGTTGTTAGCCTCTAGCCTTGATTCAGTGCATTTCTCTACAGTTATTACTGAAAACAAATAAAGCTTCAAGCATTCAGTTGTCAGTGTCTCTTCCTGAAGGTAAAACACTAATGAGCTTGTAACTCTTTAGGTATGCACACAATAGCAGCTCAGCTGCTTGGATCTGGGGCATCCATCAATGACACCATGTCAGATGGACAGACTCTGCTCCACATGGCAATACAAAGGCAGGACAGCAAGAGTGCCCTCTTTTTGCTGGAACATCAGGCAGATATAAATGTCAGGTAAGATCTTATCCAGTTGAGTGTTGTATCAGTTATGTATTTAGGAGTGGGTAGTGATGGCTGCTTTTATGTAATGGCTTGAAGTTGGTTTCAAATCATGGTCTGTGCATTGTGTTTTGGTGCTTTTTATGGCATTAGTTATGGCTGAGGGATTGCATATGTGAACTTGGACCTATATAGAGTTGCATGGTCAGTACCCCCTCTTAAGGCTACAGAGGGGAGGATACCCCTTAATTCTAGGTAGAACAGAATTCACTGTAACAGACTCTTAGGTCCTAGAGACATGGTACTGAACTTCTGTAGTCTCATCTGTTGCCAGCTCATTGGAGCTGCATGTTTTCTACCATGTAAACTAACTAGATGTAGCTCCAGCTAAAAGATTCTGATAGAACTTACCTCCTGAGCATCTCCCAGATGAGTTCAGATTAGATTGAACAAACCCATTTCTCTGCTTACATGTCTGACAGGCTGTCTTTGCAGCTTGGTGAGCTGTACTGTAATGAATGTCCTGGGTACAGACTGGCTAATACTGCTGTTCTAGCTTCAGCTTTTGAACAGTCAGTTGGCATTTCTGACTGTTGCTTGAAGTGTTACCACAGTGCAGAGAAAACTGATCACTTCTGTGGCTGTAGGCTTGCTCTGAAGGAACACTGTTCAAACAGTGGCTGTACATAAGGAAATTAGTGTCTCTGAGTTATGAACACTAACATGTTTATCAAACTTAAGAAATCAATCGCTTGCTACTAAAGGTGGAAGGAGAGAAAGGTGAGCTACCTAGCTGTGATGAAAAGCTACCATGATGCATTTGCTTGGCTGTAGAGATGTTCTTATCACAGCAAAACTACACACGTGAGGAGATAAATGTTGGCATCTGTTCATCTGTAACTCGAGGCCTAACTTTATAATGCAGCAGTGACACACTTCAAACTGTACCCGTTACAGGACACAGGATGGAGAGACTGCCCTACAACTAGCTATAAAAAACCAGCTCCCTCTTGTGGTCGATGCCATCTGTACCAGGGGAGCAGACATGTCTGTGCCAGATGAGAAAGGAAATCCTCCTTTATGGCTTGCCTTGGAGAACAACCTGGAAGATATCGCATCAACTCTGGTAAGACTGTCAGTTGCCTTCATTTAGTCTCACTTTTGTGCATCTTGCTAGAAACAAGGGCTCATGAGCAAAAGCAAAGTGAATAATGAGAACAGCAGTAGTCCTGTACCACTGTCTAACTTCTGGAGATTTTTCTTGACCAGAATTTCCTTTTTCTTGGGAAATATTTTATAAACACTATAGTCTGCATAGCCAAATATCTTTCAGCACAGTAATAAAAATGTGGAATATGCTGTCTGGATTCCTGATTCTGGAAAGAGGAAGGTTTAGACTGATCTACTAAAAACATCAGTCTGTAGCATACCAGACTTGTGTGAAGGATCAGCTTCCTGAATAAAACTGAGCACCCATATATATGCTTAGAGCATGTGTTGCTTTCTATTGCCTTCTAAACTTCCATCAAGAAGGCTTTTAAAGCTTTATATTTACTTTAAAGACTATTTAATTTCAGGCATAGTTGATTCAGCTGGAGACTGCTTAGGAGGTGCAAATAGGCCTCCTGTGTCTCCCTCAAAAGGAAGTTACTTGAAAGCTTTGTCTCCAACATTCAGTTATTGTCTGCTGGAGACAACTATTTAAAAGCTGTGCTGGTGACCTGAGGAATACATCCTGTGACTGTACTTGACCATTTGTGCTGGTGTTGGATGAAAATATTTGTGGAGAAAACACTGTAGCTACTCATATATAAACCTTGTAATGGGGAGTGGAAAAAGTTTGATTTAAGTGCCACATCATAATTTGCTACAGAACTACTTACTTAGGTAAATATTAGAAATTCAATTCCTGAAAAAAAACTACCCCTGTTTAGCTGAATATAGAGAAAAGCAAATAAAGGGACCAGACCTCCAAGACAATGTCTGTTGGTGCTGCTTGAGATACTTTAAGTGCTTGTCATTGCTGGAAGTGAGCACTGTTACCCTGTTACCCAAACTGTTTATTACCCAAATATTTATTACCCAAAAGACCTGTTTATTTAAGAGTACATGGGTGAATACCTGCATTGTTAGTGAACACTACCTAATTAAGTATTACATAGTAGACCAATAAAATATTTTATGGAAGACAGTAAAATAGCCTCCTGACTTCTGAGAGGCTAGATAAGGCATCTCACATTCTCCCTCTAAAGGATAATGTTACAGCAGCATTAGTCAAGGACTATATAAAGTAGTAAGAGCCTTCTAGAGATGTAACAAAAAAAAAAATTTCCCTGCCTGAT
This sequence comes from Apus apus, assembly GCF_020740795.1. Taxonomy (NCBI): domain Eukaryota; kingdom Metazoa; phylum Chordata; class Aves; order Apodiformes; family Apodidae; genus Apus; species Apus apus. The sequence continues at coordinate 8,011,168 of NC_067299.1, read as the reverse complement.
TGTGCTTCTCCTTCCAGGTTAGGCATGGCTGTGATTCCACCTGCTGGGGGTCAGGCCCAAGTGGCTGTTTGCAGACTCTTCTTCACAGAGCTATTGATGAAAACAGTGAGCAAATAGCCTGCTTCCTGATTCGCAGGTCAGACCCCTAAAATACAAACCTCCCCATGTATTTGTATATATTTTCCTGGCATAAATTAATTGGATGCTATTTTGAGCCCATAACAGGCATGTGCTTCCTTAGACTTTTGGTGACACTTCTGGAAGTCTAATCTTGAACATTCTGTTACCTGTATTAGCATCATGTTCTTGATGACAAGAATCAAACCAGGAACTTGTGTGTATGTAGCACGTGTCAGCAGTTGCCTGATCAGCTCTTGTAAACTTTTTCTGACCCTTGTTTGGAACTGTTTAAATCTGCATTGAATGTAGTAAAATGACTGTATTGTATGTGTTTTAGTGGCTGTGATGTGAATAGCCCCAGAAAGCCAGGCCCAAATGGAGAAGGGGAAGAGGAAGCTCATGATGGACAGACACCCCTACACTTGGCAGCCTGCTGGGGACTAGAAGAGGTGGTCCAGTGCCTTTTGGAGTTTGGTGCCAATGTCAATGCTCAGGTATGTAGAGAAACTGTGCACAGTTTCTTTGAAGTTGATTCTTTGCCTCTAATGTAGTGAAAACCAACTTCCTGCTCAGTTGTGTATTTTGCTTGATAGGAAAAAGAACATCCTTGTGTTGTGGCTGAGCTGGTGTGATGCGTGGCTGCAGTTCTGCAGTTCTGCTTTCTTTCCTGTCCCTTCTTGCCAGATCTAGTGGTTATCTGTCTGTTTGATGGGTTAATTCAGGTAGATGGGTTAATTGAGGCAGCTATACTGAAGGAAAATAATAATACAGAAAACTTCTTTAAGTGCTGTTTTTCTGATGTAATGATTGCAGTTCAACTCTCCTGTCCCTAGTGTGAAATAAAGGCAGGAGCAGAGCTGTATTCTGCTGTAATTAATCATTATCATAAAATCATAGAATGATTTGGTTTGGAAGGGACCTTCAAGATCATCTAGATCCAACCCCCCTGCATGGGCAGGGACACCTCCCACCAGCCCAGGTTGCTCCAAGCCCCATCCAGCCTGCCCTTCAACACTTCCAGGGATGGGAGGTGTTCCAGTGTCCCCAGATGGGACACTATTCCAGGGTCTCACCACCCTCACACTGAAGTATTTCTTCCTAATGTATCACCTAAATCTCCCCTCCTCCAGTTTTAATCCTTAGAACTAAACTAAACAGCTTTGTCTTCTTTTCAGAGTTAAGGAAGGATTTGTGTTTTAGTGAATCTTGATATAACAAACTTCCTGGTTTCCTTCTAGGATGCAGAAGGAAGAACTCCAATCCATGTTGCCATTAGCAACCAGCATAATGTTATCATCCAGCTGATGATTTCACATCCAGATATTAAGCTTAATGTACGTGACAGGCAAGGAATGACTCCCTTTGCTTGTGCCATGACATACAAAAACAACAAAGCAGCTGAGGCAATTCTGAAGAGGGAGCCAGGAGCTGCTGAGCAGGTAAGCTGGGAACATTCAAAACATGCTGGTTGTCTTACTGCACTAGCCCACGATAACATGTGTTCCACAAGTAAATTCTGCTTTATCCCTTTATGGCTTTACATGCAGTGAGGTTTGCAAGATGTCAGTTTTCTGTAGCAGGATTTCTTAGGAAACTGTAGGTTTGGACATGCTATGTGTGAGGAAGAACATCAAGGGTTAGTGTCTCATCAAATCTTATCTTGTCAGTACTAAATTGAGGGACAGGCATAGGTGTATATAAGGAGAAAGTTCTAACTTTTGTCTTGTGCTGGATTATTACCAAACTAATCTTATTACCTAGCTTTCCTAAAGCTGCCCAAAATAGAAACCCTGACCTAAAGTAACTGAATAATGGATTTTAGGCTGCACTGCTGGAACTATAAAACCTCCAACTGTATCTTCAGGCTTCTCGTGTGATGCTTCATGCAGCTGATCAGGAGTTTGTTCCTAGTCTATGTAAGCTTTAACAATTAGTAAAGTATGAGAGTACTTGGTGAGCTCTTGCAATGTTTCTAAAAGGTAGTTACAAATACAGTCAGTTCCAAATATACATTAACATCAGCTCCAAGGCAAAGATGAACAAAACTTGGTATTGAGACAAAAAATGAATACACTGTGCATCACTATGGCAGGATTGCTTGTTGCTTCCTTCTCTGGTGTTAACTACAAGATTGACTCAAGATTTTTTCCTTTAGCTGAGTTTTTCATGAACTGCTGCTCAGTACTTCCTACAACAGCTGTTAACCTTTTGTCTGTCATAATACTCTCCAGTGTGTAGTCATGAAATGACAAGGTTATAAAGTAGAAATAAAGTGCTCTGGAGCAGACTAGAGTGAGCTGTTGCAGCTGATAATTTCTCAGTTTGGTTTATTTAACGGTCACATCTATCAAGGAAGTCTCTAATGTCAAGCAGTGAAAGGAACAAGACTCTAAAGCTCACTTCAGGTAGAGGGAGCAAGTAGCTCTTGCTGAAAAAAATGTCCTTCCCTGAGAACTGGCTGTTCTACAGAAATAATCCCTTTCATTTCACATGCCCTTTCTGCCACAGGTTGATAACAAAGGTCGGAATTTCCTCCATGTAGCTGTTCAGAACTCAGACATTGAGAGTGTGCTGTTCCTGATCAGTGTGCAGGCCAACGTGAACTCCCGGGTGCAGGACGCCTCCAAGCTGACCCCTCTGCACCTGGCAGTGCAGGCTGGCTCCGAGATCATCGTGCGCAACCTGGTCAGTAGCCAAGAGGCGTTTTTCTGCTACTTAAAAATGCACCTTCTGCCTTAAGGCACGTTGCTGGAGAGGTCAGCTGAAGGTGCCACTGCTTTTTTCTGAAACAGAGCTCAGATTTGCATCAGGTTCCCTCAGGTTGTCCTGTTAGCTGAGCTGCATCAATAACCTTCACGTGATGTGCACTAGATTGAGGTGAGACGTGAGGAGGAAAATCTTCCCTGTGAGGGTGGTGAGACCCTGGAACAGCTTGCCCAGGGAAGCTGTGGCTGCCCCATCACTGGCAGTGTTGAAGGGCAGGTTGGATGGGGCTTGGAGCAGCCTGGGCTGGTGGGTGTCCCTGCCTACGCAGGGGAATGATCTAGACGATCCATAAGGTCCCTTCCAACTGAACCTTTCCTTGCACTTCCACGTTGCAGCAGCCCAGTAATGACAGCATTTTCTATGTGCTGGAGGCCTAGAAGTATCTCTGTGCAGTGGAGCCTTATGTGCCTCATTGAGAGACATTAAGCTGTTGGCTAATATCCCTAAAAACATCTTTGCACATGTTCCTTCTTGACAGCTGCTTGCAGGTGCCCAGGTGAATGAACTGACCAAGCATCGTCAGACTGCTCTTCACTTAGCAGCCCAGCAAGATCTGCCCACCATTTGTTCAGTCCTTCTGGAGAATGGAGTAGACTTTGCAGCAGTAGATGAAAATGGAAATAATGGTAAACTTCTGAAGGCTTAAAAGTAGATGGCAACACTTCAGTAGGTCTGTGCATAGTAATATCTCCTAGAGGTAGAGAGAGCCCACTGAACGGGCTTGCTCTTCAAAGGTGAAAAAGAGAAGGGAAGTCCAAGAAATCAAAGCTGGTGGAAGGAGTTTTGGAGAGGGAAGGTGGGGAAGTGGAAGGGGAGGACTTAATGTTGTCAGGCTGTAATTTCTGCTGCCATTAACTACTTCAGGTTCTTGAAGGTTCTCTTCTGCTTTTCAGCTCTTCATCTGGCAGTGATGCATGGCCGTCTAAACAATATCCGGGTCCTCCTCACAGAGTGCAATGTAGATGCAGAAGCCTTTAATATTAGGTAATTAGTATAGTCTTAACAGACTAAAAGAACCACAGTTTATTTTAAAATATGTGCTGGTATGACTAGATTTAAAAAATCCCCAGAGATTTGGCTTGGATTCTAGTGTTTCTACACTGAAGTTAGAGTGAAGTGTGCAGAGCATGCTGTGTCTAAAGTGTGTGACATGATGTATACAAAGAAAAGGAAGATGTAGATAGTTATGTCTGATGTACTGAGTTACTTTGGTTCAGACTTAAACAATGCTATGCCTAACTGAAAAACCAGGAGAGTTGGATGAGTAACTAATAGCAAGCAGGCTTTGATCAGAATGGCAAACTCTTTTCCCCAGAGGCCAGTCACCAATGCATATTTTGGGACAGTACGGGAAAGATAATGCAGCAGCCATCTGTGACCTCTTCTTGGAGTGTATGCCAGAGTACCCTCTGGACAAACCTGATGCTGAAGGAAACACAGGTGAGATTCAACAGCTGTTCAACTTAAAAGTCACTCAAGTCATGTTAACGGTGTGTCACTTTTAAAGCTGAAATAATAGTAGTATGTTAAGTACAGTAAGATTCAAACATTACACAGAAACTGAAAAGAGCTCAGATCCTACTCTGGACTGAGTGCAGCACTGTCACTCTGTTAGCAGGGAAGTGGCTGGCTTTTATTTTTCAGTGCTCCTGTTGGCTTACATGAAGGGAAATGCAAATTTGTGTCGTGCAATAGTGAGAGCTGGAGCTCGCCTGGGGGTTAACAACAACCAAGGAGTCAATATCTTCAACTACCAAGTTGCTACAAAACAGCTTCTCTTCAGACTGCTGGGTAAGTACTACCTGCTACAGTTAGAAAGTGGGTTATAGTTTATGCTTCTGAGATCTGCTTCAGCCTTCCAGTGCCTGAAGGGGCTCCAGGAAAGCTGGAGAGGGACTTTTGACATGGGTATGGAGTGAGAGGACAAGGGGAGCAGATTAAAACTGGAAGAGGGGAGATTTAGGTGAGACATCAGGAAGAAGTTCTTCACTGTGAGGGTGGTGAGACACTGGGACAGCTTGCCCAGGGAAGCTGTGGCTGCCCCATCTCTGACAGTGTTGAAGGGCAGGTTGGATGGGGCTTGGAGCAGCCTGGGCTGGTGGGAGGTGTCCCTGCCCATGCAGGGGGGTTGGATCTAGATGATCCATGAGGTCCCTTCCAACTGAAACTGTTCTGTGATTCTATGATATCTTGGTGCAGGAAAGAACTCTGGACATGTCTCAGTAATTTCAGAGCGGCTGAACTTCTGAATAGTCTATTACTTTAAGCTTGGGATAGAAACAGTCATTTTTCTCATGATCAACTGAAAAGCTTCCCAGTGCAGACCTGTCAGACTTCGATATTACTTTTTCTGGAAGGACAAACATGGGGAATCATGGCTGGTGTCATAGGCTAATGCAGCTTAAAACCTGGATACTGCTTTTTAACTTGTGCTGTGTAGTTGCTGTGGATGTGATGTTGATGAAAGCAACTGTGCACTGTCTATACACCAGACCACAACTACAGCAGGAGTAGATAAATACTGGATGCAACCTGAAACTTGAAAAACCCTCTTTAATGTTACCTTGCACTCCAGAGATGCCTGAGCCCATTTTGCCTTGACATTTTTGCCTCTAACAGATATGCTGACAAAAGAACCTCCCTGGTGTGATGGCTCCAACTGCTATGAATGCACTGCCAAATTTGGAGTCACGACAAGAAAGCATCACTGGTAATGTGACACCTCTTGCTGTGCTTCCTAGGAAATGGGTTTCTCTTCCAAATGTAGCTAGGCTTGTTCCCTCTGGTGGTTGAGGAAACCTCCATAGTACCCTAGATGTATAACCAGTAATCCAGCTGAAACATTCCACCCAGTCATAGTTGTTAGGTCAGTAACTGGTGGTCTGACTGAAATCTCATCCTCAGCAGCTTGTGCACTTAATATTCTGATCTGTTAGAAATGAGAAATCATGTCACAGTTCCACTAGTGAAACAGAATTTAGATGCCTGCTTTGAGAAGTGGGGCTGACCTGTTCTGAAACAGGGGACAGCTTTGGGGCAGCCCCTGCCAGCTTAGGTTAGGAGAGCTGTTGGGAAGGTGGAAATGACTGAAGATGCTGAATGAGTGGCTCTTGTTTAGATGTGAGTTACCTTTTCTTAACTAGTCTGCACTTCTACAAAAGATGCTGTGTTAGATGGGTGTTAACAGCAAAGATGTTTCTCTTGGCCCAGGGTTGCAGAGGAGCTGCAGTAGCACCAGCTGGCTGGTGCACCACCCATTTTTAGTGTTACTATTCAGCTACTACATGAGATGTCAAAAGATATCAGAAAAACTGTAGCATTTCAGTTGCTACTGTACCTTTTTAGTGAAGCTCTCATGCATAAAGAGTATCAAAGAGGATAAACCCTGATGTTTCACTATGAAGTGACTTTTTCTCCCTCCCCTTTTCTACCACCAGCCGACACTGTGGACGCCTGCTCTGCCATAAGTGCTCAACAAAGGAGATTCCTATCATCAAATTTGATCTGAACAAGCCAGTTCGAGTTTGCAACATCTGCTTTGATGTCCTGACTCTGGGAGGAGTCTCCTAGTATGCTGTGGAAGTAAAGGGATCCCCAGTCAGTGCTCTGGACAGCAGCTCTGCTTACAAGCCCTCTGGGTAGGGAAGAGGAGGCCTATACATGTCTTCTGCAATAGACTGAACTAATTAAGGACCCTGTTACAATATATTCTGGTATAAATGACTTTGTATGACTGTAAATGTATTGGGCTGTGATAGACTTCACTAGGAATTTGAGTGGATTGTTGAAAACAAGTGACAAAAGAATTTAGACCCTCTTCTAGTTGCAGTGGGGGATGGAAGCTCCAACTGTTAGGCTGATGTTGGAATCAACATAAAACAGGTCTGTCCTTGACATGGTGCTTTGCACTGAGCAACTCTATTAAGTCCTGTGGCTTTCAGGCTGCTTGGTAGAGATGGCATTAAGTTTCAGGGTAACCAGGTATCTTCCTTTGCTTTGTCTTAAATGTTCCCTTTCTCTAGAGAAGACTTCTTGTGAAGCTAGAATGAGCTGTTGCAACCACTGGTCATTTTGAGAAAACTCTTCAGAAAAGGGGGTAGTTCTAAGCATAGCTCAAGAATTGTGGCCTTACAACAGAAAGCTTTACAACATCTGATGCAAAGCAGTCAGAATTGCAGATCCACATCTTGATACCTCCTCAGTAAATGTCTCGTTAGCTTTAGCATGTTCAAGAGAAAGTGCAAGATTGTTTTAGCCAGTAAATACTCTTGCTCATACTTGCTAGAGCTGTCAAAGTCCTTGCTGCACTTTCATATTTACGTTGCTAGTCTTTCCAGTTCATGAAACTTGGATAAATGAACATAAGTGTGTTGAAAGGCCTCAGCACATGCTAAATGGAGAAACACTAAAACTGGTTAAGTAGTTTAACTCTCAATACAGCAATAAATGCTGAAGTGCATTATGAATCCCATGAGGGGTAGTAGCACTTTCCTTTGCATTAAAGACCCTGGTTAACTGCTGCAGGGGAGTCAGTAACCTTACCAGTGTAGAATGTGCTGCACCTCTAGACATGACATTTGGGTCCAGTTTCAGCAGGATTGCTGGTGAGTGGGAGTGTGTTTGGAGGCTTCCCATAAACATTACATCTCTGGCCTTGAAGGAGGGACTCTGAACTGGCCGAGTGGTGCCAGGCATTTGGATTAAGCTGTGGTATTTTAATCTGGGCTGGTTGTGCTCTCTTAAACATGCTGAATCTGTAAAAATCCAACACCACATTTTCTAGGTAAACAGGAAGAAACTCTGCTGACAGATAAGGTTATGGTTTGGTGGGCTAAGGCTTCAGTCAGAAAAAAAATGTGTACTTCAGCAAAACTGCATGTCATTTTAGGGCTGGTTTTGTCCCAAGAGATGAACCTAGTTCAGCCTCAACTTAGCATTCCTCATTTCTACTCATGAACTGGTGTGCATTTATTTAATGACTGTTATCTCCAGTGTACAATATGGACACGATGGTGACATGTTGCCTTGTTGGGAATAGTGACTTGTTAAGTCTTTAAGTTGAGATGATAAACCAGACTTGCTGCTCTTAGGGGAGACTGGCTTGAGGTTTTGCTCAAACTTGTGCAAGAGAAGGATGGGAGAGGGTGTAACTGCTGACATTTGCACGCTGAATTTCACATCGAGTCTCACTTGATCTGCACTTTGATCTTCCAATATGCATATTTTATAACTGGAATCTCACCCTTGTAACACTAGAGAAGAATAATGGATGGTAACACAGATTTGCCTCACTGTATAATGTCTGCTGCTGTCCTGTTCCAACAGAGTAACACAGCTGGTCCTTGTAACACAGTTACTAATGGTGCATCTCTGGCATCATGTTTTAGGTGAATGAGGTGGAAAATAATGGTGTCTAAAGCATTTAACTGCAAGCTACAGTTGGGTTTTTTTAAGTGAAATAGATGATGGAAAACGTTGTACTCTTAGTCTGCTGATTTCTGATGTTTCAGAGTATCACTGGTTGCAGGTCTCTAGCAGTGAGAGGTGATGATGGAGAGAGAGTGTATTTGGTGAAAGGAGTCTTGGCTGTGGTGTGTCCCATGAAAACATGCTGACTTCCTTCTTGGTTTGGAGCTGCAGTGCTGTGCAGTGGTAAGTGTGTGCTCAGGAAGCTTAAGGATAGTGGTTGAAGAGTGTTTGTGCAGGGCCACAGCCTGTGGAGTTCAGCTTGGTTGGAAAACTGCACAACAGAGACATTTAAACAACATTTTATCAGTGACTTCTCTGATGGAAGGGGGGTGGGAACAGGGAGCTCAGTTTTAACAGAATAAGCAACCTTTTAAATGATGAAAAATATCAGCTTAGCTGCATGGCAAGCTTAAGGCTGGCTAGTTGATCTTTTTTAGAAATAGATTATGAAGTAAAACTGCCTTGAAACTCTTGGAAAGATCTGGGAAACCCTATGTCATGCTCATGGTTTGCTGTTTACAGCCAATCCTGTACCAGCTTGCTTTCTCATTGAAGTCTGAAAGGAAAGTGAAGTTTCTTGATAAACTAAAGTATGGTCTGAAGTGTTCATTAAATTCAAGGCAACTAAATTCACCAAAATGTTATCATTTTAAAGTGCCTTTGAGATATAGTTTCCTTCCAGCCAGCTCTAAGCAGCTTTCTGCCAGAGTTACAGGGGAAAAGCTCACAACTTGAACCAGAAATGAAGTTCTCTTGTGGTTCATCAGCTAAAGAGGTTGACCCCAGCAAACAGCTGGTGGGGCTCAGTCCTTTAGACACTCTGCCAAGTATGGTCTGAGCTCTGAGATGTTTTGGAGTTCTGCAGGCACAAATGTGGTTGGAGGCACTTAGTAATGCAGTAGTGGTCAATGCATTTTTAACTCCATAACCAACTGCTTTTCCTTCTTGTAGCATCCAACAGTTGTGACCAAAAACCCCACCCCTCCTGCCCCTGCTGTCTGTCAGTGGTATCTGTTAACTTTGAGAGGTCTGCCAAGCATTGAACAAAAGGGTGTCTGGAAAACAAAGGTCTGTTCCTGGGAAGTGGTGCTGCCCAGTCAGGCTTTAGGCACTTCAGCAGGGAAGCCTGTGGTGGTTCATGCTGTAGCTTTTTGTTCTGAGACTGGATTCCTCTTGGTTGGAGTCATCCAGCACTTACACAAGAGCAACATGCAGGCTGGCTTCAGTTTTAACTTGTGTGTCTGCAAAAGGTGCAGTTGCTGTTTCACACCACTCAGTGGAGTGAGAATGTGAGCGTTGGAGGTACCAGCAGAGCACAGCAAGTTGCTGGCTGAAAGCTGACAGATGCCTTAAGGACTTCCTAAGCTGGAGACCAATGGCTTGGATGACTGCTCACATCATGCTTATAAACTAACATGTAACAATATGGGAGGCCAAGGCTGGATTTTTTTTGTAGATCAACTATTAATAGGCAAGTCCTCTTTTTTTTGTTTTTTCCCCTTGTAATCAGCAGAGTTGGGTACTGCAGCAAACTCCTCTCTAGAAAAATCAAAGCTTGTATGAGTGACAAAAATAACTGAACCTTCTAATACCCTCTGTGAAATAGAAAAGGAAGTCTTGGAACAATGGCATTTTATCTGCAACGTTTGTCTGGAGTAATTGTAAAAATGTATTTTTCCAATATGCATTACTTTGTTGTGTAATGATTCTACTTGTAATAAAAGGCATAACCAGATGATGCACTGTGAGGTGGACACCTTGGTAAGGACACCTTGGTAACCAAGTTATTGTCTCTTGAGACAGCTGCCCCTCTGCAAGCTGTCCTTCCCAAGCCACAGGGTGAAGAGGGATACAGTGTTCATTGGGCATGGCAACTTCTGTTCTTTTTTCTGACATGATTCCAGGTATTCATTTGAATGTTGTGGAACCACCATAACTGTTCTTCTGGCTGACAAGGTGTGGTGGTTTATACCACAGAGGCATCTTGAATGCTTTATCCTAGATGTACTTATCCTTACAGAAACAATCCTCACTTCCTGTGGGCTGGTTCATGGAGTAAAGCACTTCTCAGCTCAGATGTGTTACTGGACAAGTAACAAAGTATTGGTGCTTTCAGCCCTGTACTGGTGAGCAGCTGCACCTCCTGGAAGAGCAGGTACCTGCTCTTCCTTTGCCTCCAGGAAAGCTGCAGTGCAACAGCACAACTGACCAAACAACCCGGGTGAGATTGTGATGTTAGTCCTGCCTTAACAACACTGCTGGAGTACAGCTGGATGGTGAGCTGGATCAGAGCACTGTCTAGTCTTGACTTCACCCCTGTGTAAATATCACTGTTTTCTTCCCACCCTGTTCTGCCAGGGGAGAATCCAGCTGAGCTTTTGCATTGGAGTAGCAAAGGATCATCTTGGAGCTTCAGGCTAGTGAGGGTGTCTCCTTGTTTGTTCCCACAGATGACTGACTCCTTGTGCAAGACAAACTTTCCCCCCTAGTGTTTCCAAACACTAAACTGAATAACAAGCTGTGAATTGATTTTTTTTTTTTTTCAACCAACTTTAAGCAACACCATCCCATCTTGCCTCCCTGCAGCAGCTTATTTTTGTGCAGCCCTTAAGATCAAAATCACCCTGAGCCTTTAGCACAATTTGCACAGAGCTCAAGCACACAGCAAGATGAAACTTGCTTGGAATGACAGAACTGATGCACCTTTAACTGGGACTCCCAGGTTGTGATGTTGAGTTGCCCTTACAGGCTACTTGTTCCAGTATTGAATTTGCTGCAACTTTTAAAGCTATTTTAAAGACACTTGCCACTCATTTTTGGGGATGGTTTGACCTTTAAATACACTTTCTTGTTAAAGGTGTGTCCAAAAGCAACTGCTGTGCTGCTGACAGTTAAAGGCACCCAGGTTCCTGAGGCAATGAAGCCCTGCTCTGCAGACTCTGCACAGCTTGGTCTGGAGCTGGGAAGTGAGGCACAAGCCTAGAGCTGAGTTTCAGTTCTAAAATGAGCAATGTGTGATGGCTCTGCTGCCTGGATTTATCTTCCAGATGATGGTGCAAAAGAAACAGCAGAACCAGGTGGAAAGAAAAACAAATCAGGAAAACACAAAGCCCTAAACATTTATTACCATAAGTATGTACACATTTAAAGTGCTGTGTGGCTCCCATTCCTGGCAGCTGTAGCCTCATCTGAACATACCTGCCTGCAGCAAAGGGGTTACTCTTGCTTTGGAGCAATGCTGCCAGGCCTCTTGTCCTCTCACTAGTTATTAACTAGTTGCTTAAATTTATGGGACCTTCTTCAGAGGTGGTAGTAGCCCCAAACTGAATTTATCAGCTGTTTATGAAGAGGTAGCAGCTGCCTTAAAGAAAAGAGCTGAACACAGCTCTGTGGTGCTGCTGGCCCCTGGGTGCTTGGGTGTGTGTCCCTTGAGGCTGCAGCTGCACCAGCAACCAGATTCCAACAACAACTCCACAAAAGCCACCACGGGCCACCCTGCAGCCTGGGGTTTGCAGCATATCAGCCTTACACAGGGAGTCCCTTGCCCTTTTCAGTCCTGCTCAGAAATGATCCTGACTTGTCCTGCTCTTCAGGAACCCTTCATGTTCCTGGATTTTACCAGCTGTGATAAAATGTGCACAGGCTCCAGGGGGAGCTGGGAAGAGACATCCTGCCCCAGGGCATGGCTGCTCACCAGAAGGGAGGAGGTTGTGTAGCAGGATGGAAATAGGAGACATTACCACATAGCTTTTGTTGTCACCTGTGTAAAACTACCCATTCCTGACCTCAGTAATGTTAGTGAATCAGAGGAGCAGGATGGGTAAGATAATATAAAACAATTATCCTGGTAGGTGGCTTCTAATATCTTCTTTGCACAGTATCTAATACAAACAGCTAATGAGGAAACAGCTCTGACCTTCACCTTCTGTACTCCAAGAATCTGATAAAGCTTGTGTACAGCTGAACTGCCCAAGTTCCTAGATACTACATACCTGAATTGTAGGGAAATTCAGGCTTCTCCCTGCTACCTTTAAACTCTGGAGTAATTATGGCAATTGGGAAGGAGCATTAGCATGACTGCAGGAGGCAGAGATGAAGTCAGCTGAGGTGGGTGGTGCTGCCACAGCTCTTGTCCTTGCCTCAGAACACAGCACCCACCACCACCAGCTCACTTTTTGCAGATCATTCAGGCTCTGCATCTTGCAATTTGTGATTTTTAGATGGAAAAATACCACAGGAATAAAGCACAAAGAAAGAATCATAGAATGGTTTGGGTTGGAAGGGACCTTAAAGATCATCAGGTTCCAACCTCCCTGCATGGGCAGGGACACCTCCCACCAGCCCAGGCTGCTCCAAGCCCCATCCAACCTGCCCTTCAACACTGCCAAGGATGGGGCAGCCACAACCTCCCTGGGCAGCCTGTTCCAGTGCCTTCCTACCCTCATGGTGAAGAATTTCTTCCTGATATCTAATCTAAACTCCCCTCTTCCAGTTTAAAACCATCACCCCTTGTCCTATCCCTGCCCCCTCTGGTGAAACCCCCCCCAGAAAGAAAGTATCACCTTTCTCATATTTTTAGCCACTAATTTGGCTAAAGTGGTTCCTCCTCCTCTCAACTCCACCTCTTAAATCAGTCACAAATACCATGACTTTGTTGTTACTCCCTTTTCCCAGGCAGAAGGGAATGGAGCTGCAGCTGCCCACCCAAAGTACAATGTCTGGGATTCTGTCCCCCAGCAGGGAGGGCCTGTCCCTCTAATCCTCCATTTCTAACCTTCCCAGCCTGTGACAAGAGAAGCTCCAAAACCTACAGATAAGCCAGTTGTGCATCACTTGGTGGTCACAGCTACCTGAGTATATGGGTAGTGAGAAATACACAGCCAGCTGTGGTGGTTAGTTGACCCTGGCTGGACACCACATGCCTCTGAAAGCCACCCCATCACTCCTCTCAGCTGGACACGGGGAGAAAAGTGTGACAAAAGGCTCGTGGGTTGAGATAGGGGCAGGGTGAGATCCCTCACCAGTTACCATCATGGACAAAACAGACTTTTACTTGGGGAAATGAATTTAATTGATACACCTATCACATCAGAATTTGGTGGTGAGAAATAAAACCAAACCTTAAAACACCTTTCCCCACACACACACCCTTCCCTTCTTCCTGGGCTCAACTTTAGAGTGGGTATTAGGAAAAGAGGAGTCTACTGATGGGCAGGCACTGGAAGGGGCTGCCCAGGGAGGTGGGGGAGTCACCATCCCTGGAGGGATTCACTGGCACGCAGACATGGCAGGTCAGGACATGCTTGTTGGTTTCCTTCTGGTGTCTCATTTGTTTGTCTGCTGCTCCTGCTGGGCTGGGGGATCCCCGAGGTCTCCCCTGCCGCTGAGGACGGGGTCTCCGCGGGACCCACCGCCCCCCTGGATGTGGCAGCAGGATCACAGCCTGAGCAGACACTGCTCGGCCAGGGGGGGGCAGCCCTCGTACTCCTCCAGCTGAGGGTCATCCAGGTCGCCCCTGTCGGGGTGCTGGGCAGAGGGGGGCTGGCCCCAGGGGGGACCCTCAGTCCTCACACACACGCAGCGGCTCCCCCTGGCACCGGGTCGGTAGAGCTTCCGGGGAACTCCAGCCCAGGCTCTGCTCACTCCCCCACTGCAGGTGGAAAAGGAAGAAGAAATAACAATTCCAAGCCATGAAAACACACTTCCAGCCCACTGAGAATCGTTAGGTAACAGCCAAGACAACCTGGGAGAGTCAGAACCAAGAGTGCACCCACTGAGGTGCTCCCAAAAGCCAACGTGCCACAGCTTCCTGATCCCTTCTCATGACTGTGCTTCAGAAACCTGTGGCCTCAGCCTGGTTTCACCAGGGCTGCTGCATCCCCTCACCCTGCTGGGAGCCACCAAGGTCTGCTTCCCACGTTTCTGTGGCTGGAAAAGGAACCCCAGCCTTCTTGGAGCACAGGGTGGCCAAGGGCAAAATGCTGGGGGAAGCTGATTGCTCCCCCATACCCGCCCATCTCCCTCCTCCTGTGCCATGTCTGAGCACAGGGATTTGGAGAACTTGGACAAAAGGGGATAAAAACCAATCTCAGTAACTTCCACAACTACTTCACAGCATCTCTTCCTGGACCAGTCCTGCCTGATCCCCAAACTACTGCATCTTTTAAGCCTGTAACCTCTTACACAAGAGAGCAGCACCCAACAGCCAGTTCCCAGGCTGCACCCCAGCTTGTTCAGGCACAGAAGTGGATCCCCCAAGGTGCACCCAAGCCTTTTGCAACGTGGCCTGTGAAATGGTTTCACCTGAAAACCCTAAACTGAGAGAGGAACACAACTCACCAGGCCGAGTAGGAAACGACTACTCAAAGCTCAACCTGGTTTTGATGTGGTTTGAAGTGAAACCTGTTGTGGCAATAGCCTGGAACAGGCTGGGAGGCTCCTGAAAAACAGGAGCTAATCCCTGCATTCCTGATGGGTCAGAAAACCTGCTCAAATGCAGCAGAAGGTCCTAGTGAGGTTTCTGTCTTGTTTCCTGAGAACAGGAGGATCCTGTGCCCACGTGGCAGCTGCTGAAACCTGATTTTGATTCCAGAGGGCCATGAAGAGTTTTTGTCTCAGAAACAAAATTCCTAAAAGTATTGGTGGTGATTGGGATGAAACTTTATTTTCCTTTTACCACTCACCAGGTCAGGAAGCAGACCCTGCCCCCTCCCCCACCCCAGGTTCCTGATGCTGGAGAACATTTTTCACTCACCCAACCTACCCCTCTGTGCTACTCCAGCCTGGGCTGGGGCTGCCAGCAGTTGCTGGACTGGCAGAGAAAATCTAGGGACAACAATTCCCACAGCAGCTAAACCTGGCACAGGGAGAACAGGCCCCCTGCTCCTTGCAGGTTGGCTCTGCCTCTGTCAGAAAGCACAGCCTGAGGGATCAGACAGGGGAAGGGGCCTCCTCCTATGTCCCTCCTACTAGGAGAGGCAATGGCAAAGCTCAGAGCAGCCAAAAAAAAAAAGAGGGCAGAAATGTTCTGCTCCAAAGGGACCAAACCTGATGGCAGGAAGGTGGGATTTACCTCTGCCTGGAGCACCAGAACCGGCTGCCCCCTGCAGAGCTCCATTCAGAGTTGCAGGGGGGAAACCGCTGCTTCATCTCCTCACTTTCGGCTTGGAACTTCAGAGCCTCCTCCATGGCAGCCTCAGCCTGCCTCAAGGCTTCTGTTGGTGCCCCATCTTCATCATAGAATCTGCCCACCAGCTTCCCTGGGAGAGAAGAAGGTTGGAAATGAAGAGCCCAGTGTTTCCAGGGAAGGAGAACTAATCGTTTGGGATTGTTTTAAACTGAATTGACATCCTTCCCATTCCTGGGTCACACAACAATTTACCCACCCAAGAAATCCCTCCGTGACAAGCTCAGGCAGAGCCTCATGAAAGATCACCAAGTCAGTGCCACGTTCAGCTGCAGAACCCAGAAGCTTTCCCACCCATGTACCTCATTCCCTTGAACAGTTTCCCTGCACTCCTGCTCCTACAGTCTCCTGAGTCCTGCTAATTGCAGTACTTGCAGAGCTGGCTCCTGCCTTTTGCTCAGCAGAGACAAAAGCAGAACAGCCCAGGGCAGGAAAACTGCTAAGCTTTGCCTGAGAGGAAAGAGAACCTCCAGCTGGGTCTGATTTAGCAGTACCTCCAGCTGATCACTCACAGGTTTCAGGACACTGGTCTCCAGCAGTCACAGGGGGCAGACTCTCACCACAGTGGACATCTTGTAGGTGAATCACACAGAATCCCAGGGGTTGGGAGGGACCTGGAAAGATCACCCAGTCCAACCCCCCTGCCAGAGCAGGGGCACCCAGAGCACATCACACAGGAATGTGTCCAGGTGGGTTTGAATGTCTCCAGCCAAGGAGACTCCACAGCCTCTCTGGGCAGCCTGTCCCAGGGCTCTGTCACCCTCACAGGAAAGAAGTTCTTCCTGATACTCACATGGAACCTCCTGTGCTCCAGTTTGCACCCATTGCCCCTTGCCCTGTCACTGGACATCACTGAACAAAGCCTGGTCTGCCGTCCTGAAACATGGTCCTCTCCGGTTCTGCAGGGCCACCCTCACCCACCCCATCCCCTCCACTCCTGCGTGGGGTCCCCCCGGGCAGAACCACCCACCCACGGGCTCATAGTTGTCCCGGTAGAAGGCCAGCCAGCTCCGGATGGCCAGCAGCTCGCCTGCTGACAGCGCCGAGACGTCGTCCACCAGTCCCGCCGGGGTGAAGTCGCCGGTCGCAAATGCTCTGGTGGCATCTCTCCCTGTGGGACAGCCGGGTGGTGAGACCCGGCCGGGCAGGGGAGCCGGGCAGGGCGAGCCCCACGAGGGCAGGACGAGACCCAAGCCGGGCAGGGCGAGCCCCACGAGGGCAGGATGAGACCCAAGCCGGGCAGGGTGAGCCCCAGGCCGGGCAGGACGAGCCCCAGGAGGGCAGGACGGGCCCCAGGAGGGCAGGGTGAGCCCCAGGAGGGCAGGACGGGCCCCAGCAGGGCAGGGTGAGCCCCAGGAGGGCAGGGTGAGCCCCAGCCCGGGCAGGACGAGCCGAGCAGGGCAGGGTGAGACCCAGGAGGGCAGGGCGAGCCCCAGGAGGGCAAGACAGGCCCCAGGAGGGCAGGGCGAGCCCCAGGCCGGGCAGGACGAGCCCAAACCGGGCAGGACGGGCCCCAGGAGGGCAGGACGGGCCCCAGGAGGGCAAGACAGGCCCCAGGAGGGCAGGGTGAGCCCCAGGAGGGCAAGACAGGCCCCAGGCCGGGCAGGACGAGCCCAAACCGGGCAGGACGAGCCCAAACCGGGCAGGACGGGCCCCAGGAGGGCAGGACGAGCTCCAGGCCGGGCAGGACGAGCCGAGCAGGGCCGTGTGAGCCCCCCTGTTCCCCCCCCGCGCCGCCCCAGCCCCCTCCTCCCGCTACCTGCCAGGCCGCTGTAGGCCCCGCCGGGCCCGTAGTGCCGGCGGCCTCGCTCCACATCGAAGACTCGGCCCAGCAGGGCGAGGTAGAGGCCGGGCTGCCCGGGCGCCCCGCGGCAGCGGGCCAGCTCCGCGGCGCGGAGCAGGCGGTGCGGGGCGCGGCGGGGCAGGAGGGCGCGGGCCAGCAGCCAGGCCGCCCCCAGCGCCAGCAGCGCCCCGCACCGCCGCATCGGGCCCGCGCGGCTCTCGCGCGACGCTTTGCGGGGAGCGGTGCGGGGAGGAGGAGGAGGAGGAGGAGGGAGGGGCGAGCCGGCGCTTGACGGCCGGGGTGCGGGGTTTGGTGGTGTGTGTGTGTGGTTGTTTTTGCGGCAGTGTGGCGGGTTTGCGGCAGCGGCGCCGGGCGGCAGCGCGGCGGGCCCCGGGCTGACAGGTGCCGGGCCCCGGGAAGTTGCTGAGTAAGGCGGGCCGGGCGGGGCCGGGCGGTGCGGGGAGAAGCGGCTCCAAGCTCCCGCTTCGGCATCGGCGGGGCGCTTGATGGGGACGGCGGCGAGCCGCAGCAGCGAGGAGGAGGAGGAGGAGGAAGGCGCTGAGGAAGGCATGGAAGGAGCGGCCGCTCCCCCTCAACCCGCTGCCGCCTTCCCGGCCGGGCCGGCGGGGCCGCTGCCGCCCGCCGAGGTGCTGCTGGAGCAGGCCCGGCTGCGGGAGGCCACGGCGCGGCTGCGGGAGGCGGCGCTGCCCGAGTCGCTGGTGTCGCGGCATCACGGCGCCTTGGTGCGGTGGCTGGAGGAGCGGCTGAGCCGAGGGGACGAGGCCGTCAGCCTGGAGCAGTTCTGCGAGGTGTTGGAGAGCGTCTCCCGCCTGGCCGCCGGCTCCCGCGGGGAGAGCGAGGAGGTGAGCGGGGCCCTGCGGGGAGACAGGGCTGCCTGCCCGCGGCGGGGAGAGCCCTGGGGGGGGGGCTGGAGGCTCCCCCATCCCAGGGGGGGGCTCCCCCATCCCAGGGGGCTGCCCAGGCCCGGGGGGGTGCGGTGCGGGGTGACCCCCGCACCCCTTCCGGGTGACGGGGATGGAGCAGAGAGCTCTGCGGGCCGGCCAGAAACGCGTCTGGTGCTGCTGATAGGCGGCTTATCTTCCCCCAAGCGACATCATCTGTCCTCGCCGACGGCGTCAGGCGGGTGTTGGCAAGGGTGTTTCTGGTAGGAAGCTCTCGGAGCGCTGGTTCCGGAGCTGCTCCGTCAGGGTACCAGCCCTCCCAGCCTCCGCCAGGCTTCGGCTGCTTGTTGCTCTTCCAAACCTGCCCTGAAAGGGGGGGAGTAGCTCCTCGGTATCCCGTTGAAAAGGAAGAGGGTTTGGGGAAAACTTGTAAGGAAGTGCTGTGACAAGGTTTCCCCCCCCCTCCACCCTCCAGAGGTTAAAGGTTTTAATGGTAGAAGAGAGCCCCGCTTCCTCCCTGCTGTGGGGAGGGCCACGGGGAACATCTGGGACGCTGAAGCTTTAGCTTTACTCTCTAGCTGGCAAGAGAATTCCCTGCTGGGAATTTCACACTCAGCTGAGAAAGTGGTTATGGCTGAATTTCTTACTGTGTGCAGTTCCTCAGTCTCACCAGTGACTTCCTTCTGTCTTTGTGTTGCTCCTGAGCAGCAGAATAACTTGGTAAACTGTTAAATCCCACAGATGCTCCTTGAAATCAGTGTTGGGATATTAACAAGGCTGCTGGAAACTGGGAAGAGATTATTTATTTTTTTCCAGAGAGGCATATTTATACCAGCCTGTTTTAAGTAGCTTGCTAAAATGCTGCTTCTAGTTCCTTGACAAGGGCCAGTGAAGAACACTTCTTCATTTGTGATGACAGCAGGAGTGAAATTAGTACATCAGGCTTCTTTCTGTCAATACAAAAGCTGACCTCTCAGGATTGTCTGTGTTGCACATCCTCCCCTCTGCATTAAGAGGTTTGGGTTGGGGTTTTTTTCCCCTCCTCTGCTCTTGGGAGTGGGGGGAAAAAACTTGTCAGGGGATTTGTCATGCTGCAGGCGTGTGGTCATATCTAGTCCACCCTGCAACGTGGAGATGCTGGGAGTTGGGTGGTAAACCTTGATGTCATTGTTTCTGTTCCCTGGGACTAGCCCACGGGCTGTGTGGAGTGTTCTAGATTTCCAGGATGTATTTTACACTGCTGAGAAGTTAGTTTGTGGGTGGCAGGTCAGCAGGCTCCACTCTGTGATGTTTACAGAGTCCTGGCAGAGACAGAGTGTGTTGAGCTGCCCATTAAGTTTCTCTGCTCTCAGTGTGGGGCTTGTGAGCCACATACTTTGAATGCTTTATGAGCAAAACGACCCTCTGTTTAAATACAAACTGTTTTCTGGAGAAACTGAGCATCTGAATCCTTTTCTTATTCATGAGTTCTCCAGCAGCTCTCATGTAATGTATCCAGCTTAGCCTGGGACATTAACTCTGCAGTTCTCCTGAGGAGGAGGGATGAAATAGAGAGTTTTCCCAGCTCACACTTCAGATATTCTGTCGTGCTGTCTGACTCCTGAGCTGCCTGTGAGATGAGGGGGTGGTTTTCCCATGTGCCATGTTTCCTAGCAATCACCTTGGCCATCATTTTCCAGGAAAGATGTTTCTTTTGTGTTTCTTTGTGGCTGAACATGGGTAAGAAGTGTGAGGATTTCATGCTTTGATTTAGGAGCAGAATGCAGCTGGCTTGTAAAGCTGCTACTGCATTTGTGTCATGGCCCAAGGTGCTCTCCCAGCTCAAAAGCTCTGATTACACTTTTACATACTGATTTTTTTTTTCTTTTTTTTTTTTTTTTCTTATATCCCCATTGCACAGGGGAGCTTGTCTGAGCAGCAGAGATTGTGGCTGGTTTGTGTCAAATGCAGAGTTACAGTGAAGGTTCAAAAAATTGTGTTAGAGTTCTAAGGTTGGTGCAGCCTCCTGCAATCATAGTTTAAAAATAAAATAGCAAAATACTGCATAAAGATGCAAAGAAAAGAATATATATATATGGTCATGTCTCCTTACATTAAAGTATGAGAAACTGGTTTAAAGTAGCTGGCAGGAGACCCAGCCTCATCCTCTGGTGTGTCATTTGTTTTCACCAGTCAACATCACAAAACTTGCCCACTTTTTCACTTTGTATTTTAATAATTGCACAGTGTGACTTCAAATGTGAGGAGAAAAAGTCCTGTCATGGCAAGAGGGGTGTGGATTGTTTTGGCCATCTTTGTTAAAATTAACTCCCTCTCTATTGCTGTCCTGAGGCAAAACCTCTCAGTGTTCTGCTTTGGTGTTGACCTGCTGCCCACCACCAGCCACTTGCACTGGCTGTGCTGCCTGCTGGATGCCCAGAGCTGCTCCTCTTTGCACTAGAAGTGAGTTTTTTAAAGGTGGTAGTTGTCAGCATGGGCTCAGCTGGGTGGAGAACAAGAGTTGATCAAACTTCTAAGGTAAAGTGCAGCTCTGTGCTGCCGAAGTGCCACTGGGGCTTTAGTCAGCTAGTAGGACATTTGTCTTCTGAGGACTTTGCCCTCATTTAAGTGGTGTAATTATGTCATGGTTAATTGACAGGTTATTTTGATCTAACCATTTCAGATCCTTTCTCTTTAGGACAGTGCTTTTAATGGTGCATTCAGATGGAAAATCAGGTAGCAAACCCAGAGATGCAAGCAGGAGGTTCCTCCTGCACAGCAGTGTCAGGTACTTGTGTGTTCTTACAGGCCAAATTTGCTTGGCTATGTAGCTGAACTTGAAATACCAAGTTCACTGGGACACTGAAGACTTGCCTGGAAAGAAACCTCTTTTATCAGTGCCTTCCCAGTTTATATGGGGGAAAAAAAAAAAGGGTGTTCCTCAAGCATTGCATTTCTTTTTTGGCAGATGTTCAGGGTGGTTTTTTTTTAGCAATTAAACAGAAGTTTGTTTCAAAATCAAATATGAGTGTAAAAAGAGAGGTGGATTTTTTTTTTATAGTTATATGTCCCTGAATCATGAGTTCTCTGAAATGCCTAGTGAAAAAGAAGAATTATGTTTATGAGCTTGGTTGTGTTTTATAGGCTTAGCTGTATAAAAATATCATGTACTTTTGTTAGTACAAGGATGGGAAGTGCATAGCTGGGTGTTTTTATATTAAACATTAAAGTATATTAAAGTACTTGTTGTATTAAACACATTATCAACATTAACATTATGAATTAGTTATATTAACACAACTTTTTATATTGAACATTCATCTGAAGGTCAAAGTTCATAAAGCTGGCCCCCTTCTACAAGGCAAAAAAATGCTTTCCAACTTTTTCCACAGGTAGTTTGACAAACTGTGCTAACCTGGTATTTTGTGTAGGAGGAAGAAAATACACATTATATAGGGAAGGAAATCCACATTTCAAGTAATATTCTTAAATAAAGACAATATTTAAAACCTGCAAGAGCTGGAGTGGATGCAGTGGGTGTGAGCACTGGGGGGTGCAGGTTTTAGAGCAAACTCTCCCTTTATTGGAGGGGGTTGTCAAATGTTCTTTGGTGAGCACCTTCTTCATAGCCACAGATGCTGGTGCCTGGATCCTGCTGATTCACTGGTACAGATGATGTGCTGTGTCCACCTAAGCATAACACTTTTACAGCAAGACAATGCAAATACCTTAAAACTTGCTAAAGGCTGCAGATTTCCAGCCAGGCTGTTTCCTCTTGTCATGAATTCAATGCTACAAAAACTGTTTTGATTTTTGTTTAGTGGTGTTGCAATGTTTACTGCTCTGGTTTCTATGAAAGACCTTGGATTTCTGCTTCAAGTAAATATGCTGAAATACATGTTCTTGGTTTTGCTCCTGTTCAGGCCTTTGCACAGTTTGATGCTGAAGGAGATGGCACTGTGGATGTGGAGAATATGCTGGAGGCTCTCAAGAATTGTAGTGGAGCTAATCTTCAAGGGGAGCTTAGCCATGTCATCAGGCAGCTGCAAGCTTGTTCACTAGTTCCAGGTATGAGAACAGGGTGGCAAAACAAATGGTTTCCCAGTCCTGCCCTGTAAAAGGGGAGCTGCTTCAATAAACTGCTTTCATAGTGTTGTTTGTCCTCATCTTCTGAAAACCATCCTCCCAGTCATCCTTGCTTCTCTAGTACCAAACAAGTGAAGTTGCTGTGAATTTAAAATATCCCATAATTACATCCAGCTAACTCATTTTCATAAATAACCAATATTTTCTTCTCTGGGTGGCTGGGGAGCTGCTTATCCGTGTTTGGTTTAGCTCACAGACAGAAAACAGCTCCTTGTAAAGTTCTGGGGAGTGTCTAACTAATGCAGTGCTTGGTAACTGGGGGAATAAATCCTCCACTAGGTCTGTTTCAGGTGATGAGTCACATACTTTATTGTGATTAAGCATTTGAAATCCTGCTCAGACATAATTGACATTTTATAGCCTGTAGTTTGGCAAGTGTCAGTGTCCAGAATTTGATTTCTGGGTTAAGTATCAGTTACTGACTTTCCTTCCAAGCTTTTGATGATAAGTGGCTAAAGGGGATTTGCCTCAGAGGATCAGACAAGAAGTGTTGGAATTGGCTAATAGACCAGCCAGAGGAGAGTACTGATGGGGTACTGTTCCATGCATCTCAATGCACTGGGATTCAGAGCCCACTGTGGAGGAGCTGAGGTTTCTCACCAGGTTGGTGGAGGGAATTAGGCACCTCTTTGGGAATAACCCACAGTTCCCAAGGGAGCTGCTTGGCGTAGCTGAAGGAGAGTGATGTGGGTACATCAGCTCGTTAGCCAAGCAGCATCTCTTCCACCTTGGTATTAAATGAAGGGTTCGGAACTTTGGGAACAGCAAAATCACAATAAGAACCAAGATTTTTTTGGTAGTGGTTTTGAACCCCTTCAGGAGTTTCAAGTCAATGGCAAAAATGTTTGTCTGCACCTTTCGCAGCTCTGCTGTAGGGGATGCACACCTGAGCTGCTTCGTCTGGTGGAAGGTGATTCCAGTGTTGGCTCCTGTGCCAGAGGGGGGAAAAGGATGACTTGGTCAACTGAGTTGTTGCAACAAATATAGAAATAATGTCTCTTTCTAGGTTTTATTGATATATTTTCTGAATCAAAAGAGCGTCTTGGTCTTCACGCTTCCATGATCCTGAGGTTCTTGCACCGCAACCGGATCTCCAGCTCTGCCATCCCTTACCCAGTGCTGGAGTACTTCAACAACATCTGCACCATGAGGTCCTCTGTCCTGAAGGATTCTTTAGACCGACTTCTCCTGAAGGAGAGAGGCATGTAATATTTGTTTTTTTCAGAGTGGTAGTGTAATCACAACTTGAAGAGAAAATAAACCCCTTCCTTTTCTGCTTCGTCGTTAACAGACATGACTTTTTGTGAATTCCATCTGCATGTTCTGGTGGTTTGGGGTTTTTTTATTGTTTGAGGCACATACATTGATTTCCTGACTGCCTGGCAACCTGCATATTGGCCTTTCCCTGGCAGTGTTGAAGGGCAGGTTGGATGGGGCTTGGAGCAACCTGGGCTTGTGGGAGGTGTCCCTGCCCATGCAGGGGGGTTGAAACTCGATGATCTTTAAGGTCCTTTCCAACCCAATCCTTTCCATGATGTGGTTCTGCAACAGACTTGGATGTTTTTAATCTTCTGACCTGTTTCAGAAGGATGATTGCTGATTTCTGATATTCTCTGTTCAGTCAAACATCTCTACTAGTTGCTGGAAACTTAGTTCCCATGTGAAGGGGAATGTTTTCTGAAGCTGACTGTTCAGTACTATCATTTTGGGCTGGAGGAAGTGAAGCTGTTATTGTATTTCAGATGGGACTGTCCTGGTTGTCTCCCTAGAGAAGAAGACTCCTTTTTTTTCACTGCTTGACTTGGTATTTTCAGATCTCTGCACCTTTATTGAAACAGATCAAGTTACTTGGGAGAAACAGTCTGCTTTGTCCCTTCCCTAGAATGGCTGAATTGAGGTTTCCTCCATCATATTTTACTTTTTCCTCTCATCTGTTTGCACTTTGGCATAACAATAATACAGCACTGATGATGCCAGTAATAAAAGGAGGAGATAATGAACTCCAGGCAGAGTAGGTGCTTTCATACTGCCTGTGGTAGATTGAGATGACTGTGATTTCTTCTGAAATACAACTTTTCTGTCTTCTTCAGGAGCTGTGTTCTGTGCCAACAAGTTGATTTCCATGAGATAATGATTATAAAGGTATAATCATTCTAAAAACCAAGCAAAATAAGGATGTTATGAGTGATTTCTTTTCTTGGCAGAATACCCCAGTGACCTGAATGGCAATCAGGAGTCAGACAAGCTGAAGTCTGTCACAAAGTGCTACACCCACATAGAAACCTCATCCAATTCTGCAGATATTGACAAGATGACCAATGGAGAAACAACATCCTTCTGGCAGTCGGATGGCAGTGCTCGTTCACACTGGATACGGTGAGCCACAGGGGAATGGCCAGCTGAGCTTTGCAGTAGTTAGTTAGTTAGTCCTTAGGCCAATTACAGCCAGGGGGGTGGAATTGAAAACGATTTAATGAGTGACAGATGAATACAGTTGAAAGCAGAAGTCATGCTCCAAGTTTAAAGACCCACTCACCAAGTTAGAGTGTTCACCTGTAAAACGCGTGTCTCTGACACAGCCTTGTTTTGTAGCTCAGCTTTCCAAACTGTGGCATAGATGCAGTGGTTAGTACTCAGGTAGAAGCACTTTGCCACTGTCTGAAAAATTACTGCTCCACACAACAGGAATGTGTAGTGTTTTTTAGTAGGAGATCTAAAAATATATACTTAAAAAAAAGTCCTTTTGGTTGTTATTGGCGCTACGTTTTTATTCCTGAGGAATTAATTCTCAGTTGGAAAGCTGAACAAGAGAAAATTTTTCAGCCTCACTACTAGAGGTGACTGTCTTTTGAGTCATTTACAAGTTTGCTAACTTGTCCACCTGATACAGGGTTGATAATGCCTGTTAAACATTAGATAATTACAGTGGATTGATGCCACAAAGATGATCCCAGGGCTGGAGCAGCTCTCCTCTGGAGACAGGCTGAGAGAGCCTGGAGAAGAGAAGGCTCCAGGGAGACCTTAGAGCACCTTCCAGTGCCTGAAGGGGCTCCAGGAAAGCTGGGGAGGGACTTGGGACAAGGGCAGGGAGGGAGAGGACAAGGGGGGATGGATTAAAACTGGAAGAGGGGAGATTTAGGTTGTACATCAGGAGGAAATTCTTTAGTGTGAGGGTGGTGAGACACTGGAACAGGTTGTCCAGAAGCCCCCTCCCTGGCAGTGTTGAAGGGCAGGTTGGATGGGGCTTGGAGCAACCTGGGCTGGTGGAAGGTGTCCCTGCCCATGCAGGGAGGGTAGAACTAGATGGTCTTTAAGGTCCCTTCCAACCCAAACCATCCTATGATTCTATGATTACTTTTCTGAAGGCGGAAACTGAGCGAAAGTGCATCGAGAGTGAAGCGCTTGACTTAACTTCTCCTCGCAAGAACACTTTTCTCTTCTTTTTCAGTTTAAAGATGAAACCAGATATTGTTTTGAGACATCTGTCCATTGCGGTGGCAGCCAATGACCAGAGCTACATGCCACAGCAGGTGACAGTGGCAGTGGGGAGGAATGCCAGCAGTCTTCAGGAGGTCCGAAATGTTCACATTCCAAGCAATATCACTGGCTACGTAACACTGTTGGAAAACGCTAACATTAGTCAGATGTGTGAGTCAATAAAGATCCCCTTGGTATATTGTTCTGTTGCTTTTTTTGGAGGTGGAAGGTTGGGTCAATCATAGGATGATGTGTTGAAATGTCAGTCCTTAGAGCAGAAGCTTTTGACCTCGTCCTTGGGTCAGGGAAGTCGTTTAATTCATTAAATTAGTTTAATTTCTACCCTATAAGAGAAGTGTTCTCCAACTTGGGCTAAATGTTGAAGAGTTAGAATGGCTAAAGATGCAGTTTTAGCCTCAATTTGAAGGCACTGGGCAATTTTAAGCTATCTTTGCTTGCAGAGTGAAAGCATTTGTTGGGTAATAGCAAAAAAATCTGCTTCTGAGCAACTTGTTTTTGGTAGTCAAACTATGAAGTTGGTCAGATGACTTTTGTAAAGCAGGTTTTTCTGGGAAGAATTTTAAAGTGGAGTTATTTTTAAGTCTGGTAAACCTGGGGGTGCTATATTGGAATCAGCTGGAGGAAAGCTGCTCCTTCCTGTGATGGTTTCAGCAGCTTCAGAAATGTTGTCCCTTCAGTTCAAATAGGGGAACTTCTTACTAAGCTGAACTTTCTCTGCCACAGAAACAGGCAGCAAGGATGTTTTCCCTCAAAAGTAACTAGGACAAGGTTAGCCATGCAAAATGGTGAAGAACTTATGGGAAAATCTTTATATTTCCTATCTCCTCCACCACCACTCCCAAGAGACTTCCTTTGTAGGTCTAAAGGTGCTGGTGAAATCATCTATAATTTAGTTTCCACTTTTGAGGGTCCTTTATGACTTTCTTCCTAATTTCTAGCTGTACAATATGTAATGGATCACCATTGAAAGGCTAAATTTTCCAAATTGTAGGGTGCCCAGTGAAGGACCATGTGTGTCCAGTTTCCTCCATGTGGGGGGCACTGTTACTTACCTGCTGCTGGTTTTCTAAGAGGTTGATCTTTGATTACTATTTTGAATCTCTGGACTCTTCTAGACCTAGTCCAGCAGAAGAAGTGAGGGGGGAGGGGGGAGAAAAAAAATCTCTTTTTTTTTTTGTTTCTTTTTTTTATGACAGATGTACAGATAAACATCAAACGTTGCCTTAGTGATGGATGTGACACCAGAATCCATGGGCTGAGGGCTGTTGGTTACCAGAGAGTGAAGAAGGTGGGAGTCTCCGTGTGCGACGCCTCCGCTATCTGGTACTGGTCTCTGCTGACCTCTCTGGTCACAGCTTCCATGGAAACAAATCCAGCATTTGTCCACACCATTTTACAAAATACTCAGTAAGTACCCGACTTTTACCACCGTGTGTCAGTTGTTAATGACTTAATGAATTCATTTGTAAAAACCCTTCCAGCTTTAGTAAACTAATCCACCTTGTTTAGCTGGTTTCCACTCCCTGTGTTCAGGTGTTGAAGCATCTTTTTTAGCTACCACACTGGTTATGTTTTGATACTTCTGCTTTTATCCACGTGCACGGAGTGGAACAAGTGTGATTCTCCTACATGTTGTAGATAATCTGGTTGTCAAGCCATGACTGAACAGTCAGACTTAGTGTTTGACTTGTAATAATGTAGAGAAACCTAAACTTGAGCAATAAAACTAACAAATAATTCTAGATCTTGGCCACTTTCCACTTACAAGAGGAGTTTCCTTTCAGCTTCACTTGCAGCAAATTTTTACTTCTGTAGTGCCTTGTCATGCATTGTGTGGGGAAAAGAGTTGGGCTTATGCAGTGTCTCTGGGCAGATGTTTGTGGTGATTGGCCATTTTCTGTGTAATATTTCCTTGTTTGACTGCCAAACACTTCTGCTGGATGACTTGAAGGATTGGAATCCTGATAAAATCTCTACACACCCACGTCAACATTTATAGAGCTTAGTTAGCATGATCCCACCACCTAAGAGCACTGCTGTCATGAGGTTAATGAGTGCTGTAGGCTAAAGTCCATCAAGCCTGTCCTTAATTTGTGTCATCTGGGAAACCTCTTTAAAGTTTAGATAACTTTATACATGCATATGTCTGAGGAGGGTTCATAGTTCCAAGCTTTGCTAAAACTGGAAGCCTTCAGTCTTGCTATAGTTTATCTCTTTGATAAAAATAGAAGATGGATCCTAAGCTAATAAAGCCTAAAAAAAAATGGTATGAAGGAGAAGTCTTGACTTAAATATCCATGCAGGAATTAAAATCCAGTGTTTGGAACTGTATTGGAAACTCAGACTTGAGTATTGAATAGAATGACTTTGATGGACCTGCTTAAGAATTCCCATTTACAGTATTTTAGGAAATCCAACAAAAATTCTCATCTGAACTAACAACTTTCCCTCTTAGTTTCCATAATTGTGCTGAAAGAATTTAGAATTTCCCTTTATTAACAGGCTCTTGCTCAATTCTAGCACTATTAAAAATGAGGCAGTACTTGGACCCTAAAATGCTGTCAGAGATTTAACTCAAAATGCCTTGATTAATTTGTCTCATTAAATCTGAGATTGTGAAGCTAGATTCAAGATTATGTAGCAATCACTGAACTTTCCCCACCTTGAATGCAATACTGGTTCTACCTTTTGAACAGGTTCTCTGTGTAGATGGATTTTTTGCATTCAGAATCTATTTGTAGAGACCTACTCAGGAAAAAGCCTGAAGATTCAAATGTGCAATTAACTTTAGAAGGCTGGTTTCTCTGGTTCTTTCTGGTTTCTGATGTTATATTCTGTCCTTTTACAAGGAAAGCACTGCAGCACATGCCACCTCTGTCCCTAACCCCAGGCTCTACAGACTTCTCAAGCTTCTTATCTCCAAATGTTTTGGAAGAAGTCGATAGTTTCCTTATAAGAATAACAAGGTGAGATGGTGTTGATGTGTTTTGATGTAGTGGGAAATGGTTTAGGAGTTCAGCCTGGAGAAGAGAAGGCTCCAGGGAGACCTTAGAGCACCTTCCAGTGCCTGAAGGGGCTCCAGGAAAGCTGGGGAGGGACTTGGGACAAGGGCAGGGAGGGAGAGGACAAGGGGAATGGATTAAAACTGGAAGAGGGGAGATTTAGGTTGTACATCAGGAGGAAATTCTTTAGTGTGAGGATGGTGAGACCCTGGCCCAGGCTGCCCAGGGAAGCTGTGGCTGCCCCATCCCTGGCAGTGTTGAAGGGCAGGTTGGATGGGGCTTGGAGCAACCTGGGCTGGTGGGAGGTGTCCCTGCCCGTGCAGGGGGATTGGAACTGGATGATCTTGAAGGTCCCTTCCAACCCAAACCAGCCTGTCATCCTATGAAATAGATCTCATTTTTACTCCCCTGCTCCTTTTTTAATATCTTGAAAAATCGACAGACATTCAGAAACAGGCACCTTAGGTTTTCCCATGTGAGCGTTATGTTAAAACCGAGTCTCTTGAGTTTTCTTCTCACACTGTTGTTTTTTTTTTCCCCTCCCCAGTTCTTGTACTACTCCAGAGGTTGAACTTACCCTCTTGGCCTTTGCCTTAGCCCGGGGGAGTGTTGCCAAAGTGATAAGTTCCCTTTGTGCAATCACGGATCATCTGGACACCCCGTACAAGGCTTCCTCGCTTATCGCTTCCATGGCAACAGTTAGACAGAACCTGCTGTATAAATATGGTAAATTAATAATTGCTGGATCCTTTATTAGGCACAGTTAAGACAGTTTTCAGCTTTTGGTGGATTTACTTGTTCTGCTGGGGTTTAAAAATACAGAAGGCTTCTAAGGTACCGACTCTTACCAAGAAGATAGAACCTGTGAAGCTGAGCTGCCCTGGAAGTTGGGGGTTAGATCAGCTTCCTGTGCTCCAAGAATTGAACCAGGCAGCATCATCTTGAGGGAGGGAACATGGATTTTGTAGGTAGTGGCTCCTACTTCAAGATGATGACAGTGTTTGGATTGTGTAAAAGTCAAATGATGTCAGATATTTTTTTTTTTCTTCCAATAACACACTTTTCCTGTGTGTTTAGCCTCCCTTGGTGGTGTCTCTTGCAGACATATGCAAGTGCACAAGTCTGAGATGTGTTTTAAATGTGATGTCATTAGCATCTATTTACAGTCCTTTATTTTGACTTTTATAAATCTGAGCATATCATAAGGGTAGAGCTGTGTGTGGTCTGGCACAAGGGCTGAGATTTCACTGTATTGACTGTTAGATAAAGCTGTATTTTCTCAGGTGTCAACATCTGAGATTATCATTAGTCTCTCATTATGAATTTATTCCTTTTTTTTCCCTTTTAGTGTGTTTTGTCATGACTTCTTGGCTTGTGCCATTAATGATACATTAATGATATTTACTGTAGCAGTATTTACTTTCAAAAGTTTTGTAAGTTGTTTCATTTTCCCTGGAGTAGCTACTACTTTTTTTGCCAGACAGGAGTGGTATTTCATGCACTGTGAATTCCAAGATGTGCAAAAAGTTGAGCTAATATTGAATGTCATGATTTTCCTTGCCCTTCTGTCCATATCTTAAGCTAGGTGAGATTACAGTACTTCTTATACTTTGGTTTCTTCCTCTTATTTTTCTCTGACAGTGCTAAAAAGCTCAGGGTACTGTAATTTTGTTTTCATTTGTTTTGTGTGTGAAGAATTTAAAGCCTAGAAAACAGGCTTTCTATTTGATGAATTTGATAAACTGTTAATTCTCTTACTTAGGGAAACCATTACGACTAACTTTGCAAGCATGTGATGTAAAGGGAAAAGAAGACAAATCAGGGCCTGAGAACC
This sequence comes from Apus apus, assembly GCF_020740795.1. Taxonomy (NCBI): domain Eukaryota; kingdom Metazoa; phylum Chordata; class Aves; order Apodiformes; family Apodidae; genus Apus; species Apus apus. Next base: position 7,980,483 of record NC_067299.1, on the reverse strand, counting down.
TCCTTTTAGAGCCATGGACTGGGGATGGTAAGAGCCTGGACTTCAAATCCAGAATATTTGACCAGACACAAGGGCTGTTAACAAGGCTTTGGTGCTGTTGCATGTGTATTTATATATAGATTTGATACTGCTCGATAGTTTTATCATATGGAAGATCTGTAAAAAAAAAACCCCCAACAAACCCAAACAAAAGAAAAACACAACAACAACCTCACACCACCACCAAATCAACATGTACATTCTGGTTTTACAACAAGGTGGGTTTCTCAGGAGCCAGTTTATTGTCGTTACAAACCAACAAAAAAAAACACCCATTGGATTTTGTGGGCAGTTATTGATCTTCTTTGTGACAGCTCCTTGCTGACTTCCATGTAGAAAATTATAGCAGAGTACATTTTGTGGGTGGAAATCATGAATCATTCACTCCTAGTTTCCCAAATATTGATGGAGAGATAAGGTGGGAATCATTGAAATTTTCACTGACTGCATGTAACTAATAATTCTTGAAAGCCTGTCTTTGGTAATGCAGTGTTTTTGTATACTGGGTCCACCCTGAAGACAGAGGTTGGTGGGTTTTGACCTTGTTTTGAAGTGAAGTGCCACCTGATCTCTTTTTTTAAAGATGATGTGCAGTGCTCCTGATAAATAAGTGCTCCTGTGAGAGAAAATCAGGCACATTCTAAATGCTTATTTTACCCTTTTGTTTGCTTGTGGCTAGTGTTGGATTTTATTCTTCAGTTATTTTGTGGATTGTCCTGTGTTGTTTTAGGGCTCACAGTTTAGGGACCAGTGAGTTGTATCAGTGAACAGAGCCACGAGGCAAAGTTGTATTTGGCAATTACCAATAATCTTTAATGAGGAGACACTCTTGGAAGAGCTGCAGATGCTGCAGCCCCAAGAGAGAGACAGGCTGGAGGGACCAGTGGGTGCTCTGTGGGAGTGTGAACTGACATGACACAGTCTTTTAACTTGTCTTTTCTATTTGGAAACATTTCCTAATGAGCATGTCACTGGAAAAAGCATCATGTTTTTGTCTCCCCCTTTAGTCCACAACCTTATTGTTCTCTTTCAAACCCCTCACACCAGCAGTCCTTCCAACCTCATTCTGTTCCCACTGCTGCTTTAGGTTTTCTGACTGAAACTGGGAAAACCAGAGCAAGCATCATTCTTTCTACTGGAACTGAATCTGCATTTCAAGTGACACAAATTAGAATAAAGGTATGTAGTTCCTCTGTGCTTTTGAAGTAGAAGGCTTGCTGTTTTCCCTAGTGGTAGAGTTGAATCAGGATGGTTTTTGTATGAACTGAAATTTTAAATTCATCACCCCTATGACTTACACTAAAGGAAAACCCTAAGGGAACTTAAGGAAAGGGAGGTCTTAAATTATTCCATATGTTCCAGGCATTTATTTCATATTCCTTTTGTCTATACCTTGCAATTTAATCAAGCCAGTGTATGGTTTTTCTCTAAAAGGTATGGATTTATTTGTAAGATCTTAGATTTAAAACAGTTTTTTGACTGTGAATGGTAGGTTTAAAGATAAATAGCATGTGAGTTCAGATGAAGTGTAGAGTCTTACAAATTGTTTTGGTAGACTTCAGTGTATTTTGAGCACCTCGTGTGATTTTTTTAATCTGGTTTAAAAGCAAGATCTTGTGATTAAATGTCATGGCCAGGACAAAACTTCAGTGAGATTTCTGCAGCTGAATTAATTTAGATAAGGCAAAGAAGTAGTTTAATTCCTGGAACAAAGATATGTATTTCAGTGTCAAAGAGAATTAAACATGGATGGACTTTTTGGCAAGTAAATTCTAACTGGAGCTGGAGAGACAGCTGAGCTGCTTTGCAGTGTAGTGATACAGGGATGCATCATTTTGGGGTTGGTTTTGTTTGCTTGTTTGGAATGAAGTTTACAAAATTAGAATGTGCATTAATATGTGGAACTTTCAATATTTTAAATATATTAATATATTTTCATATTTTAAATATTAACCATGTATGTGAGGAGGGTTCAGTTTTTATAACCCTTCTCTGAACCTGTTTGATTTTTCTGGAGATGACAAGTGCCATTCCAGAGATCCCTCTTGTCCTTTCCATGATCTTTCTTTTCCTGGGGAAGCAGCACCTCTTTCCTTGTCAGGTTTTGAACCCCTTTGCTCTGAATTTGCTTCTTCAGGTGCGCCGAGGTGCCATTGGGGCCCAGTGTGGGCTGGTCTTTGCTTATAATTGTGCTTCAGAGAAGTTCCATGCAGAGGAACACTTCAAAAGATTTGAAAGTTATGACAAGTGGAAGCTGCGGGAATTCAAGCAGTTTTTAAAAAGCAGGTACAGGTGGGCTTTTCTGGAACAAATAAAGGGAAAAAGAAAGGTTCTATTTGATCTTTTTGCAATGCCAATTGAAGTGCTGAGGGTCACAGTCACAGAATATCAAGGGTTGGAAGGGACCTCTGAAGATCATCAAGTCCAACCCCCCTGCCAGAGCAGGACCAAAAAAAAAACTAAGGCAGGTCACTCAGAAAGGCATCCAGACAGGTCTTGAAAGTCTCTAGAGAAGAAGACCCCACAACCTCTCTGGGCAGCCTGTCCCAGGGCTCTGTCACCCTCACAGTAAGGAAGTTCTTCCTCATGTTGAGGTGGAGCTTCCTGTACTCAAGTTTGAGTCCATTGTTCCAAATGAGTTAAAAATGCTGCATGATTTAATTGCTGTTTGTTGGTTTCATTGAGCTTCAATTTGATGCATTTGCAGAAATATGTGTGTAACTGTTGTCTTCAGCCTCTTGATTTAAAGACCTGTTTAAAAAGGGATATAACAAGCTTTTCACTTGAGGTGCAGATTGCTGATGACAGAAACAATTTATAGCAAGATCATATGTTAATGAGCCTTTATTAAATTATTTTCTGTTGTCTCTGTCTCATCTTTAGAGCCATAGCATCCTAAAAATACTTGGGTGAGATACCAACAGCTCTGCAGCTTCTTTTAAAGTATTTCTTTGTTCCATTCTTTTATATATAGAAGCAGTTGTTCGTGTGATGATCTGGGAGATGATGATCCTATTGGCTGGTTTGAAGTGGAAGAAGAGTGGGATGAAGTTGATGTCAGAATGCAGAAATGCAGAACTGCCCAAGTAAGAAGCCATGAAAATCCATTGGCCCAGTCTCAGGGAGCAGAGGCTCATCTCTCTGCTTTGTTTTAATGCCAATTGAAATAAACAATTTTTTTTTTTTTGGTCTTTTGTGCAAGGAGAGGTAAAAGTCAATGGGCTTATAGTTAAAAGGATGATTTGACCCATGTTCTCTGAGTTTTTAAATTGTTTCTCTGTATATATGCACAGATGGCAGTAGGGAAATGGTGCTTCAGGATCATGTTTAACACAAAATGGTGGGTTAATGCACAGACTACTGGTTTGATCATGAGGAAATATATTTTTAAAAGGCTGACATTGTTGCTTTATTCTAATATCTAGACAGATCTGTCTTAACTTGCTGCATAACTATAGCATTTATTCTTTCAGAGCCATGTTCTGCAACCCTTACCTTAAGGGACAAGCAGTTTTAGGTTGATTCCCTTGAGGAACGTGGGACTTTATTGTTTCAGGAGTTTTTGTTGACTGAGTTTTGATTTGTAGTGCTTAAGTAGGAAACATTTCAGGCCCTGCATTTACCTCATTTCTGGAGTCAGCTGTTGCATAGTTCCCCAGTCCTTTCTCATACTGTGGCAATTATCAGAAGTGGTGGCACAGTTCTAAGTCAACTGGGAATTTTTCTAAAACTGTCGCTGCTTGCTAAGACCTTCTGCTCTTGTCTGTGTGACCCTGAGTCCCTGAGACTTAGGAGTCTGCAGAGTTACTGAGCACATTTGGAGGGCAGAACTTGCTGTTCCCTTCAGCTCTGCAGTCTTGTACCTCACTGTGGGCAGGTTGCAGAAATGTTTTAAATCTTGATCCCCTGCTTGCTTTTAAATGCAGCTAATAATTTTTTAACCTGCAAAAGTACTGTAACTGTAGAGCCAAGGAACAGAGTATGCAGAGTAAATGGAACTGATAATGAATGAATTAACTTTGCAGATGCTTGTAGAGGTCACAGAACCATCACACTGATTTTTTTTTTTGAAATAAAAAGAGAGTTCAAGCTCACCCTGAATCTCAGGCTCAGCATTTTAAACTTCTAGGGGCGGTTGCCAGGGATTAAGTCTTGTCCCCTCCACCCCACCTGCAGCAGCCTCCTCATGTATCTGCACTTCTCTTTTACAAGCCAAATTGGCCCTAACCTTTACAACCCAATCTTGGGCTGTGTTTATATCCTTCTAGTACTTGATGATAAAGTTCCTGTGCACAAGGCAAGACACAGCAGAGCGACTCGGGGTTCAGGGCCTGAACGTCCTTGGTTATCTTCGGCCTGTGCGAGAGGAGCCCAGCAACACCATGAGCTGCTTGCAGTGCAGGAAAACTGATGAGGACACAGTTTGTGGCACAACTCTTCTCCTGAAGACACTTCATTTCATCCAGCAGCTGGCACAGGACCTGGTATTTTTAGCCCTTAGTTCTTTTTTTAAGCGTTTCTTTACCGTGCTGGAAGGAGTAAGGCTGTGCTGACAGGAATTGTGAATGGGGAGAGAGAAGTCTTGCTTCTAGGTACAAATGACTGTTAAAAACATGCTGTGGAGAAAAAAAGGTTTCTGAGAAATAGGATTCTGTGTGTGTTTACTGAAGTTGACCAGGAATATGCTCACTTTGGGTCCAGAAGAGAGTTAAGAACCATTTTTCAGCACCAGGTTACAATGCTGCCTGCTGTGGGTGCAGCAGAAAGATGCTCTGCTGTCTGTTAGATAATGTAGCTGTTTCTGAAGCAAGCACAGGGAAAAGTCCTCAGGGAGATTTGCTAGAAAAGCTGCTTAGATGAAAACATGTCCTCCTTTTATTTGCAATAATTCTGTAAATATGAGACATAGGCAGCTAAGAGATACAGCTGGTGTGTGTTGATGTATGTCAGCCTGGTGCACCCCACTTCTGAGGGTACATGTCAAACCCATGTTTTGTTCATGTTTTCAGCTTCAGTTCTGAGCCATGGGCAGTTTCCTTTTGGCCATCATTTACTTTCAGTCAAGTTAGATGAAGAGGTAGAGCTTGTCAAGTCTTTTGATGGTGGAGGACAGGGATGGGGGACAAGACATCTTGAAAAAGGAGAGAGATTCCTGGTTAGTAGCTCTGAGAAGGGGAAGATTTCATAATGAACTGTCACATTTAAACACTGGAATATTCATGAAAGAACTTACACTGGAATTCATGTTAGCTGCAAGTTTATAGAAGACTAGGCTGCTTAAAGCCCAGTGCTCAGGGATGTGCTTTTGTTAAATGTGTCCTGTATAGAGTTAATGTTCCAATCCTGCATTTTCTTTGCCTTTTTAAGGTTCAGCAGAAGGAGAGTGGATTAAAATACAAGTCATTTTTAGATTTCACAGGCCTTGATTTGCAGCTGTTCTGGAATTTTTATAATAAACTTCACCAAAAGTAAGTCACTTCTTTACAGTGCAGTGAGGCACTAATCTGTGTGTGGATGTATAAATAAAGTATGTTTAGTTGAGTTTAGTTGGAGCAGTTTCTTCTTCCTAAACGACATAATTTGCATCAATAACATTTTCCTACTGCTGCCATATGGGTTTCTAAATGTAATGTTATATAGAAGCTGGAGATGTAGATTAATTTAGCTGGTAGCTTTGCTTTTTTTGGCTGTGTGCTCTCTGCTCAGTGGTTTTTATATGTCTGAGGTAGCAGCTTTCACAACATCTATTTGGTGCAAAAGAGCTGCTTTTCTAGTTTGTGCTTCTGTTTGTTTTATGCTTTCTTACAGCCCAAGGGAAGAATGTATCTTTGCTCAGACACTGCTATTGCAGCTTCTCCAGAGCTGCTTCTCAGTACTTACTGGAGACAATAAAACTGCTAAACCTCAAGAAACTTCTCAGAGCAAAACATCTGGTCACACAGAAGCTGCAGAAGAGCTTTATAGACATTTGTGTGAAGGTAATTTATATTGAATACATGAACTGGTTTGTCTGTTCTGACTTCCAAGTGTGTTACAACAGTTACAATTTGGGAAGAGATATTTATTCCTAGAGGCCAAGTCAGCTACTGTTCCTTTGTACCTTCTTCAGGTCAGTGGGTGCTAATTAGTCTATTACAGTGGAACTTTCTTTAACCTTATGAAATGGTTCTCTAGATTTTGATGTTGTGTTCTGGAAACAACAGCAATAGAAAGCTTGTTTCACACCTGTCACCTGCTTTAACCAGCAGGGAATGTGATCCACCAGCTACAATCTCACTGGAGTGCATTTATTTCTGATATTTCATATAAATATAAATGAGTATACAGGGAGCCTGGAAAGGTTTACAGAAACACAGGGAAGATTCTGTGAAGTGAAGAGAATGGGAATTGCACATAAGATTTCATTCAAAGTAGGATGGTGCCCTTTTTATTCAAGTATAATCTTTTTGTCACTTGCCTAACAGTTTCCTGAAAGGAAAGCTGGAGATAAAGCAGTTTAAATAGAATCTGTCACATCTAGAAAACTTGATGAGCTTTGATAGTTGTCAGGTCTTATGTAGCAGAATTAATTGACTCAATGAATAAACGTGGCCTTAGAAAAATCCTTTCTGCTAGAAGTCAAAAAGTTACCCCTCATTTTCTCTGTGTGTGTTGGGATTGCAGGGGCTTCAGGTTGTGTGAAATAAGACGTTTCGTTCAGTTATGCCCAACACAGTAGATGGATTAGTGATTGGAACTTGTCCTTTGGTTTCCTTTTCTTTTATGAGCAGTGGTGGATATGGGGGACAGTAACTTCATGCCAATGAAAATGCTGAAAGAGGAAGTCAAGAACACCTTGCTCAGTGGAGCAGCAATCTTTTTCCCAGACAGACAAACCAGGCGACACCAGCTCTTCACCATGATGGTAAATCATTGCATGAGAAACTGATTGTTCAGTACCTGCTTTCTTGATGCAGGAAACAGGAAAAAAATGAGGTTTTCTTGTCAAATAATGTAGACTTTGTCCCATTAAAGTAAAAACTTTCTTGATTGTTTGCCTCTTTCTGCCCTCTCCCCTCTCTCTCTCTCTCTGCAGCTTATCTAAAGAAAGAGGAGCTAACTCTGCCTTTCTTACCAAAAATGAATAATAAAATGCAGAAATTAGAATTCTTCTCACAGAGAAGGGAAACAGAACATATTCTAAAAAGAAATCTTTTTCCTTTTCTAGAAAAACATCACTGAGCAGGAGCATAAGCAATCTGTCCATCTTGCCTTCAGATCCTTGTGTACCCACTTCAGGTAAGGGGTCTTGAAATTGAAAAGAATTGTCTGATACCCCACATCTGCTGATAAGTTCATCTTTAATCCCTTTTAGAAAAGTGATTTCCTTGGAAAATAAGTCTCTAAAAATAATCAACTGACTTTGCTTTAGAAAGGGGAATATCATTATTTAAGATACTTAATAACTGAATAGCTATCTAAAAAGTTGTCCAAGGATTCCAGTTGGTGCTGGAATGACAATGCACTGCTCACAGGCTTCTCCTAGGCTGTTTTCCAGTTTTTTAAATCATTGTTTATCCATGGTGATTGTTAGTATTGATTTAATTTAGTCTGGAGCCATCAGAACACAAACACTTTTGGTTTTCCTAGCAATGATGCAGTAGAATCTCTGCAGATTTGTCACAAGGGTAACTGAATTTTTATTTTGGATCCTTGTTGTGTTTATTTTGGATCCTTATTTTGTGATCCTTGTTGATGGTTAGTAAGAAGACATTTGTTTTGTAGTGATCAAGATCCAGGTGGACTCTTATTATTACCAGAGAAAGGAGTTTCTGCAGATTTTGGCACAAGTGAGGTGCTCTCAGTCATGGATACCCTTCTGCTAGTGGCAGCAAGAGAGGTAACTGTCCTTGCATTGTTCCTATTTTGCTGTGATTTTTGTATGCATTCAAAGATATTGCTGAGATATTGCTGAAGAACTAGCTTTCCTGTCCTTCTGGATGAAACTAGTCATAGCTCCTCAAGTCTGTAGGATTAGGCTTTCCAACCAAATGTAATATTTTCTTTTAAGCATTCATATTTCATAATAGTTGAGTAAGTCATGTAGAAGGTGAAGATGAGCATTGAGAAGACTTTGTGGCATCCTGTCAACACTAAGGAGTAATCATCCCATGCTGAGAGGTCAGGATTGGTCATGTCACTGAGGGAGGTGTAAATGGAGCTTGGGTATTTACATATGTAAGAGACTGGAACAGGTTGCCCAGGGAATTTGTGGCTGTCCCATCCCTGGAAGTGTTCAAGAGGAGGTTGAATGGGGCTTGGAGCAACCTGGGCTGGTGGGAGGTGTCCCTGCCCATGCAGGAGGGATTGGATCTAGATGATCTTGAAGGTCCTTTCCAACCCAAACCAGTCTGGGATTCTATGATATGCAGAAACAGATGTGCTGGGAACATTGAGTGACTCCTGTAGCTTCAAATTGTGATTTATCCAAACAAAATGCATTAGGTGCTTTGTGGTGTGATACAGTGTGGTCAGCTGATTTCATCTTTTTTGTGGGGTGAGTGGGATGATAATGTCCATCACAGTTTCCTTAGTACATATGATGCCATTCTGCTGCAGAGGAGGATGTCCTTTTGTTGCATTCTTTATTTTTCAGTGTGAAATGATGATGCTGGATGTTGCACAGCAAGAGAGTGGCACAGTCTTGTCTTCCTTATTCTGGTCTGTCCAGGGTAGCCTCCTTTCATGGTGCTACCTGCAACTGAAGGGTGGTGATGATTCCACCAAGGATCTTGCAGTGGAAATACTCAAAAACTGTAAGTGCTGGGATGAATGCAGAGTTCAGTGTGGTGTAATACAGGACTTTAACATGAGATCTTGCAAATTACAGTATAATAAGGGTTCACCAGTGGTTGCCTGAGGCACGCTCAGAACTAACCTCTCTGGGAAGGAATTTGTAGGCATATTGAGCAGATTAGAATTTGATAATTCTTGTAATACTGATAATTTTATGTTGGGAGAATCTTCAGAAAACATTGAAGTAAGTTTTGGGGGCCAAATACTGAAAAAAGAAAAACAACAGAAAGAACAAACAACAGTTACAGACTTTCATTTTAATATTTTGGTTTCTTTAGATGGCCCTTATTTTGATAAGTTCCTGTGTGGTGATATGTATTTTCCTAGATGTTTGTGGTAGAAAGAAACTTACTGAAGAAGCTGGGAAGTTTTGGGAGAGTGTTTTGGCCTTTTTTGTTTTCTTATCAATGCAGCAGCTCAGTTTCCAGTAGTTAATTGGGGCCAAGCACTTAATGCAGGTGTAATTTTATATGCAACTTCTTTATGTTATCTGTGTATAAATAAGCTTGTTGTGTTCCTGTCTGACATTTAAAAATGGAGAAAGGCTCTAGCTAAAAATGATTGGCCTCACTTCTTAAGCTGCATTTCTTAGGATACACAGAGATTCTTGAAGCAGTCTTAGAGTGTTTGATTCAATTACCTATCCCTCATCTTTCTTTTGTTTAATATGATTGATAAGCATGGCTTGTTTTCACAATAGAAATATCACAGAGAACTTCTCTGAGCTGTTCTCACTCCTGAGTGTCCCTTTTCTGCTCTCCCTCCTTGTGCACATCACCATGCACTTCAGTGTTTGACACAGCAGGATGTGGTAGTAAATCCATAAGGTGGCTATTAAGGTATTGTTTTTTTTTTTTCTCTAGATGTGAGCCAGTTCCTGTCAAATATCAGAACGATTTTGCAGTCACTTTTATCTCAATATAGTGGCAAAACAATAGTGGAAAAAATAAGTAACTCTGTCTTTGCTATGGCAACTCGTCAGCTGGTGAGTGACCCTTGGGGTTTTGTACCTGGCATCATGGCCCTGGTTACCTGCATTTTCATGAGACCTGTGTGTTCTCCTAGGTCATCTTCTTGTTGGATTTTTGCACTTTAGACATTCCATACTGTACTCTGCTACAGGAATTCAGCACTTTGATAGAACCACTGAAAAGCCTTTGTAGTGAGCCTCATAAGGTAAGTAAAGATATGGGCCTTGTGAAGTCCAGGGAAGCAAAATTGCAAGGAAGACATGGAAAACTCCAATTATTCTATTGGCACACATTTGAAAGGAGCTGGAAAGCTTCTAAAAGCATGGGATGTATGATGAAATATTGAGTGAAGAACTAGAAATATACTTGTACTGATGTGGAAGATGAGCAAAGTGACCAGAAAGTGCAACTGGAACAACCAGCCTAGAAGGTAGATAGGAAGGAGGGATTCTGAGGATGAAAGAAGAAAACAGTATGTGCTTCACATTTTGGGCTTCATTGCTTGTGGTGATGGAAATAAAGTCTGGTTGTGTGTAGTGTAGATGTTTAAATCTTCACTAGTCATCCAGACTATCTTCTTTTTTATCACTGGAGACTTGTAGGCTCTTCTGGGCTGAGGTTGTTCTCCTCCCTGATAGACCAGATGAATTCTGCTATAGAAGTGCTTCTTCACCATAATGATCAAGGATGTCCTTATAATTAATTCAGGTGTAAATCAGTGCTGCAAGCCCTTAAATACTGCCTTGTATGTACATCTGGCAACTTGAAAGTATAGCCACCAAAATCTAGTGTGGTAGTTTTACTTCCTTTTTGTTTCAGTGCATTTATGTTTGGATCTCAAGGATGCATTTTTGTCCTGCAGATGGAAATGGAAAGCTGGCAGCAAGAGCAGCCAGTGGTGCTGAGGACATGGACAATGGAATCACCTCATAACTATGAGAATAATTGCCATGAAGTCTCAGTCTTCTTGTGTCACGGGGCAACATACTTTGAGGTGGAATTTGATGAAAAATGTGAAACTGAAAGGAGGTAATTTCATCTTGTGCTGTGCTGGATGCCAGTGTCTGCCTGTTTGCAGAGGGGCAGTTCGTGCTGCAATATGCAAGGAATACTTCTTGCACACCATTTCAATTTCTTCCTTGTCCTGAGTCATATCCAATGTATTATTTTGAATGACTTCTCGTGCTGAAAGCCACTTCTGGCAGATTTACAGACCTGCCTTTGGTGTGAATTTTGTTTCCTTTGGCCTTCATCTGTTTCATAATAGATTGCTGTGGCCACCACAGTTTGTGCTTGTGGTATTTATCTTGCCTTCTTTAGGCAAAACTATTGGCTTGGTTTCTCTTGGTAACACATCAGGCTACTGCTTAGTTAAGGCACTAGCCAGATATTAAAATGATCACCCACTACCAATTCTGAAGGGCTGGAAAAGTTTTGCAGGAAAGGAGGTCTGTGTTGGCTGGGAAAAGTGCACTAAAATATGCAACAAATTCCTGAGCATTCATGAAATGAAGTGAAGCAATACAGGTGTGGTTCAGAAAGATGTGACAGGATACTCGGAGATGCAGCATTTATGAAAATCCAAAAAGCAAACATTTCCCCCCAAAACTTAAGAAGTAAATTAGGAAGTAATGAATTGCAATTTTCACAGGTATGATTACCTGGAGTTTACTGATGCCAGAGGTGCAAAAACTCGTTACGATACCAAGGTTGGCACTGAGAAGTGGCCTAAGGTGAGCACCTTTCAAGTTCTGAACCAAGTGAAATACCCAGTCTTAGGAAATGATTATGATTCTTTTGGAAACCCTCTTGTCTAAAAGGGTGTGTGTGCTTCCATGTATGTGTGTTTATTCCCTCTCAGAGGTGAGTGGGGGGCACAAGGTGAGGAAGGAAGTCTGCAGTGATGCAAAGGAGTGAATGAGTAAAGAATCCCTCTTTCTTGCTGTTCTGAAAGGAGCAGTCAGTCAAAAAATAAAATAATTATAATGTTTAACTGCCAGTAACTGCAAGAGTAAAACTTACTGGTTGACACTCTGCTCTTAAAATATTTTAACATCATGAGACAAGTGTCTTCCTGCAGCTACGCTTTCATCAATGACACCTCCTCAAATGGGATGCTTCTCTATTGTTTTATGGCCCTTACTTCTAAACCTCAGATATCTATATATTTCTCATTAAGCTAATGAGTAGGAATTCTACCTGCTTAGAATGGTGGGTTTTCTCAGTCAGATGGTGGGGGAACTTAGATCTGTTATGGCTGGGACATAATACTGAAAAAGCTGAGTTGCTGAAGGGAATTCATGACCCTGAAACGTCTTCCTGTCATGTACATTTGGCAAAATGACTGTTTTGTTGCTCTGTAGAAAGTGACCTTTAAGGCTGGCCCACGGCTGCAGTTTCTCTTTCACTCTGACAGCAGTAATAATGAGTGGGGCTACAAGTTTTCTGTCACTGCCTACGGCCTCCCCGACGTCGCCGTGTCTTGGGGCTTGGATTTACAGCTTCTCGTGTCGCGGCTGATGGGGCGCTTGGCTTCCCGAAGCCTGGCGCTGAAATCCCTGCGAGGTGAGTGCACTTAGCAGCTCCAGAACTTGTGCTGCCATCTCAAGAAAAGCTGCGAGGACCTTACGTTTTGAATACCCTGGGAAAAAGTGGAAGTGCCTTCTGTATTTCCCTCTTGCTGCCTTGCTGCTGAACCAAGCTCGGTCGTCGAGCTAGGTCCGTGTTTCACAGCAAGCCTGAGCACTGTGGGACTGTCCTGAGAGTGTCTCAGGGATCACTGTGATTTTTCTAGTAGTCAGAAGCCAATATTAAGAAGAGATGGGCACCTGCAAGTAATCAAACTAAGCCGAATGACATTGATGAAGTAATATCAGGGTTTGCCCAATCCAATCAAGTTTGGCTCATTCCAGAAGTTAAGCACATCTAGGGTTTGGGCCACTGAAGACTTAGTAAAATACAAAATGTGAGGTCAGTGCCATATTAAAAAAAAGAGAGAGTGAGTTCTTTATTCTTTAATTCCAAAGCCAGGATGCTTCTGGCTAGCTTCCTGAATCTGAAATCATTGACTGCTTTGGAGAAATTAACAAAATTGAAGTATTCTTGCTGCAGTCAGTACTTACCTTGGAAAATTAGGCAGGTACTTACCTGGAAATATAGGGAACTAACTGAAGGGTTTTTATCACAAGAGTATTTTTTTCCCTTGTTAATATGAGCATGCTTACATATAGCAAATCATTAGCTCTTTAGTAGGAGATAAAGCTTTTAAACTCTCTTGCAAATTGAGGAATTTCTCTGCTTAGAAATACATTGAAAATGTTTAAAGACCCTCCACAATGTAACATGATGTCACTGTAAGATAAGGTCTTGATGCTGTTGTTAAAGAAAGAGTACATTGGGTTTCTGCACCACATTAAAGAAGCAGAGGTTAGAGAATGTTGTTAAATTACTTGTTCTGTTTTCATTACCTTTTTTTTTCCCCCTTCTGGATGTTTGACATTTATCACTTTCATTGCTCTGTACAAATGAATGAAAACATTCAGTAACTGATGTGTCTTTTCTGAATTTCTTGCAGATTTAGGCAGTGAGGCAGATTTGCCTCCTTTGAAAGTAACATCAGTTCTTAATTCTCCTCTGTGGAAACCTGTCTTCAGGCATCAGATGTGTCCTGAGGCACTCCTGGGAGCCAGGGAAAGCAGTAGACAGCACCGAGACAAAACAGAGGTACTTCCACCACTGCTTTGGTTTCATTGGCACAACATCCCTCTGTCACACAGTTTCATTCAGACTGAATTAGTTGATAGGTCCTTAAGCATATGCTGTTGTGATGCTTTTGTCATACCTTGCACTGTTTAAGTCAAATAGAATCACAGAATCATACTGAGGAGAGAAGCTGTTGTTTTGTGCCCTTTGAGTTTCCATTTTCATGGTCATACAACGATTGGGAGGGACCTTCAGAGATCATCTAGTTCAACCCCCCTGCTATGGGCAGGGATGTCCTTCAACTAGATCAGGTTGCAAGTTGAAGGAACTGTAGAAATGAGGTGCAATAAATGTTCAGATCATATTAAAGTAAATGTTTTCCAACATTCTTTCCAGGCTAGGAGCTCTCACCAGGATGACTGCCGTAACTTTCTCATCGACTTTGCAAAATCAGATCCTGCCCAGGATTTCAGTGGGCAAAAATCTGAACTTTTCAAAGGACTTATTCAGGCATGTAAAAAACAGACCCCAAAGACAGATATAGTTGCTGGTTCTACTGTTGATCAAGCTGTGAACTCAACGTTTGCTGCTTTGGTGTATCTCACTCCAGATTTGTATGAGAAGCTTCAAAAATATGGTAACTCTAATATTAGACTATCTTAATAACGAAGACTTAACCATTGTAGGAGGCTGTCTTATAGTTCAGTTGATAAACTTTGAAACATCAGCTTAGTGTGATGATTTTTCAACAGGTGTTCTGTATAAAGAGGTCATCATTTAGGTAGAGTAGGTAAGCCTTATCTCTAGAGTGTTTATTTTTTCTTAGCACATGCTTTTATCTTCGTCCAAATATTAATAACCATCATAAACTACTGATTAAGCCTTATTATAAGGATACAGCCAGAGAGAGCTGTGATGTCCTCTGGGGGTTTAATTCAGAACAAGGTGGCTCCCAGGGATCAGGGGTTCTTACCTCATTTTCCACTCTTATTATATCTTTTTTTTAAAAGCCAGCACCAACTTCTGATATATGTTTTTAAATGGGGGTGGAGGAGGTGTGAATTACCTCCCAAAATGTTATGCTGTGGGAACTGACCTAAGCACCCTCCAAATACATTTGGTTTTAGTTTAAACCAAAGGTAACATTTTGCTTTTAACTTGTTTAATGTCCCTTGCATTTGCAAGGTATATCTTTTCAGTAGGTAAAACAACTTTTTCACTTACACCATCCTTCCATGAAACTTGTTTGAAGTATTGGATAAAAAGGTGCTACTTCGTTTTGAAGGGTTTTATTTTAGGCTCTCTGTCACAATTTTGAAGCTAAACATGTTACATTTTGAGCTATGAAGTGAAGGGTAAAAATCACTGACATAAAGACTGACTCAATGACTGAAGTGGTTATTGCCTTTAGTCATTTTGCCTATGTCTGCCAGTTCATCTAGTTTTCTGAGTAAGATTGAAAACTGGTACCTTAGGAAAATATTAAAGAGAGGGTAAGGTATCCATCCTACTGTTATGTTAACAGCTCCATCTGTCTGTCTTGCTGGGACAGACTAATTTCAGGCCCTGTGTTAACCTGTGCCAAGGGAAGTATGTACAAGTGGTGCTGAAAGAGGAAGAAAAATAAATGGGGGAATGGGAGAGGGAAGAGCTTGAACAGGGGTCATTGTCAGGCCAGTTTTGATGAACACTGTTTTATTGGGTCTTCAATTTTTGTAAATTGACCTTGGAAGTTCATTCTGGAAATTAATTGCCTAAAACAAAAAGGAAAAAAAACCACAACTGATAAGTTTATAATTGATACATTGATAATGGATAAATGTACCTACAGAGCTTTCAGTTAAATACTAAGCATTTCTTGATTATTCTGATACCAGTTTGCATTAGTAATATTTGCATGTATAGGGAGAGGTTTTTATTTTCCATGACTGCAAACATCAATTTTGGGAAGAGACAACACAGATATTAATAATTTAACTTTGCAAATAACTCTGTCAAGGTGCAGTTTATGTATTTAAGGCATATAGTAGTTGGTAGTTTTTATTCCCTGTTTTTCTTACAGGCATAATTCCAAGTTATGTCTAAGAGCTGAAGGGAAGGCTCTAGCATAATTTTAGTTAAATAGTCAAGTTGTAATGGGGCTGTAAATAAACTGAACTCTTCTTTCTCTCATTTCCAGTCACCAGTGGAGGCAAGGTGCCTTTGAGTGAGGAGTTTGCACAAGTATATTCCCTGGCTGATTCGATTAGAATATGGATGGTAAGATCACTCAGGAGGATGTCTTCTCATGTCTTTTATCTTCATATTTTACAATGCCATGTTCAGGAGTATGATGGAACCAGGTTTTCCTTCAGTGATTTTAGGTCAACTGTTTTCACTTAGGAAGAACACATTCACTTCTAAACTTTGAAATGTAATATTTAAATGCATTCTTACACTCCTCTCCTTCCCTCAGCCCTAGATGTGTCATTATGAGTGTTTAGGACTGATTTTGACTCAGCTAATCAGTTAAATTTGTGTTATTTTTCAGCAAGAATGTGTGCTGTTAATTAGGAAGACTCTTACAAAGCAGTTGGAGTTCTTTTGAGGTATAGCATAGGGAGCAGTCTGCCTTAAACATCATTCTCACAGTACTGCAGTGCTAACAGCTACAGTTCTGAGATGTTTGCAGCTGGCAGTACTTGCTGGTTGGATGACATGATGCTGTTGGAGAATCTTATCTCAGGATAGGTCTATATCTTTTCCTGGGTGGTGGGGGGAAAGGGGAAGCCTTCTTTTTCATGTAGGGCTGATACACATCCAGTCACAAGACAGAGAAGGGTCTGTAGGCCTCAGCCTACAAACCTTGAGCATCTCAATACAAGGCTGTGTTCCCTGCTCTAATAGTGTAGCTACTGCTCTTCTAGGATACTGGGCTTTTAGGTCTGCAGTAGGGAATAGTAAATATCACCATCTGTTTCTGAGATTAAATTCCTTTAACATGGCACAGTCTTTATACTGCCTTGCTGTATAGATACGCAGGGGGAGTAATATTTTAACTATTTTAACATCCTGTCTACAGCTGGAAATGAAGCAGAAATCCCTGATGAGTAGGGGAAATGATACTGAGGAGAAGCAGAACACAGAAGCAAGTGAAGTGAACCCAGAAACTCTTGGTAAGTGTTGCCTTTCTAAATGCATAAGCATTCCAGGTAGTTTCCTGAAGCATTGCCTTGTCAGTCTTAGAATTTTACTGGGAAAGGTAGGTTGGCAGCTGGAGCTGCTTGTTAATACCCTAAGAGATAAAGTAGTGTACATTCCATGAACCATCTGGCATTTTGTTCAGATATTTTTTTGTGCAGGAAATAGGGCATGAGAAAATTTTACAGGCAAGGAGTGACCTCTCCCTTGGATCACCTGGTTCTGAACTTACATCCATCTATTCTTGTAGATACTTGTTACCACAATTAACTGATTTTGGAGTAGCAGCTGGTTTTTACTGGAGTAAAATGTGTTCTCCTTGACTACTGTGTGCTTCATATGGTTCTGTGTGATTAATCAAATACAGCATTTGCAGACCTAGAATTAAGTGGCTGATAGTGTAATGATCAATATCATAAGCTGTCTTGGCTCAGAAGCAACAAGATAAATCACTTTCTTCCTGAGCAGAAGATAGAAAGTTGGCCATTCTGTTATCATGACTTTAACTCTTCCTTCCAATTTTTATGCTGCAGCAAAACTTTGTATGCAGAAGAGCCTTTTGCTACTCAATTTTTTGCCTGTAAGAGCAAAGACGAAAGGTTCTGCTTCAGACAGTTTGGAATCCCAAGATGTTGATGATCTCCCACACCATGTCAGTGACAAATGCCAAAGAAAAGGTTCTGTCGTGGACACAGGCTTCCAGACAGCACACTCATTGTCTTCCAATGGAGTAACTCATCCTGTTCCAAAAGAGGGGGCCCAAGGGAAACAACCTGATACGAAGGTTAAAGGAGTTCCTGATCCCCTCCAAACAGAAGAAGCATCTGCAGTTCACAGTAGGGCTGTTGAAAATACAGCTTCACAGCAAGAAGATGTATCATCACCTCCTTCCACTCCCACAAGGAAATCTCAGTTCAGCAGAGGAAGGCTAAGGCTGCTGTCTTTCAGATCAATGGAAGAGCCAAGAGCTGTGCCTACTGTGAAGGAGAAATACCCTATCTTGAAAAGCATATTAGACTTTATTAAGGATCAATCACTTTCACATGAAAGGTAAGCAAATAGATGCTGCCAGTTGTATAATACAGAAGCTTGTCTTGAGACCTCTTCAGATGGAATAAAATATGTTGGAGCTGCCAGATAGCATTGGAAATCATTTGGTACATAAATAGTTGTCAGATCTATGTGTCAAACTGCAGTTATTCACAACTATGTAGGGGCTCAGAGAGAGTATTATTTCCTTTGATTCAGTTTTATGGTGTAGAACTTCAGAATGTGAAGAACAATTACTTTGATGCTTCTTCTCTTGCTTCCTGAGATCTGTTTGCAGTGGCATTTTGCTTCTTACCTACAAACAGCAAAGACATGGCATAGCAGTACTAGAAATCCTTGATACCAGAGAGAGAGTATTTGCCTTTCTTATTAAACGACCTGGTATTCTGAAAATGTGGATCAAGAGAGAGATTTGTAATGCTCAGCTTGTCTGTTTTAGGCCCTAAAACTTGGACTGGTGCAGGAAGTGCAGGGTTCTGGTTGAAGCTTTACCACTCCCTCCAAGTGCAATATACCACTGAGTATACAGCTGAACAGTTAAATACCAAACTCTTCATTAACAAGTCAAGTACTTCTTGACTTGTGATTTATTTGCGTGATGTTTTGAAGCCCTCAGAGATGTTGTTTGCTCTTCTCAGTGTTTTAAAGGTTCTTGCTTTGAGAAAATCCCAAGGGCAGAGTATTCTGGAAGTGCTGAAGACAATCCGCCGGTGCCTGGACTCCCTTGGGCAGCCACACTGTTTCCATCCACCATGTGTACTTTTCCTCTTGGAGCTTCTGGCCTGTCAGAAAGATTTTACAAAGTGAGTCATTACTGAGGCAAATCTCAGCCATGTGTCCTTGTGTCTTCTCAGTCGTGGGAATTGAGAACAGTAGGAAGTTGCTGCTTTTTAATCCATGTGTCTAATAATGGTCTGACCCGAGGATTTAGTTCTCAGACTCCTGTGCACATCTTGCATGATTCATTTTAAAAGAAGTTTATCATTGTTTTCAAGGGGAATTCAGGTGCACAGCTGTTGATGCCAGCAGGTATCACGTGGTTGAGTCACAGTGTGGATACCTAGAAAATCTTCACAGTTCCAATCAGATCACAACAAACTCAGCAAAACTGTGGAGTCTTCAGTGACTGCTTTAGTTTACATTCCTGTCTAATTCCAAGTGGGTTTCTCATCCAACAAAGCTGTAGTGATCTAACCCATTGAACTTGTCATTTCTTACAAAGCATTAACTCTTTATACATTTTGTGAACTTCCTCTTGTACATCCATGTAACACCTATCTGGAGGAAGAACTAACTTCCCAGAATGCTGCACGTTACAGCTTGTTAGTCAAGCATTTTCATAACTTTGGATGTCATACCTGACAAATCTGATTGGGGGGGGGTGGGATATTCCAGTCCTGTGCCAGAGGCTGCAGTGATGGACCTGCAGGTCTGTGGTGCTGTTGGCTACGTGCCAGCTGTAGGGCATGCACCTGGACACACACACAAGAGGCAAGAAGGTCATATTGATTATATGCATCTGCAATTGTGGTTCTCAGGGAGGAAAGGTGGTTTGGAAGGTTTTTCAAGTGCTATGTACAAGTAGAAAGGACTGTCTCAAAGCAGGAGGTGATGCTGTGCTGTTCTGGTTCATGAATTAGGTCTGATTTTGATCAGAACTCTGCCTACTGGCTTCTCACTTCCCAAGAGCTTTTTGTGGTCCTCTTGCAGTGCACTGCTTTCCTTTAAGATCTCAGCTAGATATTTACAAAGCATCTTTTTAATTTGAAGGAATATATTCCTTTGTGTGTGCCAGGAGAATATTCCCTTTGCCTGTTTTCTCTGTTGACTTCTGCTTTCTGATATGGGATTCTTTATTGAAATGTGGCAGACTGCATTTTAAACAAAACTGGTGTCCTTCCCACTGTTGTGGGGCATGTTTAGGAGAATGCCTGTTTTAAAATCTGCACAAAGCAAGCTACCTAAAATGTAGCAGTGAATTCTAGACTACTAATTTGAGTCTTTAATTTCTAGCTACTTTGGAAACTTGGAAGGCTGTGGTGCTGAGCTGCACAAAGAGATTCGAGAGTCCTACTATCAGCTTGTTTTATTCCTGGTGAATTCTGTGAAGGGATTTAGTACCATTAATGACAGGTACAGCACATTTCTTGCATTATTTATGTGAGATTTTTTCTTTCTGTTCTCCCTCACCTCTTCCTTTCTAATTTGTTATTTCTTGTTTAATTCCTTAATTAAGTTTGACTATACTTTGCACTGTTACAGAACTAAATAAGGATTGATCTTGTAATCAAAAACACCATCTTCTCTTTAATAATACTGTGCAGGAAAGGACAATAAATTTATCAAGGTTAAAATATGACTGATGGCATTCTGTGGTTAGAATCCTGCCATTTGTTTCTGAAGCTTAGTAGTAAAATACTAGAAATGGCAAATTTATTGTGGAATTCTTTGGCAAGAGTAATGCCCCAGTAAGCACCACAATTCTGCAATCCTGGTTTAATGTTAAAGCTCATATTTTGGTAACATTTGGGGTTAGAATTGTTGGGATTTGTAGCTGAGTGTCCTGTAGAAATGAGAATTTTGTGCCTATAAGGTCCATCTCCCTGCTAAGAACTTCCAAGTCCTTTGTTCAAAAGGTTTCAAAGACAGCAGGTTCCTGCAGATACCAAAAAAATGCTGTCCTGCAGAGAAGGGACAAACTCTCTTGCTAATGGTCAGGCTATAACATGAGCCTGTCTCAGCTGAATCCATTAGGATGGCATCTTTATTTCAAATTCCACTGACTGTGCTTCTTGCTAACTTGTGTAAGTTCCTGCATTAGTAAGCCAGAGTTTCTGCCAGATAGTTAATTTAATGCAGAGTAAAGCCTGGAAATCAGTGATTGTCTCCCTCTTAATCCCCAAAGATGCATTTTCAGCTTTAGGTCAGAACAGTCAGGTTTTGTTGTCCTGTTTTTTATCTAGATCACTGCTTCCTGCCTTATCATGTGTGCAAACAACTGTCCTTCACCTTCTGGATATGAGCTGGGAACCCAGTGATCTTTCCTTCTTTGTTGAGATCCAGTTACCACATCTCCTTATGGCTACTTCACAAGAAAACATAAGTATTCATGAAAGTGTCATTTGGTGAGTGAAGAAGGATGCAGCTTTCACATGGGATCAACTCTTGATATGATTTTTACAAGAAAGACTCTTGAACTTTGTGCTGGAACAAGCAATAAAAGTGCTATGAACAAATATGGCAAAATTTTAGCCAGTACCCAAGGGCCTAAATGGAACTATTTGAAATGTTTTGCAGCCATTTTTTTGCATTTTACTAGTGCAAAAACTAATACAATGTTATTTTTTAACCTGATTACTGCTGGAACACACTTCACTTGTTTAGCAGTGCAGCAGGAGGTGGATCATGCTGTTTCTTGTCTTGATAAATATCAAATGTTACCAACATGTGCATGTCGTGGCTTTGTAATAGTTGTAATTCTTACACACGAGCAAATGTGAAGGCTAAAAAGCTTTTGAAATGTCTCTTCTGATCTGCCAGCATCACCAAAAGCAGTTTTGAAAGTGTGGATTTCCTGATTTTGCATTATGGTCCCCCAGATATATTTAAGCAAGGGTCTGTGTGGCCATTTATTAACCAAGTGAACTGGGGTTCTCACAATTCTGTTTTTATTAGAATGTTATAGCACTTAGTTCTTTCAAAAAAACCAACTAATATCCCAAGTCACAGGAGAGGGAAACCTGATTTCATTCCAACTTAATTTTGGGCTTGCTTTTCTTTTAGCCAGTGGAGTGAAGAAGATGAAATTGCAGACTACAAGCAAAACTGTGAGTGGATGGATGAGTGTCAGGATGTCACGTTTGAGACCTGGTATGAAAAGATAGCTCAAGCTGACCCAGAGAAGCAGAGAAAGGTGACCACATGATTTGTTTATTTATCTGCAGAAGGGGTAAATAGGAGACTTTTCAAAGTGTGAAGGAGAGAATCTGGCTCCCTTAAAAAGTCTGCAATGATGAAAAAATCCCCGTCCTTTTTTTGGCAACGGGACGAGGGGAAATGGTTTCAAGCTTTAGGAGGGGAGAGACTGGGAAGAAATGCTTTGCTATGAGGCTGGTGAGACACTGGAACAGGTTGCCCAGGGAAGCTGTGGCTGCCCCATCCCTGGCAGTGTTGAAGGGCAGGTTGGATGGGGCTTGGAGCAGCCTGGGCTGGTGGGAGGTGTCCCTGCCCATGCAGGGAGGTTGGGACTGAATGATCTTTAAGATCCCTTCCAACCCAAACCAGCCTGTGATTCCTGTGATTCTGCTTTCTGTATAAAAAAAGAGCTTTCTTAAAGTTGGAGATCATACTCAAAACTCTCCATTTCTTGCTCTAGATGCACATGTTTGTTGCTCGTTACTGTGACCTGTTAAATGTGGACATATCCTGTGATGGCTGTGATGAAATTGCCCCGTGGCATCGCTACCGCTGCCTGCAGTGCAACGACATGGATCTGTGTAAAACTTGTTTTCTTGGTAAGAACCTTTTAAAACCCCCCTCAAACCTCTATACTCAAAGGCAAAAGAGTGCCTTCTAAATGCTACATGAAGTCCAGTGAAAGATTTTTCCTCTGGATATTTTAGAAACATCAGGGGTTTTGTTTTTTTTTTCCTAATCTGAACGTGCAGTTGGGAAAGATCCTTTATCAAAAAGGATTTACAGGAACATCTTAAGATATTTCTTGGCAGGTGGAGTCAAACCTGAAGGCCATGAGGATGACCATGAAATGGTCAGCATTGAGTATGCCTGTGACCACTGCCAAGGGGTTATTATAGGTCGGAGAATGAACTGCAATGTCTGTGATGACTTTGACCTTTGCTACGGGTGCTACTCTGCAAAGAAATACTCAGACAGGTATTGAATATGTGATTTTGTTTCCCCCCCACCCTCTTTCACTGGGCAGAAAAATTATAATTAGCAACTTAATTGCAATCAGTCAGTCTCAAGTTGCTCCCTGCAAGGCTGTGACTGACATCAGAATATTTAGCTGGTGACCTCTGGGGGAACGTAGGAAGTCCAGGACCAGTTCAGCCAAAATTTCTGCTGTTTGGAAACCTGCCCCAACCTCTGCAGTAATTTAGTAGCAATTGTTTCTGGTCCCTGCTGGGAAAGGTGCAGAAGGAGAGTCAACCCCCCTGAATGACAGGGTAGAAGAAATAAAAGAGTGTTGTGGTTGTACAGTGTAGGTTTCGGGGCTTGACACTGATCTGAATGAACTTTACTGCTCGAGCCTGAGCTCTCCTGACCATTCTGTTAAATGTTACAGTTAATGTGAACTGTGCTCTGTTAAATGGGCACTGCTGAAGTCACTGAAGCTGTGACAGGCTACAGCACTTGAAGGTCTACAGTTTGCAGCCCAGAGAAGCTGTGGCTGCCCCGTCCCTGGCAGTGTTGAAGGGCAGGTTGGATGGGGCTTGGAGCAACCTGGGCTGGTGGGTCCCTGTCTGTGCAAGGGGGTTGGATCTAGATGACCTTGAAGGTCCCTTCCAACCCAAACCATCCTGAGATTCTGTGAATGTGTTGTGGTACTAACGACACTGGTTATCAAGAAAGCAGCTGCATTTCCAAACCCTGCACCTTCTTCTTCCAGTCACCTGCCCACCCACAGCATCACGGTGTATCCCATGGTGACCATTCGCATCAGTGACCGACAGAGGCTCATCCAGCCCTACGTCCACAACTACTCCTGGCTGCTCTTTGCAGCTCTGACTCTCTACAGTGCAGATCTGGCAAATGGAGAGGAAGTAGAAGGAGAGAAACTAGATTCCCAGGTCCTCAGTCATGCCAGAGTTCTGCAACACCAGTGCATACAGCTCATTGGAGACTGCCTGATGAAGGCACAGCACGGAAAGGGTGAGTCAGCTCCTCCTTCACCAGAACAATGGCTTCTGGTGTCAGAAAAGGCTGTGATTACTCACTTGGAAGTTTCCAAAAGAAAGGGGAAGCTACTGTGTACTTCACTAGGAATAACTGTTTAATGTAGAAAGCAAATGTAGAACAAGTGTCACTCAGGGTCAATGGAACATGGAAAATAGGGTGCTTGAGAAGATTAATGTTATGCTTACATAAATACTGAAGACAACTTGGCAACTCTTTGGCTGTTTTATTTTCCATCTTAGATGTTGTAAAGGGATCAATCAACACAGCTTCATGTCCTGTTACTAACATGTTACTGGCAGCTGAAGGGCTTGAAGGAAAACAAGTAACTTAGTGGAAAGTGTTTTTTGTTCTGCATTTCTTGGCAAGATTTTTATTAAACTTATTTGTGAGATAAGTTTCTGGGCTTGACATCCCTTTGTCTGGAAAGAAGGATTTCTGTGAACTAAGACCACCTACAAAAAACCAGAGTGATACAATGGAGACCTATGTTGAATGTATCAAAATTTTAGCCTTCATGTAAGTTTACTAGTGGTTTTCCTGAGCAGCTCTAATACAGCTGAAAGATCACCAGCCAGTTCTGCTTCATACTCATTATTTTATCTGTTAGTTTTTAATGTATAGTTTTATGGCATAAACATTTAAGTGCTCAGCAGATTAAAAGCTAGGACAAGTTTCATATACCTTTCATAATTTACACTGTTGGCAGGTATATCTAATACTTTCTTAAATTAATTCACACTTGTACCCTGATGGTGTCTTTGTGAGGAGGAAAATGTCACCACCTGTTCATCACAATGTTGTTTAATGGAACTTGATAATTATGGTGGGGAACATCTTTTTGATGGAGTTGATAGTCAAAAGAAGTGTGTGAGAGGAAGTTTGCAGTTGTCTTTCCAAATGTTTCAGTTCTGCTTTTTGCCTGTCTTGCCATTTAATGGCTTAATACTTTTTATGACTTCCTTGCTTTCAGGTCTGAAAAATTTAGCTCTCCTCTGCATGTTACCAGAAGGTGAATCCTTCTCAGAGAATGATGCTGTTTCAGTCAGTCCTCCCACAGATGGTGCTCCAAAAGGTCCTGGAGATACTGGTGATAAAGCTGTGAAGGGAAGAGATGAGAAGCCAAGCACAGGCTCTTTTCTGCAGTGTAATGTGAGTACCTGTTATTTACAGCACCCCTGATTCCAATTAGATGTGTGATCTTCAGTCACTTCAAACATCCTCTTCTGTGACAGAAATGATGCATAGTAATTATTTCATTTGTAGGTAAATTGATCCCCTTGGGGAACAAGGGAACAGTTGTTGGTTGGCTTGTTTTTATGAGATCCAGCTGATCAAAACTGAAGGCATCACCTTCTGTTCTTACAGATGGATAAAAGCGTTGGAGGGAAGGAGCAAAGATCATCCTTTCTGAAAGGGTTGTCATTTCCCTGAGTTGTTAGCACAGTTTAGGTAGGAGAAGAGTTTCCTGCAGTTGTATGCAGTGTATAAAGTATTGCAGTAGAGCTATTTTATGCCTAGGGATACCAGGAATATAGAAAAATACCTTTTCACTCTATGGAAGCTTAAGACACCAAGAAATTCTTAACCAATAAAAGGTTTTGATATTTGAGGAAAAACGTTTGTCAAATGCAGATGACTGGCAGCTGCTTTCCATGGTTGTTTTTGCAGGTATTAGGCTTTGTTTTAATCTTTAAGGGCCTTTGTTTTATTTTTAGGGTAAAGGAGAGGTTCTCAGTGAAATCCAGTCTCCTGCAGAAGATCAAGTAGGAAAAGAAGGAAGTGAAAGCAAAGCTGGCTTTGCAAAGAAAGATGTTTTGAGACAAGAGTCAGACTTGCCTGTGGCTGATAATGTTTCTCTAACAGGTAAGAGATTATCTCTCACTCTCCCTGTCACAGAAATATCCATTCATATGCAAAGCAAAGAGATTAATTTTTTTATTCCTAACCCATTTTTCTGTATTTGCAAATATCTTTAATGCAAGTGAGATGTCTGCTTTGGAAAAACCTGCCCAGCCTCCTGCTTGGAACTACCTGCTTTTAAACAATTCTGGAAATTAGTAGAATTCCACCAATACATGTCCCTGTACAGATGACAGTTCCTGTTGACCTAACACACCTGTGTATTCTTACATACTTGGAACCAGAAATTGTCTTGCTGTGTTCAAGACTAGTATTGTTAAAATTGTAGTAAAATGGGTCTGTCCATAGTACTGTCCTTTTATGTTTATGAATAGAGGGTGTAAATCTCTTTCCCTCTTTTGCACACTTTTAGAAAGACTTGCTTTTTAAATGTCAATGACATTTTTTTTAAATGGCTTTATATACTTAGCTTGATTTTTCTAATTACAATTTATCATATCTTTTATTTTTAATGTCATTTGGGGGGTTTTCTTATTATTTTTTTCAATTTAAAAAGCAGATGACCACCTCGTGGAGGATTCAACCCAGAAGCAAGCAGAGAAGATTTTAATACCTAGCCAGGAACAAGTTTTTGCTGAGTGCTCTCAGAAGAGGATTCTAGGATTACTGGCAGCTATGTTACCACCTTTCAAATCAGTTAGTTCTTTTTAACTTTTAATCAGTGTTGTTTTTTAGGTGTCACAAATAACGTGGATAAAATGAACAGCAAATTGAATATGGGAGATGGACTTTTGTTGGTTACATGTTCTAAAATGTGAATGTCTTGAGACAGTTCATGTTATTAAGGAATAATAAGGTTCCTGGGTGGAGGGAGAGGGAAAAGGGATTTTAATTTATCTGCAAAGCAGTCTGCCTTAACTGTTCAACAGCTGCAAAGCAACCAGCAACTTAGGTTTTATGTGTCAGGTCAGCCTAAGGGGTCAACAGCAGAAGTGAGAACCTAGTTTCTCCTTCCCTTTTGTCCCATTTGAAAGAGAATTAGAACAGAAGCTTTTCTATGTGCTATGACTTTGACCAAAAGTCTTGTTTTCTTTCCCTGCCTTACTGAGATCTTTCTTTTTTCCACAGGGCTCCACAATGTCTTTGATTAACCTGGAGCAAATACTTCCACTGATGTTTCAGGTTGTCATCTCAAATGCTGGCCACCTCAATGAAACTTATCATTTAACACTGGGACTTCTTGGCCAGCTCATCCTAAGACTTAAGCCTGCAGAAGTGGATGCTGCAGTGACTAAAGTCCTTTCAGCCAAACATAATTTGTTTGCTGCTGCAGATGGGTCTACAGTGCCAGAAGGCTGGAAGACAACTCATCTTCTGTTCAGTCTGGGAGCTGTGTGTTTAGACAGGTGCTTTTACATTTAAACCTATTAGTTACTCTCTGATGACTAATTTTCTTTCATGTGTGTCTCATGCACTGGGGCTTTTCAGTAGGAAGTCAGTTAGACCTGCAAGGGCTCAGCATCTGCAGCCCTTGTTGCTGTGAGAATCTCTTCATTTCCTTCCAAAAAGAAGACTGGATTTGAAGAGTGGCTTCATTTCCTGTGCTTAACCTAGGCAGCATGCTGTGGTGGAAGGACTAAGGTCTTCAAACATGGAGGAAAACCAAAGCACGATCCTGTGGTTTTTGTATGACATTAATTCTCTCCTGCTGAGAGGAGAGAAGGGAGGAGAGTGAGTTGGTGCTGAGTTCTGAATCTGAATCTGGCCTGAGCAAGAGGTTTTTGTAAAGTAAAATTGCACTGGGAACAACAAGGAGGAGTAGGTAGGGCAGATGTTCCATTTTGAAGATCTTGAGAGAGCTCTCAAGCATTCTAAGATGAATGGCATTATTATTTGTTAAGGACAATGTTATTTTTTCATCGTGGCTGCGTTTTACAGGGAAGGTTCATAAATAGAGAACAGTATGAAATTTAAAAGCAGGTTACCCAGACCATCAGCTGAGAGAGAAGAGTTTCTCTAAGACTGACTTTAGAGCAAGGAGGCCAGTAGCTCTAGATGACCTGTGTGGTCCACAGAGACAGAACAGGTAGTCACACATGTGGGAAATGAACCACTTGCTGTTGTGCAAAGGAAAATTGTGAGCTTGAAAGTAAAATTAGGAATTCAAGGCAACAACATTCAGGCAAACTTTGATTTGGGACTGTAAACCTTGAAAGAAAATGAAGCAGAATTTATGCTGTAATGATGAAAACAAAAGAGGATTTGTGTGTCAGCTGACCTGAAAGCTTCAAATATTTGGAAAAACGGTTCAAGGATTCTCTAGCTGTGACAGATTAACAGAGATGTGCTGGCTTGAGGAAGAATAGTTTCAGGTAGTCAGCCCTCCTAATACAAACTGCTCTTGCTTTCCAGTCGTGTGGGTCTGGACTGGGCAAGCTCCATGGCAGATATTCTTAGGTCTCTGAACTCCTCTGCCCAGTGGCACAACGTGATCGCTGCTTTCACCGACCACTGCATCAAGCAGCTGCCCTTCCAGCTAAAGCACACCAATATCTTCACTTTACTGGTGCTGGTTGGGTTTCCTGAGGTAAGTAGCCTATCAATACTAATAGAAATGAAGCTTTTAGGTTTCTTTTTCTAAATACTCTGGATGTAATCCATTGGGGATATCCATTAGAGTGTCAAAACACAGCGTGTGCCAGAGTTCACATCTTTCCACTTGCACACAGTGAATGTTCATCTAATGAAAAATGACTTTGCATTTCTTTGAATGCTACTTATAACTATCATGAGAAAACCAGCTGAGGAAGTTTGAGCTTTTTATAGAAGGGAAACAATCCAGTCTGACTCTTGATGGTCATGACTCTGAGACATTGCCTGTATATCATTAAGTTGGTTGTTGCAGGTGGTTTTTTTTTTCATGGAACTGAGCTGCCATTTTCTAATGATCAGCCAATACCTGGCAGTGAGCAGATTGCTGAGCTGAAAAATAGAATACCAAGACTCAACGAGTGTAAGCAACAGAAGATTGTGTGTTTACAAATAAGTATTCCAGCTCCTAACTGAAACTTTGGCTGCCATTTCAGGTGCTGTGCATGGGGACTCGTTCTGTGTACATGGATAATGCTAATGAGCCTCATAACGTGATCATCCTGAAGCATTTCACTGAGAAGAACAGGGCTGTTGTAGTGGACATCAAAACCCGAAAGAGAAAAACAGGTTCTGTCACATTTTTGTCTTCTCAAAGAATCACAGGGTTATTTCCTTGCAGTTTCTTATGGATGCCAAGAATCATATTTTAGGTATCTGCAAAATTCCATTATTAGCAAGTCGCCTGGGATTCTGCTCATAGGTTAAACCAACCTGTGAAGCTTCTGCAGTAAAGATGATGGGAGATCAGTTTTCTTTTTAAAACTCTGACATTTCTTCTTATTCAGAAAATGATTTAGGAAACTGGCGACTGGTTTTTATTAATTGAGAAACCTCAGAGATAGTTTCTGTTTCAAGATTTGCCTACTGCTTTTGTCTGACCCTGTACAGACACGTGCTTCATGTTTTAAAACCATCAGAAACAGTAAAAAATGCACATGCTGCCTTTGTGTAGTTAGATGCTGTTGTATAATAGAAAGGTACTCAGAGGCTGAACGTTTTTGGGATAGGCCATGTAGTTGCCCCAAAAAAATACTCTGCATTTTTATGAAGTGCCTGAAACTTTGGTGAAGTTTTCCCTGTGGGCCAGATGTGCTGCCTCCTAGCAAATGAAGACCAAGAACCAACACAAACATACCCATTATCAACTGATTGCTTCTGAAATGATGCTGTGCTGCCTGTTCTTTCCTGATTCTGTGCAAAAGAATGCCATGAGGAGAGGCCTGACTTCTTTAATCATGTGCTTTATGCACATGTCAGGAGTCTGTCTACTCTGCTTTCCTCCTGTCTGGAAGAACTTTTCAGTTTGGATACCCCTGGAATTTGAGACAAAAATTTTAAAAGAGTTCTACAGCATGAAATAGAGTTTACTGCAGGGAATACCTTTAAAAATAATCTGTTCATAGGTTGGGTGTGTTGGCTATTATGGTGTCTAAAGGCTTATTAAAAAACCCCAAAACCTCCAGAAAACAGCAAAACCCCAAAGCTAGATTCTGCTTCCTGGGTCATTTGTAACAGAAAGAATTTTCTTCCTGTCTTTTCAGCTTGTTTAAAATTTCAGTCAAGCTAAATGTTCAGCATGTAAGAATCAGTTGGGATTTCTAGGAGCAAGAGGTTTCAGTTTTGGCATACATGACCTGATGATTGTGAAGTTAAGAAAGGAAAGGTTGTCCTAAGATTTGACTATTGAAGTTGTTTAGGAGACCCTTGGAAAAATCAAGAACCTGAACTGCTTTTTGATATTGAAGAAACATTTGGCTATAAAAGCTTTATTTGTTTTTATTTCTTACTGTTGACATTTGAAACAGTAAGATCTGATTTCACCCTATCAATTGCAGGTCAGAATTTTCCCCATTCTGACTGCAAAATACAACACTTGCTTCTTTGCATCCTGACCTGGTTATGTGCAGATCTGTGGAGCTCTTGCCAGAGGTTATCAAGGGGTTTTTCAACTTGCACTGAAAAATGAAGTATTTTCTTGACTATTCAATGAATCTGGGGTCATTTCAGTACAAAAGCATAATTTTACCACAGCCAAGCAGATAAGTGGTTCTTCTACAGTTTCTTTAATGTGACTGTAGTTATTAGAAAGTGCTTTACGTATGGATTATGTTCATGTCTCAACCTTCACCTCTCTGCAGGCAAGAGATGATTTCAGAACTGTTTAAATGAACCCAGTGAATTGTGTCCTTTCTCCCTTGCAGTGAAGGATTATCAGTTGATTCAGAAATGTGGACAAGAAGGCAATGACTCCCAGACCCAGCTGAGACAGTATCTGCAGCACTTTGTTCTTATATCCACTCACCTCCTGCAAACCAGCATGGACAGTAGCTATGCTGAGGCAGTTGAAGCAACTTGGGTCTTGTCACTGGCTCTCAAGGGGCTTTACAGAACACTGAAGGTATCTCTTTGCCTGACGTGTAGAATATGATAGATAAAAAAATGTTGGGGTTCTACCTTGCACTGCAGGAGCTTGGGTATTGACTGAACACAGCACAGGAAAGATACAGACCTGTTGGAGAAGGGCCACAAAGATGCTCTGAGGGCTGGAGCAGCTCTGCTCTGGAGACAGGCTGAGAGAGTTGGGGTGTTCAGCCTGGAGAAGAGAAGGCTCCAGGGAGACCTTAGAGCACCTTCCAGTGCCTGAAGGGGCTCCAGGAAAGCTGAGGAGGGACTTGGGATAAGGGCAGGGAGGGAGAGGACCAGGGGAATGGATTAAAACTGGAAGAGGGGAGATTTAGGTTGGACATCAGGAGGAAATTCTTCACCATAAGGGTAGCAAAGCACTGGAACATGTTGCCCAGGAAGGTTGTGGCTGCCCCATCCCTGGAAGTTTTCAAGGGCAGGTTGGATGAGGCTTGTGCAGCCTGGTCTGGTGGGAGGTGTCCCTGCTCATAGCAGGGAGGTTGGATCCTAATGATCTGTAAGGTCCGTTCCAACCTTCACCATTCTATGACTATGAAGTTGGTTTTCTCACAGCTTGTTTCTTTCATCCCCTGTCTGTGGGGGCTGAAAATGTTGCTAGGTTTAAGTGGTATTTGTGAGCCTGAGCTGAAAGGTTGAGTGCTTTTCCTCTGGGGGGGCTGCCCGTGCAGGAAAGCTGAAGACATTTATAGGGATAGCACTTCCAGGAGAGAGAATTTCACTTATTCCTTTTCCTGAAGTATATAAAGAAAGAATGTGAAATTTTTGGGGGGCTGTCAGAGCAAAACAGAGATCCAGTTACTGCCCTGTGTGTGTCACAGATTATATTCTTATTCTATATTTGGGGTTTGGGCTTTTTTTAGGGGAATGAAAGAAAAAGAGCAATTCCTACCATATTTCATCTGGGCAGGAATTTTATGTGAGGCCATGTGATAAGGCCTTGCAAGTGTTGTGATGCACTGTTCCCCTTTCTGTTGATTTGTTTGCATCTGTCTGGTTGTGTGTGTAGATTCATGGCTTTAAGGAAATCCAAGCTGCCTTTCTCCAGTCTGATTTGCTCAAGCTTCTAGTGAAGAAATGTAGTAAAGGAACTGGGTTCAGTAAAACCTGGCTTCTCAGAGACTTGGAGGTAAGAAAAGTTACATCTCCTGAAATGTCTTCACACAGTGGCATGAAAGGTTATGACATTTCAATGTCTTTTTGTGCATGGAGTCTCAGGATTATTTCTTTGTCCTTGTCTAAGAATCCTCAAACCTTTGATGTACTGAAATGGTTAAAAAATTGCTTTCTCCATTTTTTACACTTTTGGCTAATCACTTCAGTTGCCTTTGTAGCAGCATGGAAGGTGTCACTCATTTGTGAAGAGGGAAATGGTTTAGTTTTGTGCTTTGTTTTCTTTTTTTTCCTTTCTTAGTTGCCTTCTCTCTTTAAAAAATAGCATGTGTTAAGCACTGCCCAAGTCTTAGAATGTTCTTATAAAATGCTGATTGCAGCTACACTTATCATATCTGCAGCTGTCACACCATATGCTGCCTTTTTTCTGTGTAGATTTTGTCAATAATGCTGTATTCCTCAAAGAAAGAGATCAGTTCCCTGGCTAAACGTGAGGATACTGAACTGGAAGAAAGGGAACAAGATCAAGATGTGGAGCAACCCGTTGTTGGTCCTGTTGATTCAGAGCAGAACAAACTTGATCCTCTGGAGGGTTTGGATGAAGCCACTAAAATCTGCTTCTTGGTACCTGTTTTTACCTCCTTTGAACTTACGTGGAATTTGTTAGTTGCATAAAATTCTTGGTAGCTTGTATGGCTGGTTTTCTTCTAAGTTTACAGAACATGGGGTTGTAATTTCAATATGTTGTTATCTAAAGGAAATAAAACTTCATGCTAAGACTACAGTAATGAACACTACAAAATCATAAAGCCTTTTCCTGAATTCTTTTTCATTTTTACTAATGCAAGTATTATTAAGCTCAGTAATTCTCTAGCTGTATGAGAAAGTGGGAATATAATCATTGGGAAAATAATACCTAGGTTATCCTTAAAGAAACCTACTTGTCTTCTCCCCCTGCAATGTCATCTTCCTTTGATTTGTTTGTTTCTAATTCTCCTTGCTCAGATGACCCATGATGCACTCAATGCTCCTCTCCATATTCTTCGAGCCATGTATGAGTTGCAAATGAAAAGAACAGATTCTTTTTTCCTGGAAGTTCAAAAGAGGTATGTGAAAGACTGGGCCTAGCAGAAAACCAGTGTTACTGGGTGTGGGGGGAACCTCAAATCTAATAGGTGCTGAATAGAAGTTAATTGCAAGGATAAAATTTGGTTTTCATGTGTGAAAAAGCAAGGAAATAAACTCCTACTCACAGAAGGATTCGCCATCTTCTGAAATACATTGCATGTTCTTTTTAATGTGGTAACTCCCATATGAAGATCTGCTGTGTCTCTAAATTATCCTAACTGGGGGAGAATGGAGACCTTACACGTGGCTCCCAGTAATCAAAGCATGTGGTGGAGCCACCATGTTCTCACACAGGTGAGCAATTTTATCACGTGCAAAACCTTCGACCTGTTAGAACAGCAAAGCTAGTGAACATCATACGATAAAAACAGGCAGAGTTTAATGAGTCCTTCTATAACAGAAGGTGGGAAGATTAATTAGCATTTAATGGCACTAATTTAATTTCCAAACATGTTTGTGTATTTCCTTTTCTTTTGCCTCTCCTCAGGTTTGATGGGGATGTAATTACAACAGATGAGAGGATCCGAACGCTGGCTCAGAAGTGGCAACCCAGCAAACGCTTGAGGTTGGAGGAGCAGAGTTCAAAAGCAGTAGATACAGACATGATCATCTTGCCCTGCTTGGTATGTACACCTCCACAAAAAGGAGCAGCTGTGAAATAATTCATTTAGGCATTGAATAACTTTGGTTTTGTAACTTCAAACCTGAGATTGATTTATTTTGTTAAACACCCCTAATAATCGGTCGTTAATGTTTTATGTCAAAATGAATGAGCAGGTACAAGAAGAAGCAAGTATTTCTTTCTTGTAATTTCTTCCTTAAGGAAGCAAGAGATCTTGATTCTCAGATCAGGAGAAGAAATTGTGATTGCAAGCTGGAATTTCCTCTCCTTATACAAGACAGATTGTATCTAATTACTGTCAGCTTCTGCCCTAAGTGCTACTGTTTTACTGAACTATTGTTACTTTAAAGTAACTTCAGCAGAACAAGGAAGCAATGAATTTGTTTTGTAAAGTAGATGCTACCCTTGCAAGCTGGAGGCTTTCCATTCAACAGCATGGTCCCACAGCTCTTTGTTTTGTTGTGGGTGCTGATTTCTGGCTGTGTGGTACCACCAGCACAGTTGTCTGTCAGTTGTGTAGCAAACTGGATCAAGGGCTCCCTGAAGTAGTTTCACACAATTATAGGGGAAAAAAAAAAAACAACAGGCCTTACAACAGCTTATACAGAGGCTGTGAAATATCCACCCCTGGACATTCTCCATTCATTTTGAAGTTGTCTCAGCTTTAAGTCAGGTTTGAACCAAGTGATCTCCAAAGGTCCCTCCCAACTTGCCTCATTCTGTGTCACAGGTGGCGTGGCACTTTGCTGCCTTCCCTTTGTAGATCAGCTGAAACTAATGCTTCAGGTTAGAATTCCAACTGCTGTTTCTGCTCATATGTGCAGCCATGAGTGCATCAGTGAAATCTATAAACAGTCTTCTTGAGGAATTGTGTCCCTATAGGTGTGTGAGAGATCACACTTGTCTGTTCTTTGATGCATCTGATTTTCAGTGTGTGAAAGACAAACTTATTTTGAGGGGTTAGACTGGATGACCAATAAGAGTCCCTTCCAACCCAAGCTATTCTATGATTGTATGATTTATAAATTCAGCTTGCAGTCTGGTGGACTGGGCAGATATCCAAACATAAGCTAAGTAAAACTGTTGAGAGCCTCTTTTCAAACTTCCATTTATTTTTTCTTGCAGTCCAAGCCTGCGCTCTGCGATAAAGCAACAGAAGAAACCAACCCAGTTGCCCAGAAGCTGATAACCAACACAGAGAGTGATCTGCAGCTTAGTTATGCCAAGCAACGTCGTACTAAGAGTTCCATCCTCTTGCACAAGGAGCTGGACTCCAGAAGTAAAAAGGCTGTGAGGGACTATCTGTACCGTGTAAACGAGGCCACGGCTGTTCTTTACGCCAGGCATGTGCTGACGTCCTTGTTAGCTGAGTGGCCAGATGATGTGGCAATAAATGAGGAAATCCTAGACCTTAGTGGCCCAGCCCATATGACATACATACTGGACATGCTCATGCAGCTGGAGGAAAAGCAGTTATGGGAAAAAGTAAGTGGATTTCACGTCGAGATGTGAACAAGGCCTGTGCCTTCAGGCCTTGAGACTGACTAACGAAAATCCTTGCTGTTCCTTTTTTAAACTAAAGTGAAACTCCACCATTTAAATTAGTTCTGAAGAAGCAGTTGGAATCTGTCAGATGTACTGATTTTGTTAGCAGAAAATGGAAAAGCTAGCTCTGTGGAGACAGCTCTCTCAGTTTTGAAGGAGTTATATGGGGAAATAAAGCTGAGAGAAGCTGGTAAAACAGGCAGTCCCTTTTGAAAGCTGCTTTTTGTTAGATCTCCGTGTGTATGTTGTGATACCTGCTACTCATTGATGAGCTGACTGTGTCTGTGGTGGAAGTGATCTGGGAATGATCATGGAATTTTGTAATGAAAAAGTCAGCTCCATGCTTCACAGGAGTGGAAGCAAATCAAGTGCTGGGAATCTTCAAAGAAGGAATGAAAACTAAACCAGAAGGCATTGGTGTGCCACCCATAGTCTGCTCTCACAAGGACTGCAGCATGGCACCTGACTCCCTCCTCTCATTTAAAAAAAATACTAACCTAACTGGAAGAGGTCTGGAGTGGCAGGAATTAACACAGCCATGGAGTAACTTCAGGATGAGGAACCATCTCGTTTTCTTCATTCTGGATCTTTGCCCTTTAGGGATGTGGAGGGAGGAGGAGGAATGGAAAAGTCCACTCCTCCTCCATAGTTTAAAACAGTAAGCTGCCTACAGAAATTAAACAGCAAGTCTTATTCACTGGCCCTCCCAGTAACAAAACAAAGGAGTGTCAGATTAAGGTGGTTAAGTGGCAGGTCCAAAACAAACCAAAAGAACTGGTTCTTGACACGGTGTGTCATTGGAATTGTTGCCACGGGGTGTTTAGATAGGTTCAGAAAATGTCAGGATGAACTGATGTAATAAAAATCTCTTAAGGCATATTAAATACAAAGACATAGCCTTTTTTTGCAAGTGTGTGGAGGCAAAGAATGTATTCAGGGAGCTATATTGCATACTGCCCTTGTTTTTTAAATCCATTTCTGGCTGGTGTGGAGATGAACTGTTCTACATTTTCTAGGAGAGTCAGATACTTGCAGATGAAGAGATGTATTTGGTTGCTGTAATGACCTGTGAAAGGCTTTGAGTAGCAGGATTCCTCATGAAGAGCATTTGTGCACTTTTGAAAAATAAGAAAAAGTGGAGACTAAGGTTGTTCTGAATTGTCATTTGGTGTATCCTGATAGATTAAATGGCATTTGTCTGTATTTTTAAAGACTAGATGCTTTGCATTTAGTGCTTTCAAACCCTGCAGCTGCTTAACTGATACTTAATCTTCCCTTTTTATACATGGAATATTGAAGGCAAAACCACGACACATTCTGTTCAAATCATAGCCTGTAGGTGTGGAAGGTAAAGGTGTCTGTTTAGTATGTTCACAGACTTGTTTATCTTCCTTGTTTACAGCTTTAGTTTACTGTGAATTACTGTATAGATTAGCATTGATTCTAGTGTTTGTGGAAAGAGATGTAGCTCACAGCTCTCTTGTTTTTATCCAATAAAGACTGAAAGACCTGAAACAGGGAACAGAGTAAACTCCTCTGCACTTACAGAGATGACACTTGTAGACACCATTTGTGAATGTGGGTAGTTTCTTGCTAGTAGCTCAGCTCCCTCTTCCAGAACACGTGGCTAGAAATAGCTCCTGTGTCAGTCACCAGCATGCAGGGTTGTCAGTGTTGATTTGCTGGCACATTCCGTTGACATGGTGTGCTGCTTCTCCCCAGATTCTGCAGAAGGTGCTGCAGAGGTGTGATGAGAGCATGCTAGGAACAATGGCCCTGACAGCTTGC
This sequence comes from Apus apus, assembly GCF_020740795.1. Classification (NCBI taxonomy): domain Eukaryota; kingdom Metazoa; phylum Chordata; class Aves; order Apodiformes; family Apodidae; genus Apus; species Apus apus. The sequence goes on along the minus strand of NC_067299.1, from coordinate 7,943,658 downwards.
CAGTTCATGGAGGAGCCTGGGATGGCAGTCCAGATGCGGGAATCCAAACACCCTTACAACAACAATACTAATTTTGAGGTGAGTTCCACCATTTGCATGACTTGAAGACTGGTGTAAAAACATCAAGATGGTTGGAGCAGCAGGCTCACCATCCTCCCTGTGTGTACCCCTGGGGCTTCTGTGCCTGCAGCACCTGCTCAGGCTTGCTTTTGAAGAGGTGCCCAATGACTGAGGCCTTGCACTGAAAAGAATTGTGTTCAGTGAGGCACTTCAATGTAGCCCTGGTTCAGTCATGTGAAAAGGGCATAACTTCAGTGGTTTTCCTGCACATGTGTTTGAAGCAGATCACACACTTAAATGGTTCCAGGACCTTAATGAGCAAATACTTCTACTCTTTCATCCAAAGGTCTCTTTCACTTGGCCTGTTACTTCCTTGTGCTGTTAGACGCAAGGAGTCAAGTCTTTCTTTCCTCACTTTAGAGTTTTGACACAAACACCTGATTTTCTTTACTTGGTATTGTTTGAAAGCGTTTTTTCTAATGCATCTTGGTAAGCAATTACTGCAGTCTTGGGATTATTTTTTTCCCTGCAGCTCTCAGTCTTCTGATTTTTATTTTTAAATGTCTGTAAACCCTTAGGATATGGCAGCGAGGTCAGTAGCAGCAACCATTACCTCCTTTGAAAAAGCAAAGCATTTGCTAGCAATTAATTTTTACACTCTTAACAACTAATGCAAACAATAGGCCAGGCTTTACATTTACTAAGTTAACAATGAAGAGGGTTTTTATCCCCTGGAGATGCTGCACTATTTGTTGTCTCTCCCTTCTTCGTACGGCAAAAGTGAAAGAGCTTCTTGGTCATACGGGATTATGGTTTACAAAGATCATACCTTTTTTTCCTCAGGATAAAGTTCACATTCCTGGTGCTATCTACCTCTCGATCAAATTTGACTCTCAGTGTAACACAGAGGAAGGCTGTGATGAGTTGCTGATGTCCAGCAGCAGTGATTTCCAGCAGGACCGACACAGCTTCAGTGGCTCTCCGCAGAAATGGAACGATTTTGAGCTTCCAGGTGAACAAGCTGTGATTCAAAGTGCAAAGAGAGGGAGCTGCTCCTCTCCAGGGCTCTTGAGAGAAACTACTGAAAGATGACAGTTAAATGCAGATGTTCCTGAGATACGGGGGGGAGAAAAAACTCATTTTCTTGCCCCAATCTGTTTGCTCTGAGCTGCTGCTCTTGCGCTTGCTTCTTACAAGTAGGCTTATCTCTTGTTCTGCTACTTGACCTTTTTTTTCCACACCTCAATCAAAGCATGCACTGAGCTACTGGAAACAAATTTTAATCTTGATTCTGTTCCAACACAGTCCTTGTTCTGCACGATATTCACTTACATTGTTTCTGCCTTGTCTTACTTTCCACAGGAAGCACATTTTAAAGAAAAAAAACCAACAACAAACCAGACAGGCTTATCTCCTGTCTCTGTGCTCTGCTGCTGCTCAGAGCTGACTGGGTGTGCCAGTGCCTTGTCTCCAGTTATTGCCACAAAGCACAGCTGAAAAAAAAAACCACCTAGTTCTTAAGACTGACAAGCTGAGTCTGTATCTTTAATCACAGTTTGGTTCAGAGCAGCAGATGTTGGTGAGCAGGTCCACATGGTCCTGTGCTGCTTCTGCTCAGTTGTTTTAACCCACTGAGCTCTGTGGCCTTGCAGGAAGTTTTGACTTGGAGTAGTGTCAGTAGCTGTAAATAGACTTAGGGACTTAACAAAGCCCTTTAGATGACAGGGTGTTAGTTAGAAACAAATGTGTGCTCTGTAGAAATATTTGGGGGGGTTTATGAACTTCTTTCTGTCTTCCTTTTTCCTCCCAAGTAGTTGCAGAGGTTTGCCAAGAGGCTGAACTTTGAGGCCCATTGTTTTGGAGCAGCCTTGGCTGTGAAACTGGAGTTTCACCTTGTGAAAATTCATTTCCAGCCAAGGCTCTCTGGATGAAGGCTTTTCATTTCACTCAGCAGGCTTTTAAAAGCTTCTGGGCTTTCCATTTGATGGCAAATGGAGTCTTCCTCAAGACTCCTGGGAGCAGGAGAGAACAGTGACTCCGTTTTGGGATGAAAAGGGGAACAGGTGGTGGGTTCTTTTAGGATTTTCTATTAAATTATTTATTTTAAACCCTAACAAATGGTTTCAAAATTTTTCTTCCACTTGAAGCTTTGACTACTTTGCTTCCCAACGAAAACTAGCATGTTTGTCCCAGGTGCTAGTTGTGTTTTTTTTTTTTCATGGAACAGCAGCAAATTCTCAATTGTGAGCAGATTTAATACTACAGAGCACAAGAGGTGAGGTTGTGTCTTGTGTAGCATTGCAGTTAACAACCAGTGTTTGTGAAACTACAGGTGCTACAAGACCTTCTTTGAATGTTCCAGTGCCTGATTGTACAATTATTAAACATTTTGGTAGTTCTCCCATTTTTAAGTGGTTAAGTTCAACACTTTTGTGGCCTCAAGCAGAAGTCCATCATTTAATGTTCTGTAAGAGCAGTGCAGCTTTAGTTTCACAATATTTTTACCTTTTGCATAATGAACTGTGAACCTGGCTGCTGGTGTAGAGGATCTTTTTTTTCATAAATCATAATTGATCCCTGATTGTGCCCAAAATAGGGTTTATTGAGCTCCCTCTTCTATGTAGTTGACAAAATATAAGAGACATTATCCTTGCAAGTATCTCATTGGGCTCTTTCTTCTGCTTCAGCTTCCTGTTTGTCATACTGTTTTGTACATTTCATAGCTACAAAAAAGTAAAAGATCACCTCTCCTGGATGGTGATGTCTAGGATTAATTAATTTTAATGCAAGCTTTAGATTTGGATTGTATTTGTGATACAAATTGTGTTAGCAGGACTAACTCGGAAGGTGGTAACATGGATTTTCTTCCTTCCCCTGCACACAGGAGACACACTCTACTACAGATTTACTTCTGACATGAGTAACACTGAGTGGGGTTATAAGTTTACAGTGACAGCAGGTCATCTTGGAAGGTTTCAGACAGGTAAGCACTGCTCAGCATGTCTCTGAAGGGACTTCTTGGAGTTATTTTGCTTTCACAGACTTGTGGTTCTCCCTTTTTTTGACCTAGAATTTGCTTTCTCCAATGGTTTGGAAAGAATGTGATTAGTTTTGTTCAAGTTGAAACTTGACTGATGTCTCTTATTTGCTGTGACTTTTTGCTAGAAATACCAGATCTTCACAGAGGTTTGGAGATAACAATTATCATGGTTATTTGCATTTGAAATCTCATTATGTGGCAGTAATTGCAGACGGGGTTTAGTCAACACTCCAAGGTGACATAATTGGAAACAGAAATAATTGTAATTGTGCTTTTAAAAAGTAATTACCCATCAGAATAGGCTGCTTCTGGATCTGATTTCTAGATAGAGCATAAAAAGTTTATTTTAGAGCTTAAATGTTTTTCAAGAAATTGAAGCTGGTGCATGAATTGCAATCAGCAAAACTCGACACTTACCAAATCATAGTGGGGACCTGTGCTTTATTTGTCTTATCTGGGCAAAACTTTTACTTCAGCTAGGATTCTTTCTTCAGTTTTTTTGCCCCAGGAAAGGCTTGTGATGTCAGGATGTAGCCTAGAATTCTCTCAGAGTATTTATTGTTGCATTCTTGGTTGATGTTTCTTACTTGTCAGAGCGATAGCTGGAGAAAAACGTCTGAACGGAATCGGTCCCTACGAAAGGAACAATTGTTGAATTCTTTTTTTTCCAGGCTTTGAAATTCTAAAGCAGATGCTGTCTGAGGAAAGGGTGGTTCCTCACCTCCCGCTGGCCAAAATCTGGGAATGGCAGGTGGGAGTGGCCTGTCGCCAGACAGGTCACCAGCGGCTGAAGGCGATTCACCTGCTCCTGAAGATAGTGCAGTGCAGCCAGCAGGGGTAAGGGTGCTGTTCTGGGCTGGGCACTAAAAAGCAAAGGGCAGGAGGAAAAAAAGGGACTCAGCTGGTAATACTTTGAAGCCAGAAAACCATGATTTGATGTAGGTATTCTTAACTTGCCTTTCAGATGCATTTCATCGTGCCTTGATGGCAGAAGCTTATTAGAAGGGGGTTTTTTAAACACTCTCTTCTCTCTTGGCTTTTAAAAAAGGTCCATTGAATTCAGGTGGTGTTGTAAAGAAAAAAAAAAGCCCCTAAACAGGACAAAAATAGATTTAAGTTAATTTTCTAGCAGTTTATTCTCTTTGTAATAGTCCTACTTCAAAATTAAGCTGAGGATGGGATAATAAACTGGTGAAATGGCAATAAATAACTTAAATGAGTATTTTTAGTTGCACCTGTAATTGAGGTTCAGAGGGATAGTGGTGCTAATGCAGAAGTTTGCAATATTATGGAGTATTTCTCAGGAAAATACACATTCTGAAAAATATTGAGCTTTGATAGTGTCTTGCAAATCTGTGTTGTCACATCAGCTCGGTAGAAATGCTGGAAACAAAGACAAGGGTGCTGGAATGCTGGCCTTTATCTCCATTGTGTCCTTTCAATTCAGAACCAGCAAAATCAAGACAAAACAGGATCCTGCTAGCTTGCTTTGAGAAACAGAAGTCAAAAAGTAGCTTTGAATATAGTAATAAAAACGGGCAATTACCCAGAACCATTGCTTGACTCACTGTACATTTTAGTTACCCCAATCTACATCCAGGTCTTAAAAGCTGATTTTGGTATTGATTGTAAGCACTGATTTATTATCTTTTCTAGTTCCCTTAGTTGTTTGGGTTTTTTTAATCAGAAAATGACTGCTCTGTCATGTGAGCAACAAATTTAATTGCTAAAATGTCAAGTCTCCTTTGTTCTTATAATATTGAATATTTTTCTAGTGCTAATCTGATGATAGATTCTGAAATTGGATTTCCTCTCTTTTCTCCTCCTGTGGAATGCTATTTGTCATCCTGTCTGTATGATAAGTGACATTTGGATGAGCTAGCTTGAGCTCAGGAATGGGAAGGAGGCAGGGTTGGAATTGTTTGTAAAAACAGGTATCAGTTTTTGTCTGTCTGTCCTAAACAAGGGCTGTGCCTGCCCAGTGCTGTGCTTGGGTACGGGGTGATTTCCAGCAGGGGAGCTACAACATTTAGCAAAGAGATGTATATGTTGGAGTCTTTTTTAAGTCTTCATTTCAGGAGGCCACTCAGTTTTAGAGAAGCCATGTAGATAAGAGATTCATGGATTTGAGGTTTTCTTCACTTCACTGATTCAGAAGGAATCAGTGTGTTCCTTCCTTCATTGACACATCTGACTGTCAGACCTGGGTGGTTTTCTTCTCTCAGATTTTTGGGGGTTATTTCTTTGTTTTTTCCCCCAGAAAGAGATGGAAGATCATGGTTACTCACTATTTCACTATTATTTTTTTTCCAGGGACTGTGACCTCACCTTGTTGAAGCCACTTTGGCAGCTCTTCACCCATATGGAAAACAACTTGTGTCACGACATGGCCAAGCCTGGGATCCTCCTTCCTCTTCATCGTGCACTCGCAGAACTCTTCTTTGTTACAGAAAACAGAGTCACTGTAAGCAGTTCCTCTACTGGTATCTCTCCCCAGAGCTGGGAATGATAGACAGTTCAAATGTTAAACCTAGTGCAGTTTTCCTTTATCTTGGCAAAGTTCATCAGAGCTTTAGAAACATGAAATGCTTCAGAAACATCAACAACGTTCCCTGGCGGAGTCTGGTAGCAGGTTCTGACAGAGGGACAGACTGTTGTCTGATCCATCATGGGACCTTAAGTAAATAGTCATGACTCCTCCTTGTGCAGTTAAGGATTTAGGCCCTCAATCCACTCTTTATTCTAAGAGGAATGCTGATTTGATCATTAATTTAAAGGTATTTGAATGTGGTTCTCCTTCAGTTGATTTTGAACATTACGTGTGAGCAGTCTGTCATTAATTGATTTGTGTGGTCACAAACTGTGACTTGTGTGTAGTTCTGGTACTTTTCTCCCTTGGGGACTGCTATAATGATCAGCATTTTCATGTTAATTAGTAAGATGGTATCTTTGGTTAGAAACCTTGGTGTTCATGGCATGTTTTCTGGCTGCAGGAGCTTGGATCTCTGCAGGAGTATTTGCTTGCCTTAAATACCGAAGATCATCTTCATCGCTGCACAGCACAGGTAGGGGGGCTGCACAGCCCCAGGGGTGTGTGGCTTTGTGGTGTTTTTCTGGCAGCCCAAGATAATCCAGAATTTCTGATTGCCCAGTGGAGTTTTATAAGAGAGATATGAACGTAGCTGGGCTTTGCAGTACCGTGACGGGCCCTGAAAGCTGTGAAGGAGCTACGCTCAAGTGTGTTCTCCTTTGCAGTCAGATGATGTGCCACAGCCTGGCTGTTGGGTGTACCTTGGTGTATCTGTTTGACCCAACTGCCAAAACATGGAAACGGGGGGAGGGAGCTGATCTTTCAGCTACTGGAAATGCAATTGCCTTGCTGAAGCTGCCTAGATGCATGACAATTCCTGTATTCCCAGGAGATGACCTGGTAGAAACAGGGTGGTTATTTATCTATTTCTGTTTCATTTCATACAAAATTTTCTTTTGGATTAGGAAGAGTCTTTGAGATGACTTTGTGTTTCCTTCTCTCTTCCAGGCCCTGAAAAACATTGCTGCTATCAGCCTTGCCATTAACTATCCAAACAAATCAACAAGTTTCTGGAATGTTTAATACTGGCTCAGGCCGGAGTGCATGGAATAGAGTAGTTTGTCCATAAGGACCTTGGAGCAAACATCTTAACTCCGTTCAGGAAAAGTTCCTTCAGCTTCAGTGTATGAGCTCTCTGCAGCCTTCCTTCCTTCCTTCCTTCCACCTTGATGTAGAATTTGTACAAGTTAAAGCTCACTTCGATGACAAAGCACATCTTGAAGTAACTCACGCCTCGCCTACAGTTATGTATGCACATATTGTAGCATGTTAGACTAAACAGAACAATAGGGTGTTTTTTTTTTTATCCAGAGGAAGTAAAGGAAAGAAGGTAGATGAGGTATGAGAATGGAAGGCCCCTGCTTTTGGTATCCTCTGCTCCCAAGGAAATTTGATGGGTGGAACGTGACAGCTTTGAAAGTGATCGCTGGAAACTCGGAATGGTCCCATCAGCAGCACCTGGGATAGATCACTGAAGTGGAACAGGCAAACCAGAACCTGGTGGGCTGGTGCAGGAATGGTCCACATTTGAATCCTGTCATGATTGCTTTTGCTTTGAAGGCTACTACCCAAGGAAAAGAACTTGAATTCTTCTTACTAAAGTACAGGTTGAAAAACAAATTCTGTATGTATCACGTAGTAGTTAAAGGATTCTGGTTTCAGAGCATCCTCGTGCAAGAGGTTAATGTTTCTCCTGTTCTTTGATTCCATCAACTGGATCATCTGTTCTTACCTTAATTTATCTCCAGTGTGTTATTCTAAATATTCTAGTCCAGAGATCAAAGGCTGGCCTCCATTCACACAGCAGTGGTGATACGAAGAACTGAGGAACTTACACGTTTCTTGAAGATCACATCATTACAAGAAATTATTCATGAGGCTTTATTTCTTTTAATTATTTTGATACTAGTGGCTTAGGAGGTCCTTCTTGGCAATGTTGGGAACCTGGACTCCCAGCACTCAGGGTGGGGGTTAATGATCAGTCCAGTCTTATCTTACCGAGCAATAACTGCATTACTCTTAGTGAACGTGGAAAGAATTTCAGACCTTCTATGCTAAAATAAATTGGCTTTCTTCCTGCTCAACTACACTGGTTATTCCCTTTCCAAAGAGTTAAAAAGAACATAGAAGGATTTGGGGGTGTATTTTGTGGTCTGTTGTACAGTATATAGAGCTGGTCTGGTCGAGTATTAATTCAGAGAACTTTTTATGCCAATTATTTCCTTCTTTCCTCACCTCGATATCGGAAGAGGAAAAAACCACAACCAAAAGCTTCAGGAGTGGCTCTTTCAGAAGGGAACAGGATTATTTACCTTACTTGGTTAATGGTGAGTGGTGCCTAAGTAGCAATGTGCAGCCTACACAGGAGCACCACTTAGGGGGGGTGACCTCTACACTGACGATCTTATCAGCTGGGGCTGGAATTTTAAGGGTGGGCCAATCTCCCTCTGGGAGAGAAGTGTGCAGTAATACGTCCCCTTTTTTCAGGTGGCCTCTAGGGCTGTGGGTAAAGATGTTTTGACTTCTTTCTGTTCAGCCAGGTGAGTGTAAAGTGAATGCTTCTTCAGGGGGTGAGGTTGAATCAGATTGTGGTTGTTCTGCCTGAAGGACTTCAGTCTGGAGACCAAGAAGCAGCACACTGAAGCTGTTGTGTTCGGGAATAGAGTTGCCCTCTTAGCAAGTGAGAATGCCAGAATTCAGGAAAAAAAACATACTGTTTCTTGAAGACTGAAAGGAGCCAGAGAGATACTGCTCTGAAACCTCTGCTGGAGCATACTGTAGTTGGAAGCTGAAGTCCTCCTTCCTTCCAGAGTGGGATCCAGATGGGAAGGGATTTATCAGCCTCGTGGTGCGTCTTCAACGCACGGATCATTTTGTTCCCAGTAACATCTTTGAGTTTGCAGTCTCACTGCAGGGGTGTTGGAGAGATCCCTGAGAAACCAACTGTTTCCCACTTTCCAACAGCAGGAACAGAGCCCGAGAGCAGGGAGCTGGCTCCACCAAACGGAGACATTCTTAAGCCTCCTTGAGAGAGTGGCATTGGTGGGACAGGTGAGCATTCTGCAGTTGCCCTTCTCCAGCAGCAGGACTTTCTCTTCACTGCCTCCCTGCCAGGCCCTGCCTGAGGAGTCACAGATGTGCAGTGGGCACACACATGGCATGCTGAGGGCTGCCTGGCTTAGTCAGAGAAGTTGTTTTTTTTTCCTTTTTTCACATCAGGGATGAAGACTGTAAATAAGCCATTCACAGAACCTCTCATGGCTCTACCAAATCCACATCGTTTTCCATCGGATCTTTTCCTTTCTGCACGAAGACATGAGGCTGCAAGGATGACACAGGAGTGGCCAGTGTTCCTTACTGGCTGTACCACTTAACTTACTCTACCAGCAGTAACTGGCCACGTGTCAGTCATCTTGCCCTGAGGGGACTGTCTAGGAGCAGTGTCCACAAAATATAATTTCTACCCACTAGATGGAACTGAAGGACTGTGACCTGAGTTGACACTGAATCTGTTGCTGCCTTACAACTCAATTGCTCATTGCAGATCTTTTAAGAGACAAGAAACACTGATTATTATTATTTTTTTTTTCCTTCTGATAGTTTTAAAAGAAAGAGAACACCAACAATGAATATTCATGATCAATCACATTTTGAAAATCCTGCAGCATTTCCAAGTGTATGTGGATGATACTATTAAATAGTATAAAACTGTCTGGAAAACAGGTATGCTGAAAAAAAATGTGCCTAATACAAACACACAAAAACAAAAGTTGTCCTGCCTGAATCACCTATGATATGTTGAAAACAAACCAGATTGTTCCTAATGATACATTTGACTTGCTTTCATTAAACACTTAAAAAAGAGAGTTTTATAATTTCTTTTCTTACGGGTTTACTACTTTGCAATTTTTATCAGTTGTTTAAAATAGACCTTTAGATTTATTCCAGTTCAGTTCAACATGTAAAAAAAAAAAAAAGAAAGCTACAGATGTGGGTAAAAATATGCAAATGAAAAGAAATATATTGTAAAAATTCTATAAAAACCAAAAAGTACAACCCAGTGTCTGTTTCTTGTTTGCTTTGCTCCTCTCCTCACTGAAGGTTAAATGCTTGAATTTGCACTGAGATCAGGGATTTTCTTACAAATCTTCATTTTCAGTGCCTGTCAGCAAACCTGCTTTTTGTCCTGCTGTGAGTGTGTGTCTGATCCTGTACTGAACTATGCAGGATCCTGACTGCTGGAGTCACCTCTTGAATTCCAGCCCTGCTGTTTACATTCCAGTGGCCTTATCCTAAAAAATGAAGTTTGCCCGTGGATACCCATTGGTCTCAGTACCTGTCCTTATTTACTTTCAGACCTGAAATGCACAGCTGAGGCTCCAGATGGTGTCTCATGTAAAGGTGAGATTGGTCTGAGCATCTCTTGATTCTAACCAGTGGTGTTTATCAGCAAAGGTGCTTGTACCTGCCCAGGTTAAAATCTTATTTACCATGGTTTTGGCTCAAGGAAAGGGTTGTTCAGGGGAGTGTGAGGAGCTCAACATCCTTCTGTATTTACCCAGATCTGTTAAGTTGTTTCCACTGGTTCCACAGGCTCAGAGAATGGGCTTGGTGGGTGGTTTTATTAACTACACATGGCCAGTGTGAATGGTGAAGCTGTGGGATGGTGAGGACCATTCCCTGAGACAACCAGGTTTGAGGTTTCAGCTGCTGTGGGCAAAGTCAGAAATCTAACAAACCCCCTTTAATCTGCTGTTAAATTGAGTGTGGTTCTAAACTCTGGAAAGTAACAGAGGTCACAACCACAAGGTTTGGGAGCTTCTGGTCTTCAGATGAATTGAATCAAGACTAGTTTTTCTTCCAGCAGATCGACCTTAGGCTGTAAGCTAAATTCTAAGTAGGTGATTTCTTTCTTAAACCTACTTTTAGGAGAAGACTACACTGTGTTTAGAGCAGAACTGGCCCCACTGCCCTGTGTTTTCACATGTAACATTTCCAGTGGGTCTTGTGAATTTTGTACAATTGGTCTTTGCAAACGTCAGGGCAAGACCTGCCCTTTCATACCCTGTAGTGACCATCAGCAAATCCAGGAAGGTACCCTGCTCTCAAAACCTGGGTATGTTGGAGCAGAACAAGGCCAAATCATCTGATTCTGTACTTTTTCCCTTTCTAAGGATGAATGTTGCTTCTTGCAACCATGACTGTGGTGCCCTGTTTGCTCAGGAGTGAGTGATGCCAGGTATCTGCTGGGGAAGCCACCAGCACAAGCATCAGACCCTTGTTCTCATGGGACAAACAACCACAACCTATAAAAAGCATGACCTGCTCCTTAGGTAAAGCTACTAAAATGTGGCAACACGGGTCAATTAATGTAAAGAGGATGTTCTTCAGCACTTGGCCAGTTAGACTTTAGGAGGTGAGGCTGGATAATAACTGGAACAAGGATTGTACATGGGCAAAATGGCCTGGAACAACAGGAACCCTGCTGGGTTTTTTAGGAGGAAACAAAAAACCTGGCCCACCTCTGAATTAAAAGCAAAGAAGTCAATTCCAGTTCAAGTGAACAAGAGAGAAACCCAGTGTGAATAGGGAAGGAATTAAGTAAGAGGTGAAGGAAGTAAGATTAAAGCTCATTCTTTCCATGACGGTCAGGACTGATTTAATCAGGCCTGTTCTGCAGTAATCTCTGGAGTTTTAACTAAGAAAGCACAAATCATAAAGAGCTGGTACCCAGCACTGGATTCATTCTTTTTATACTCAAGGGCTGAGAAGCATGTTTGGATTTAGAGAACACTGGAAAAAAAATGTGGAGAAGGGATAACTGGATGGTCTTGGAGACAGGATCTTCCCACTCCAGTGTTAGGCAGTTTGCTGGGGAGTTTCTCCTGCTAATGCTTTTCTGACAACTTTAATGATTATTTTTTTTTTTTTTAAGCTGGTTTCTTGCCTCCATTCCTCACTTTACTGCCTGACTCCATAAATCTTGCTGCATTTTTTGTTTTTAAACATTTGCAGTGCAAATAAGAAATATTTACGCTTGCATGGAAAAAGTCAACTTCACGAAAACTAAAGAAAGAGCAAATTAAAGCATCTTAAATATTTGTCACTGGTACCTTCTCTCACAGGCTTATTTCCAAAACACTTTTGTTAGCATCTCCTAGCACCAGTGTTGGCAAAAGTGCTTGCTCCAACTGGGACTCAGGCTTTCTGATGCCCTATGCTGCTTTCAGGTGGGGTCTGCTCTCCTCCAGGAGGTGTTGATGAGGTTGGTGCTCAACATCACACCTTCTTAATACTCTGTGCCTGTTTCACATGTAAAATTCTTCCCTGTGAAGGTGGTGAGATCCTGGCCCAGGCTGCCCAGGGAAGCTGTGGCTGCCCCACCCCTGGCAGTGTTGAAGGGCAGGTTGGATGGGGCTTGGAGCAGCCTGGGCTGGTGGGAGGTGTCCCTGCCCATGCAGGGGTTTGGAACTAGATGAGCTTTGAGGTCTTTTCTAACCCAAACCACCCCATGATTCTATAGATTTTTCCCTCTCCAACAAGTTGTGTCCTGTGGTACAACTGCTATGATAGGACATCCATAGACAGACATTTATTAGGGCTTCAGTTCATCACTGTGCTTATCCTGGAATTAAGGTGTAACCTTCAGCACATCTAGTAAAGGGCTTAAAGGAAGACTTTAAATTGGTGGTGTTGCCTTGGAGCCTAAACAGACCTCACTGGTGACGGGAAGTTCACCAACTGTTCAGCTTTCTCTCACATCCAGCCAAATCTCTCAAGGCACAAAATAAAAGGATGAATTGTTGAGTCAGGAGACCTTTAGTCTCCTCATCTCGCTTGGTGAATAACTCGTGTCTGCATTTCTTACCCATCTCCTTTTCATAACCCACCCACAGCAAAACCATTCATCAAAACCTTCAGTGGCTTCACAGAAACCCCCACCTCACACCTCAGGGTTTATGTTCCTCGGAGCAGCAGCTTGGGCTGTTCTTTTGTTGTTTGGTGTTTTTTTTTTTCCTTTCTCCCCACCAATTGTATTTCTCCATTTGTTGAAATGTTTTTGCTCCTTCATCCAGTGAGTGTTAGAACTGGAAGAGAAAAGGGCCCTTCAGCCTCCGTGGGGTCAGTTGTGGCTGCGCCGCTGGATTTTAAACAGCACTTTGCTGTCAAGAATTGTCCTTCTCGCTTTGCCCTGCTGAAAAGAATCTTCCTCTGTTGGTTCACCAGTCTCCAATGGCACCGTTGGGTGATGCCTTTGATCTTTTGGCACCTCATTTTTTTCTGCAGGGGTCTCAGCTTTGCTGCCTTCCCCAGCACTGGGTCGAGGGAGGCAAATCTGTGAAGGCAGGACCTGGAGGTGCTTGATTTCCCACAGACTCAGAGGCTCTCCCAAAGTAAAGCAAACCCCTCCTGAATTTGGCACTAATAACGAGCAGAGACTTGGGCTTAAAACCGGGGAGGTGAGAGCTTTGCTTGAGCTGACTTTCCACAGAGTGGGGGGAGAACCCGTGGGTGAGGAGCAGGGACTGATGTCCAGGAGGTCTCAGTGCTGTTCCCTGTGCTTGCCAGGCCCTGTAAGAATTAAAGATGCCGCCCTGCTCCACGGGGCCTCTTCCAACCCCAACCAGAGGGGCACAAGAAAGATCCCTCGGCTTCCTGGAGGCTTTTTTTTCCCCCCCAGGCATTTCCCTTCCCCACTTCCCAGCGGCGGGGCGGGAGCCGCCGGGCCAGGGGCTGCTGAGGGGCTTTCTGCTGCAAAAAATAGTGAAGAAAAAAAAAAAAAAAGACCAAAAAAAAAAAAAGCCCCAAACCCCACGCGTTGACTTCCCAGCTCGTATCCTCGGGCACAGCCCTCGCCGGCTGGGAACAGCGTGTCCCGGGAAGCGGGTGTTCCCGCTGCTCTGCCAGCCGCTCCAGACGGGGCTGTCGCCCCCGGAGCTGCTGCCGGCGGCCCCGGCTGCGGGACGGGGGCTCTGCCCGCTCCCCACAGCCCCCCCCGGGGCTCCTGTGCGGGTGTAGGAGGCTCCAAAGCAGCGCTGCTGCTCCTCCGAGCTGCGAAAAGCCCCCCGTCTGTGCCGCTGCTCTGCCCGCCGCAGCGCCGGGTTTGTTCCCGGGGCTCCCGAGCCCGAGGAGCTGGGGTTTCCCCGCGGGAGGTTGTCCCCGGGAGCAGCCCCTCGGTCCTGGCCTCAGCCCTGGGGGCTGCGCCCCGAGAGGCAGCGCTGGCCCTGCCTGGGATTGTGGCCGGGTCCGTCCTGCCTCGGGACGTGGCTCCCGGCACAGGGTGACCCAGCGGCCCTTTGCTGCCCTGAGGGACAACGAGGGCACCAGGAGGGGCTGAGGGAGCTGGGGGGGTCCAGCCTGGAGACCAGGAGGTGAGGGGAGACCTGCTGGCTCTGCAGCTGCCTGAGGGGAGGTTGGAGCCAGGGGGGTTGGGCTCCTCTTGCAAGGAACAAGTGATAGAACCAGAGGAAAGGGGCTCAAGTTGCACCAGGGAAGGCTGAGATTGGATATTAGGAACAATTTCTTCATGGAAAGGGCTGTCAGGCCCTGGCCCAGGCTGCCCAGGGTGGAGTCCCCATCCCTGGAGGGGTTTCCAAGCCCTGGAGATGTGGTGCTGAGGGACATGGGGCGGTGGAGGTGACAGTGTTGAACTGGGTGATCTTCAAGGTCTTTTCCAGCTAAAACCATTCTACGGACACAGCCCCGATGCCACCGTGGGCTGTCAGCCAGTGCCTGTGGCCCATCACCTGCCCAAGGCAGCCTTTGGCTTTTTTTTTTTTCCTTTTCTGACTTCTCCTCTGAGGATTCTGGGGAGCTGCAGAGCCTCACCTGGCTGAGCAAGAAAGCCTTCCACCCAGCCTGAGCTGGCGGTGACCAGAGAGCCGCGACCGCTTCGCTGTCACAGGCGTCAGCTGCAGGTGACCTTCTGAACCCAACTGCTGGCTTCTGGTTTTTTTACACTGCCCTTTGCACAAGGCTGTTGGGAGCCTCCTGGGGGAAGATGGCAGATCCCTGCTGCACCCACAAAGCTGCCTGTGGTCTCCTGTTTCAGGGACCTGCAACGTTCCTGTGGTTGCCCTCGTAGCATCTCCTGGTGTCGAGAGCTGCCGTGCTCTGGGCAGCCCTCCGGCTGCCGGATCCCGAAGGGAGAAGCATCAGTACTTCCTTGTTCTTTCAAATATCCCTCAGGCTCCTACACACTAGATCTGAAATAGAAAACAGGGCTGGGATCCTCTCTCCCCAGGCTGCCACGAGCTGCAGGCGTGTTCATGTGGCATCGAGCGTCTGGGTCAGTCACGGCGTTGCCGGGGCTGATCCACGGCTTTCATGACAAGCTACTCTGCTGCTGAGTCAAAACAGAAAACTGCAGCCCAGACTCAGCTTCTGAGAGGTTCGGTTCCATATTCAGGAGCTCTCAGCTGAGGCAACACTTGACCCAAGTGTGAATCCATCTGGGCAAAGGCTGTTTTTTGCGTCCCACCACCCAGCCCATCCCAAACCGCTGGCTCCCCCAGCCTTGCTCTGCCCTTGCAGTGGTGCAGCTTGGCCCTCTGGTCTTCTCTTCTGGTGGCACAACTGAACTCCTGGCTCAGACATCCTTCCTTTGGCTGTGTCAGATGTCCCAGGAGGTTTTTGCTGAGCCAGAGCCTCCTCCTTCTGCAGGGGACAAAGGCAAGAAGAGGTTTTCTGGGGATGCTGTCACACAAATGGTGACACTGGAAGAGCAGCAGCTGACACCTGGCAAGCAGAGCTGGGGGGATCCCCAAAATAAACCATCCCTCTGGGGTGCCTGCTGTAGAGCTGGGACCCTGACGTGCTGGTGGGAGGGACAGAGCAGCCCCATGTGTGATCAGCTCCTTTCCCTGGACCACCAAGAGACCCCAGCTCTGGCCCCAGGGGATGCTGGAGGTGGCAGGTTTGTGCCACTGCACTTCGCCCCTGCCCCCATCCTGCTTTTTCAGCCTCCCAGGGCCGTGGTGGCAGCCCTGGTGCCTTCCCAGGGAGCCCTGCCAGCTCATAAACTGCTTTTAATCTCCAAAGAAGGTCCTTTGTGCAGCCTTTTGTCAATAGGGCCTGTCCCATTGCTATAGCTACGGCCCCTTTGCTGCCAGACACACCTGTTTGTTTTTCCAGCTCCTTTCTGTTGCCATCAGATTTCTCTGCCACCTAAATAAAAATACCAAGAAAAGCCCTGCCCTGGTCCTGGGCTCTTCTTGCCCTTCCCAGTGAAGGGAACTCCTCCTTCCCCTGGGACTGGTTTTCTGCAGGCAACAGAAACCAGCCTGCTCAGGCAGGACCCCTTGGCATGGGTTTGTTTTCTGCCTTTTACCCTTAAAATGTTTGTGCTGGTGGTGGAGCAGAGCTGGGGTGGGTTGCAGCGTGGTCCCCAGGTGAAGCAGGTGCCTGGGGAAGGGCAGGGGAGGAACTGTGATGTCCCCATAGCCTGTCAGCAGGAATTTTGGAGACACGGGGTTTTTCTTACTGAATGGTTTCCTCTCCCATGCATAAAACTCCCCAGAATCAGTGGGTTTGGGTGACTGACGTTGTGCGCTGGCTCAGGCAAGAACTACCCCAGCTCCCAGGCTGCAGCACAGGGTGGAGCAGGGTTTTCCCCCAGGGCACCCTGGCCCTGTGCTGTTCCTGGCACCAGGAGCCTTCCCAGGGGTTTGTGTCACTCTTTAGGGACATTGAGGGGAGACCTTATTGCTCTTCACAAGAACCTGAAAGGAGGGTGGTCTCTTCTTCCTAATAAAAAAAAGCAGGACAAGAAGAAATGGCCTCAAGTTGCTCCAGGGGGGTTTTAGATTGGATATTAGAAAAACTTCTTCACTGGGAAGGTTGCTAACCACTGAACAGGCTGTGCAGGAGGTGGTTGAATCACCATCCTTGGAGGTGTTTAAAAGATGAGTAGATGTGGTCCCGAGGGACGTGGTTTAGCAGTGGCCTTGGTAGAGCCAGGTTGATGGTTGGACTCGATCATCTTCAAGGTCTTTTCTACCCAGAACGATTCAGAGATTCTGTGTGATGAAAAACCCAGCATCTGGCCCTGCTTCATGAGCTGTGGCTGCTGTGTGCCCAGAGCAAAAACGCCCAGGGGTGGAAATTATCTGGGGGGGGGGGAATTTCCCTTCACTTGCAAAGCTTGTCCCTGCACAGGGTGTTTCTCCAGGTTCAGGACGGGCGACTCGCGACGGGTGTTGCCACGAGCAGAGAGATCTTCTCTCCGTCTTTATTGGAGCAACCTGACCACAGATATCTCGCTTTTCTCTTCCTGCTTTTCATTCCTTTGCCCTGCCAGATGCAGCTGAGGTTTGTCCCCGGGGTGGTGGGATCCGTGTTTGGGCACAGCTGAGCTGCCGGGATGTGAATTCCCGGCTCCTCCCGCCCCGGCTCGGTGGGGCTGAGTCCCTCCCTGCTCACCGCTGGGATCACCAAGGAATCTCGGGAACCAGGAGGAGAAATCCACCCCCAAGACTGTCAGCTTTCATCCCACAGCACTGGAGCTCCAGCCTTTCCCCTTGGACCTCACGAGATGATGAAGAGGAGAGAGGAGAAGCCTCAGAGCACAAAGACGTGATGGTCCCGGGGCCAGGGATGGGCAGGAGGCAGGGAGCAGGTTTCCAGGTTTGGGCCTCACTTTTGTCACAAGCTGGCAATGAAATAATTAAGCAAACCCCACCTCGTTTCACCCCATGTCTTTGCTATTTGTTGCCCTGCTTGTTTTGGCCTCCCTTGTCAATATTTCATGTGTGGGAAATGGTGGTTTTGGTCACAGAATCACACAGAATGGTCGGGGTTGGAAGGGTCCTCTGGGGATCATCTAGTCCAACCCCCTGCCAGAGCAGGATCCCCTAGAGCAGATCCTACAGGAACATGTCCAGGTGGGGTTGGAATGTCTCCAGGGATGGAGACTCCACAACCCCCCTGGGCAGCCTGTCCTGGGGCTCTGTTACCCTCAGAGTAAAGAAGTATTTTATTATATTCAGGTGAAACCTCCTGTGCACCAGTTTGTGCCCATTGCTCCTTGTCCTGGATGTCACTGAGAAGAGTCTGACCCATCCTCCTGACACCCCCTGGAGATGGAAGATGGGATGTGTTTGGTACGTGGTCCCTGTGTTACCAAGTGCAGAAACAAAGACCTCAGTGAACTTCAGAACCCAAGGCTGGGGTCTCATCCCTCTCCCAGCCCCCTGCTGCCACCCCCCCTGCATCTGCTGGCCCTGGGGACATGTCACAGCTGCCCAAGCTGCCCTGAAGTTCAGCTTATCCCAGATCTGCTGCAGCTTGAGCCACAGCCCTGACGGCACCTCTGCATGACGTGCCAGGGCTGCACATCTGGAGCACGGGCACATCTGGGCAGCTGCTCCAGGTGGGATGGAGCACTTTGGAGCTGCAAGCAGGAAGGACAGGGGATCAGCTGGAATGTTTTAGCCACCCTCCAGCTCTCCAGCTTCTCCTCACCCCACGGGCAGCCACAACCAAGCTGCCGTGGGGCGGAAAAGCAGCTTTTCAGGAGAAGCAGGTCGCGTGGGGTGGGTGTTCCTGTAAAGCAGGAGGGCTGGGGAGGGGGGGGGGAGGAGCAGAGCGTGGCAGCAGCTTCCAGCCTGCCCACCAGTTGGATTTGTCATTGAGCAAAAACATCCAGTTGTGAGATTAAAGATTTCCAGCAGTGGAAAATTCACAGGGGCCGCCGGGCCGGGGAGCCAGGCGCTAATTGGCGGAACTCGTAGAAAAGGCAGCTCTCCAGCTCTTTTCCATTGGAAAAATCCAAAACCTTTCCCCAGCTGTTGGTTCCTCACAAGAAACCTAAAGCAAAACACGCCGGGCAGGGGGAGAAGGGGCGAGGGAAGATCTTGACAATGTTGGAGCAGCCCTTTTCCCTCCTGCAGGGAAAATATTTACATTTTTTCGCTTTCAAGTTACTCCTGTTTGGAAATCATTTGTTTCACGTTGCACTCTGTGACCAGGCTTGGAAAAGTCACAAAGGAAACAAAGTGATTTTGCAGAAATACAATGTTTTGGCCAAAGCAGAATGACTTTTTTTTATTATTTTTATTTTTTATTTTTTTTCCCCCCAAATTTTCCTTGGGAACGTTGACATTTTGGGGTTTGTTCCAGCTGGGAAATTTCAGAGCAATCTCTTCTTCCCCTTTTGTCCAGCTACAGCAAAGACTCATAATTCTCACAGGGTTAATAATGAAACTTGTAATAGGTTTTTAATCCATCCTCTGTGTCCATCAGGCTTCTTTTGCACTGCCTGGTTGTTGGGACTGGAGCCATCTGTGATGCTTCCTGCCACCCTGCTCAAACCCACCCGCAGCATCTGCTGCTCCTGTCAGCAGCATTGCTGCAATTTACAAAATCCCTTAAAAATCATCAATAACTGGGTGCTGCAGGTCACACCTAGAGATCTTGCAAGTAGCATTTGTGAAGAAAATCTTCTCCTCTTGCAAAACCATCTCTTGCTGGGCAGGTGCTGGTCCCTCCTCAGTGGAGGCTGTAACGTCCCTCCAGGTGTGTGAATCCCTGAGGTCCTTTTCCTTCTGTTGGAGAGGGTGGGAGTGATTTGGGTGATTAGTGCAGGGAATATGATCCCAGCTAAGGGCCCAGGTGAGGGCTGTGTGGCTGTGCCCTGTGGTGGGAATGTGCTCCTTACTTCTCATGGAGCAATAGGTGAGGGATGAAGGATGGGAGAGGTCCTGGAAGGCTGTGGGCTCAGAAATGGCTCTTAATCATCCCCAGGATATCACATCATGGCAAAATCCAGACCCAGCTTGGGCTTTTCCTTTTGGAAGTGGGTTGGAGACCCACTGAAGTGACTGTTCCTGTGTGGGAAATTGTTCTTCCTCTTCCCCACGTAAGTCTAAGCAAAATGACACCCTGGTGTGGGTTGCAGCAAGGTGGACACAAGTGCTTTGCATCCCAAAATCCCTGGTGCCACACCTGTCCCCAGGGCAGCAGCTCCAGAGTTACAATCCTTGTCATGCCTTTCCTGCCCAAAAATCTCCCTGCATGCCCAAACTCCTCAAATCCTGACATGGAATCATTAAGGTTGGAAAAGACCTCTAAGATCATCAAGTCCAACCATCAACCCAACACCACTGTGTGAGCTAAACTATGTCCCAAAGTGCCACTTCTACATCTTTTTTGAACACCTCCAGGGATGGTGGCTCCACCACTGCTCTGGGCAGCCTGTTCCAATGCTTGTCCACTCTTTCAGTAAGTAATTGTTTCCTAATATCCAATTGGAACCTTTCCTGCTGCCACTGCAGGGTCTCGTGCTGCGTCCTGGCAGCTGTGGGCAAGGGGTGGCTCCGTCCCTGTCACCCTTGTGGGGCTGTTCCCATTGGGAGCTTTGCTGCAGAGGGTCTGGAGGGGTGGCTGAGGGTTAGGGGGGACGTGATGCCAAAGCTCCAACCCCTTCTCAGCAGCTCAACCTGCCTGTCCCTTGGGACATACTCCAGAAAAGCCATTGGCCTCCACAGGCATCACTGGCTCAGCTCTGGTCTGGGGGTTTCTTGGGGGGGGGCAGGGGGTGGGTGTGGGGACAGGGAACATGATGCCCCTGAGCTTTCTGCTGGGAAACTTCCCTTTTTGGTGAAAACATGTCCTTTATGCATCAGGTGGGGGAAGCTGATTCAGGCCTGCAGGTGTAGGCAGCTGGTTCAGGTGTCTGGATTAGGGCTAAACTCTGCCTGATTGCTGGGCTGGGAAAGGGCCATTCCCACCTTTAAAAGCCCTTTGCAGGGAGCCTGTGTGTCCCTGCTGTCCTGCCTGGGGTGGGATGTGCAGTGCTGCCTCTTGTCAGCTCTCTCTCTGCTTCCATGGATCCAGCATCACCTCCTGCCCTACGTCTCCCATCCTGCTTCCATCTCTCCTGGTGAGGAGGTTCTCTCAACCTCTGGTCCTCCCAAACCTCTGCTCTCTCTCAACCTCTGGCCCTTTGTGCAGCTTTTTGAGATGCAGCCCCAGCCTGAGGCCTCCAGACACTGACCCCAGGCTTAGGGGTGCAGCTGTACCCAGCACCCACCCCCTTGGCTCCCCCTGATTCTGAGCTCCTGGGGGGGATGACAGGGCATGAACCTGCTCTGCTCCCCACCCAGCTGTGGGACACCTCCATGCCTTGCTCCTGTGGGACCAGCTGGGCACCCGTGCTTGGGGCAGGAGCTTCAGCTCCCTTTTTTGGGATGCTCTAGGGAAGGGTCTCAGCAAAGCCCAGGGGAAGCTGCTGGGGGTGGCACTGGGGTGCCCTGGCAGTGCTGAGGGGTCTTGGAGGGCTTGGGGCTGCTGTCCCTGCCTGTCCCTGCCTGTCCCCTCCTCCTCCCTGGCTCATCCCCTCCCTCCAGCGCTTCCTTCCTCCCAGCCCCGTGTCCCCTCTGCCGGTGTCTCCTGTCCCAGCAGCTGTTTCGTAGCACCAGCTGTTTTGACTACTCGGTTAACTATTTATCCAGCTGCAGCAGGACTGGCCTCCTCCTCCTCTTCCTCCTCCTCCTCCTGCCGGGCCCTTTTTTTCCATACACAAATTCTGCACCGGCGAGCACAGCACCCAACCAGCTCCCTGAGCCCTTCCCACCCCTGGGGCTGCTGGTGCTCAGCCCCCCCCCCCCCCCGTGCCCAGCCCTTGCCCCCTTTTACAGCCATTTTGGGGTGTTAGTTTTGCCCCCCCTGTTCCCACTTTCCCCCTCCTGCTCGGACCTTGCCCTGGCCCAGCTGCAATAAGGAACCGATGTGTCTTTATTCTCCCTGCACTTAATTTTAATCAAATGCAAATTCCAAACACTTTGCCAACCCAAGGACCTGTGGGGTGTTAATTGCCAGGGCTTGGGGTGCTGTTTTCTGCCCTGAGAAGGGACCCTTACCCCCACCAGATCCCCAGCCTTCAGCAAGGGAGCTCAGGGAGAAGTTTGGGACACACAGATCCTCCTGGGGGTCCAAACACTTCACTGAGGCTTTGAGGCTCAGTCTCTGTTTTTTCACCTCTTTCTGCTGCTAGATAGAGATTCTTGGCTTAAAAAGAGACTGGTGAGACCAAGATGAGGTCAGCTCAAATCCTGGGGTCAGTTCTGGGCTCCTCATGAGGAGAAGGACATGGAGGGGCTGGAGCGTGTCCAGGGAAGGGCAACAGGGCTGGGGAAGGGGCTGGAGCACAAGTGTGAGGAGCAGCTGAGGGAGCTGGGGGTGTCCAGCCTGGAGACCAGGAGGTGAGGGGAGACCTGCTGGCTCTGCAGCTGCCTGAGGGGAGGTTGGAGCCAGGGGGGTTGGGCTCCTCTTCCAAGGAACAAGAGATAGAACCAGAGGAAAGGGGCTCAAGTTGCACCAGGGAAGGTTGAGATTGCATATTAGGAACAATTTGTTCATGGGAAGGGCTGTCAGGCCCTGGCCCAGGCTGCCCAGGGCAGGGGGGGAGTCCCCATCCCTGGAGGGGTTTCCAAGCCCTGGAGATGGTGCTGAGGGACATGGGGCAGTGGTGGCCTTGGCAGGGCTGGGGTAGCAGCTGGACTTGATGATCTGAAAGGTCTTTTCTAACCAAAACAATATAGAGATGCTAAGAGCTGCCTTCTGCCTGGCAGGGTGGTGTGATCCCCTCTCCAATCCTCAGAGTTCTCCGTCTCCATTAGAGGGACAAGAAATGGCTTCACCTGTGCAAATTCCTCAGTGGATTTTTGCCTCCAGCACCAGGATTCCCCCCATCAGCAGAAGCTGGGGCTGGTGCCCAGCAGAGCCCAGGCTGCCCTTCCACCCACTGGACCACGGCAGGGCCCAGCTCTGGCTGCTCAGCAGCATTTGCATTGAAAATCCCAACTTTGACATGCAAAAAGAGCCCAGCTGGGCTGGGAGACGTTGCAAGCAGGGAGTTTATAGCAAAGCCTAAATATTTATGCAGAAACTCGGTCTTTTCCCTCTGCTCTTTCATTTCATGGTGTTTATTTCCCCCCCGGGCTGGGGACGTGCAAGGACAGCCACCAGCTCCGTGGTGTTGGAGGGGACCTTGCTCACCTTCTCGCAGCAAAACCAGCTGAAATTCAGAAAAAAACCCCACCAAACCTTCCTCCCTCAGCAAGGTTTCTTTTCTTTTCAGCCTTTTTTTTTTGCTTTGCAGGGAGCCTGAAGTTTCCGAGTGCACTTGTTGCCTGTTGCATGAAAGGAAAGTTGGCAGCTGGCCGGGCTATTGTCAAACCCCCTGATGAAACTCAAGGTTTTTCTGCTGTGTTTCCTACCAGCTGACCTTATCAAGGTTTTGCATGTTCTTGGCATTTCTTTCTGCCACCAGGGTGGTTGCAGGGTGCAAAATGCCACAGGCACTGGCCTGGAAGGCCCCTCGCCCTGCTGCCTCCAGCCCCTTGTAGAGCTTTTCCTTTTTGGGGAGGGAAATAAGTGATTTTCCAGAAGAGTTTTTGGGGCCAGGTTGGACTTTGCAGGCTGGGAGAGTTGGGGTGTTCAGTCTGGAGAAGAGAAGGCTCTGGGGAAACTTTGGAGCACCTTCCAGTGCCTGAAGGGGCTCCAGGAAAGCTGGGAAAGAGGGTTTGGACAAGGGCAGGGAGGGAGAGGACAAGGGGGAAGGGATTAAAACTGGAAGAGGGGAGATTGAGGTGAGACATGAGGAGGAAATTCTACAGTGTGAGGGTGGTGAGACCCTGGCCCAGGTTGCCCAGGGAAGCTGTGGCTGCCCCATCCCTGGCAGTGTTGAAGGGCAGGTTGGATGGGGCTTGGAGCAGCCTGGGCTGGTGGGAGGTGTCCCTGCCCATGCAGGGGGGTTGGATCTGGGTGATCTTTAAGGTCCTTTCCAGCCCAAACTACTCTGGGATTCTATGATTTCTGGCAGGTGAGTGGCTCCTGTGCCAGGAGGAGAAGACTTGCTTTTCAGGAGCAGGGTCTCCTTATGTAGTAGATGCAGAATCCATCAGTTCACTGCAGCACGTGCTGCTGGTACATGTCCCATGAGTTGCCCGAGGTCTGGGTCACACTGCTGGACCTTTGTGGAGTGGGTTGTGGAGCTCATTAGTGGAGGACGAGGAACACAACATGGTCTGGATCCCTGGATCCTCTCCTCCCTCTGGAGAGCTCTCACAGGAGCAAAACCATGGGCAGCAGGAGAGGTTTGACACCTGGGGGGCTGGTTGGGGCTTTGCACGTCAGGTGAGGGTCTCTCCAGGGATTCTGCTATCTCTGATGGACCCTGAGACAAGAGCCACCAGCCCTGCTGTGTTTGTGTGAAACACAAGTGCACCCTTGGCTGGCAGCCACGGAGCAGCAGCACGAGGGTGTTCAGCTTCCTCCAGGCTGCCTGGCCAGGGAGATAAGCAGGAGCAGGAAGCAGCTCGTTCCCTGCTGGGCTGGGGAGAGGCTTGGATCCCCAGCCTGGGGGGCTGGGAGCTGATGGGCAGCACCCCAGCACCTCGCTGGAGATGGTGGGGATGTTCATAGAATCATAGAACTACTCAGGTTGGAGAAGCCCCTTGGGATCACCCAGTCCAACCATCATCCCTGCTCTACCAAGTTCTCCCCTCAACCACATCCACCAACACCACATCCAAACCACCCTTCAACACACGCAGGGATGGTGACTCCACCACCTCCCTGGGCAGCCTGTTCCAGTGTCTGACCACTCTTGCTGTGAAAAAATGGTTCCTAATGTCCAGTCTGAACCTCCCCTGGTGCAGCTTGAAGCCCTTCCCTCTTGTTCTGTCACTAATGACCTGGGAGAAGAGACCAGCACCAGCCTCTCTGCAATGACCTTTCAGGTAGCTGTAGAGACCCCCTGTCCCTGGGGTTTGTCTTGTGCCCTCCTGGGGATGGTCCCAGCGTGGGTGTGGTGGGACTGGAGGGTGCAGCAGGGGGGGCAGGACAGCACCCCCCTCCCATGGCTGTGTAACCATCCTGGCTGTGACCCCTCCAGGTAAAACACGGGTGTCACAGCACGACACAGGTCTGTGCCACGCTCAGCCAGCAAGCCAAGCCCCCCCATTCCAGAGGGGAATGCTGGCATTGCTCTGACCAGGGACAGAAACAAGGGCATCTCCCTGTGCTCAGCATCCCTGCTGCAGCCAGTCTGCCTGGGGAAAGGGGCTGGGCTGTGCTCAGGGCTTGGGCCACCTAACACCTGGCACTTGCTGGGGCACAGGACACCCCTCTGTCCCACCAGTGCTAGTGCCAGAGCAGGGTGTTGGACCCTCTCCTGCACCCAGCTCAGGAGCTGCACACCCCCAGGTTTGGGGAGGGCTGTGTTTTCCCAGCAGCGTGTAGCAAACATCCCTGCATGTGCTGCACAAAACAAATATCCTCCTCTGGCTCTGATGAAACCAAAACCCAAAGTTACCTCCACAAGCCAAGGCTGCAATTGCAGGAGAAATCCCTGCACCCTCTGCACCTCCTTGCTGGGGATAACTGCTCTGTCTACCAGCAAAGCTCCTCCTGGCCAGGACATTGTGTCCCAGGGACTGGCTGCTTCCCTGGTAGCACTGTCACAGCCACCAAGGGGTTTTCCTGCTGCCACCTCAGAGGTGGGATTTGCTTTGGAGGGGACGGAAGGGCCAGAGGGTTTAGCAAAGCCACAGCTCTTATTAAAAGACCTGAGTGTTTGATGCAGGGCCTCATTTTTCCTGAAGGCCTTTTGCACACAACCTACATCACTTCGTTTTTGTTTAGTGTAGTGAAGGGAGGAGAGAGCAGTGGTTTGGCTCAGAGGGGCCAGGATCATCCTGACCCTGTCTCGAGGTGGAGGAGAAGGACCCACCTCACGTGGATCATTTAAGGGTTGTGTTTCTTTCCTACTGATTGATGGCAGAGTTTAGCTTCTAATGGAAGGAAACAGGGAGGAAATGGTTTCTTGCCTTCATTTGTCAGGGGTTTGTTTAAACGTGTTCCCTGGAAACAGGTCATGGTTGTGTATTTTCAGGGACAAGGAGGAGGCCCCGTGTCCTGCTGCCGGAGGACGGGGCAAGAAGGTGGCAGGACCCAGCCAGAGCAGCCTCTGGCTGCTGTTTCCAGGGGATCAATGGTTAATTAAGTGGAAATTAATTTTCCTGGCCTGTCCCTGCAGTGAGCAGTGTGGAGTGTGGCAGGAGTGTGTGTGGCCACCAGGAGATGTGTCCCCCCAGAGCTGTTTTGGAGCTGATAGTTACAGGGCCCGGAGCTTCTCCAAGACAAATCCTGGCTTTGGATGGTGTTGGCCACAACTCCCCCTGGGAAACAGGGATGGGAAAGTGTCTGGTTTAGGCTCTAGAAAGTCCCAGACCTCCTGTGGATCCTGTGCAGGTGCTTGAGATGCTTCAGGATGGAGCACCACGAGCACGGTGGGACTCTCAGTAGCCCTGAAACACTGCTCCTTCTGTCTGGATGGTGTGGTCATTTCACACATTGATGTTGAGATGTTTCTGTGGATTCAAAGCCTGGGGCCGAGCAAAATGACCCC
Source organism: Apus apus (assembly GCF_020740795.1). Taxonomy (NCBI): domain Eukaryota; kingdom Metazoa; phylum Chordata; class Aves; order Apodiformes; family Apodidae; genus Apus; species Apus apus. The sequence goes on along the minus strand of NC_067299.1, from coordinate 7,917,555 downwards.
ATCTGGTCCCCCAGGGTGGCTCTTACCACCACCCCAAAACCCACAGCAGACCCGGAAGCCCAAAGTGTTGTTGAGAACTGAGGTCTGAGACACGTGTGTGTGCTGGGAGGGCTCAGCCTTCCCCAAAGTGACTCATCGTCCTCCTCATCTGCAATGCCACTATTCCTGGTGGCTCTCCTTCCCCAGCATCACCACAGGCTCTCAGCCTGGCCAGGCAGCCGGGCCCCAAAAATCCTAGCAACAATGACATTGTTTTCTATATTTGCAGCATGGAGGGCTGAGCAGAACCGATGACACACGGCGGAGCTGGCAGGGAGGCTGGCACTGATGCCATCTGCAGAGAGACGCCTCCTCACCCGCTTGAAATGAGATGGAACTGGTTGGTTTGTGCTCCCCCAGTGTGTGGGGTGCTGGTGGGGGCACCGGGTGGGGTGCTGGTGGGGGGCACTGAGCCCAGGGTGGCCCCAGGCTGGGGGATGCTCTTTGCGTCTTGCTCCAAGCGCTGGGGCAGAGATGTCACATCTTGTCCCATTCCCTGGCACACCTTGTGAGCAGGCTCCTTCCCAACATCACACCCTTCCCATGAGCCCTTTTCCAGAAGCAAATGTTCTTGTGATTTATTTTTTTGGAGGGGGTCTCTTTTCTTCTTATCCCAGGCTGCTTCTGGCACTGGGGACAAGGGCTCTGCTCCCTCTTCAGAGAGACGTGAGCTGGATGCCTTGCAAACCCTCCTCTTATGCCCCTTTGGATGCTGATGTTTTAAAAGTTGATTTGGCTCTTTGTACTTTCCTTGAAGTGCACTTGGGGACTCCTGGTCTTGCGTGCTCAAGTTGACTTGAGCTTCTGGCTTCACAGGGAAGCTGGAAAATAGGCAAATGTCACTGGTACGAGGTGGGAAAGAAGAAAAGAAACACCACAGCTTTTGCTTCTGAGCTTTGGGGGTTATTTTGTTGGGCAGAGCCATGGGCCTTTGGCTGCTTGTGGAGAGCAGGGTGGTCTGCACAGGGCCAAGCAAACATCTCCCTGCTGCTCCAAACCTCCCTGGGGAAGATCCAGCTGAGGTGGGAAAACCTCTGCCATGCCCATGGGGTCTCTCCCAGCCCAGCCTCGTGCTGCTGCTGTGTCAAGCTGAGGGTGGCCAAGGTCGAGTTCCTGAGGGTCTCTTGGAGACACTGAAGCTTCCAGCACAGCTGAGTTCCCTCCAGGCACTGCAGTTCTGTGGAGATTAGGGAAGGAAGCCAAGTCCTACAGCTGCATCCCACCAGCCCAGCCCCGGGTGAGCCAGGAGCAGGGATGGAGTAGCAGGAATAGCAGCTGGGAGGTGTAAACGAGCCCGTGGAGGGACAAGGACAGGGCTGACTCTCTTCTAACTGCTGGGCTTGTGCCTGGTGGCAGTGATGGTCACAAAGGGTGAGCTTTAGAACTGCTGACTGCTCCGTGCTGCCAGGAAGGGGAGCTGGGCCTGCTGAGGGCTCATTTCCCTGCCCCTAGTGGGCTGTTTTGCTTAGTAAATGATGAAGATTTACAGGTACTAAAATAATCAAAGCAAAGCAAACCCCTCCTGGCCCTGATGGTCCCCAGGAGCAGGCAGCCCCAAAAGGAGCCCCTTTTGCCTTTCATTGTGCTTTCCAAGTTCCTCACTGTGAAGCTGATGTTTTTCACGTTGTTCTTTGCTTTGCTTTCCCTCTTTGCAGGTTTGCAGGGGAATACAAGAGGCTCTGGGAGGTGGGTTATCCCACAGGTCTCACCTTTTTCCTGCCGTGAGCTTTGGGCTTCGTTTTACTCCACACTCCTGGTCCTGCTGAGCTCGGATCTCAGCCCAGCCCTGGGCTGATGGAGAGTGTTTCCCACAGCAACTTCTGGAAGCAGAGACCAAGCCACACCAGCATCCTCGGGTCTGACTTTCCCAACCTATCCAGGTCCCACAGGAAACTGCCTCCTGTGCCCGTGACTGGCAGCAGAGCCACCTGGCATCCTCAGCCCTCCTTGGACCAGGGAGGTTTGGGGTTCAGCAGCATCCCATGGCAATGGGGAGGGTTTTCCTGGCACCAGGTGCTTTTGCCACCCAGGCTGAGCGTGGGAGAGCACCAGTGGCTCTGTTTTAATTGGCATTAGTTGATCAGCTGCACTGGGCTGGATGGTGGCTGCTGGTGGTTACGAGTGGGGATGTTTTCTGCTCTCCCGGCGAGGGCAGGAGCCAGGAGAAGCCTCCACAGCAGTGCCAGAGCTGAGTCACCTGGGCTAGGAGGAAAGGAGGGTGTTTGTGTGGGCATGAAACAGCCAGTCATGCTTTCAGCAAGCCTGAAATCATGTGTGATATTTTTATTTTCAGATTCCCAGCTTCGATTTTTGTGGCAGGGTTGTTCCCGACATCCCGACCGCAGCGACGCCGGTGCCGGGAGCGAAGCCTGGCTCCATCCCACCACCATCCTCCAGCCGCCAGGGGAAGGTTGGGCACCTTTTCTTCTGGGCCACGGGCACCACGCTTCCCTCTGGAGAAGGCTGCAGAGATCCCCAGGAGCCACCTGCCAGGGCAGGAACTGTGGAGAAACGAAGTGGGTTTTTTCGGGAAAGCCTGAGGATGGAGGGAGAGGCTGGGATGGAGCCTCTGTGCTGGGGGAAGCAGGGGTGTAAAGTGAGCCATGCCTGCATGGAATCCAGAGAGAAAAAAACTAGTCAAAGCAGGCAGAGTTGGCCCATCATTGAGATGTGGCCAAGACCTAGCTTGTGTTTTGGGAAGCTGGCAAGTGTCCCCGAGCTCTCCCAGGGACATCCCTGGGCACTGAGGTAACACCAGGGCCATTGCTCATGATGTAACTGTACATCTCAGGAATGTGTTTGCTTCTGAAGTCCTGGTTCCTGGAGTCATGCAAATAAGAGTATTTCAAAGGGTTAGAGTTTTTGGGGTTGTTTTCTTTATTTTTCCCTCCTTAGCCCCCTGTTGCAGAGCCTGAACCTGCCTGGTCCAAGCCCAGCGAGAAGCTGAGAACACCTTGAGCAGCTTGATCTGCTGGGATGTCTGAGCTGGGAAGCCACCACCAATAACTCAACCTGAAAAAAAAAAAGAAAAACCAAACCAGGCACAAAATGGTGGAAAAACCCCTTTCCACCAGCAAAGGCCACCACCTTTGGTGTGAGCAGCTTTGACATTCCCGGGCTCTCACCCAAGCCTGAATGAACCGAGCAATCACACGTGCCCTTCCTTTGAGGAGCCAAAACCTGCTCCTGTCATGCTATAGATTTGCTCTCTGATTAATGTGGGATATATATATATTATTTTATTTTATTTTATTTATTTTTTTCAGGGAGGAGAATTGGAGAAACCAACAGCAGCTGGTTGAGTATTTGGCAAACAATGTCTTTTATGTCGCGCGTGGGCAGCGCTCGATATATTTCTGAGCTATATTTAGTAAACACACACCTCTCTCTCTCCCTCCACGTAATGTTTTCACTCCTTTGCAGACTACCTGCAAAACACAGACACCATCAGAAGCTGTAAATACAGTCATTGTGCCAGCCAGCTCCCTACAGCTTTTTGATATCCAATGTTTTGGTGTTTCCCAGGGAAAGGAAAGGGGCTGGGCCCTGTCCTGCCCATCCTGCAGGCTGGGATGTGGTCCATGGGCATCAGGGTCTGGCTGCACCCAGAAGAATGGGCTTCTCCTTTCAAGACCAAAAAAAAAAAAGAGTAAAAGCTTTGGGGAAGGGAGCTCCACCCAATGAAACCTTCCATTTTTATTGTTTTGGATTCTTACCCTTCTTAAATAAACTTAAATCTGTGTCACTGGAAAAGGAAAAATTCCCTTTATTGTTCAGGAAGTGCTGGAACAAGATCCTGGGACTTTTGTAAAAAATAATAATAATAATGCTGCTGTTTTTTTTATTTTCCCCTGTTCCTTCCAGCTTGACCCCAAAGTCAAACCCATCCCTTCTGCTCCTGGTTTCATATATTTGTTTTTTGCTAAAAAGCATCATTTCAGTCAATGCTGTGTTTGCAGAGAAATTCACAGCCTGAACTGTCCTTGCTGCTGCTGTTTATTTTCCCCCTGTTCCTTCCAGCCTGACCCCAAAGTCAAACCCATCCTTTCTCCTGGTATTCATATTAATTTTTATTGCTAAAAAGCATCACTTCAGTCATTGCTGTGTTTGCAGAGAAATTCACAGCCTGAACCGTCCATCCCAAGGTGGTACAGAAATGTGATGGGTGAGGGGTTGGTTGGTTGTTGTTGTTTTCTCATGGGCTTCCCTGCCACGGGGTGGAAGGTTGGGGGAGGCTTCTCTGGTTTCCCTTTGTTCAGCACTCATGAAAGAGAAAGAGGAAGGAAACCAGCCATGGCTCAGCCTGATGCTCTGCTAAAAATAGCCGGGCTGGCCGGGCCGGGGTTCCCATCCTCCCTAAAGGTCGTTTCCCCAAGTGCTGCTGCTGAAAATATGCCACCAAATGGCCCGTTTTGGCAGCTTTCTGATGGCTTGGAGGCAGCAAAGAGCCCGGAGGAAGGAGGGATGCTCACCATGCCCTGCAAAGCTGGGCATGGGTTTTGCTTTCCATCCTAGCGAACCGCAGCCCGAGTTCCCTCCTCGGGGCTGGGATGTGACAAACACGGTGGGATCTTCACAGCTGAAGAGCTGAAGCTGCCACAGCCCAGCTCCCTTTGTGTGCTGCAAGGAGAGCGTCCTGCTGCTCAGGGCATGGTCCCTTCCAACCTTCACCATTCTGTGATTTTTATTTCTTTTTTCCATTTTTGGTTTGTGCTGGAGGGAAACGTGGCGTGAAATGTTGCCCCTCACCACCAGCCCCAGGTCTGTGCAGGGCTCCTGGCTGGCTCTGCCTTGGAGCCTCCTGCTGTGGTCTTGGCTTTTGCTGTTTCCTAAACTTCAGCAAAAAAGAAAAAACCCAACAACCTTGGGAATGACAGGCCACAACAACAGGGTCTTTTTCCAGGAGGTGTTTTGCATCAGGGAAAAACTCATCAGCGTGTTGCGGTGTTCCCCCTTTGATGGGTATTAATGGATTTTCCTACTTTTGAAAGGGATTGGAATATAGTTATTAAAAAAAAAATATTAATTTTCCAATATAGATCTGGCTTCAGAAGCAGAGGCTCCTAAGTGTGGTGCTGCTGGCTGTGGGGAAGATGCCAGGGAGTTGGGAAACACCACGGGATCCTTGCTCGAATCCAGCTGGCAGAGCTTGGGCGATGGCTCCAGAAATGCAGCCCTGGGGAATTGTGTTTGGGAAAGCCCCATTTCCAGCTTAATTAGGGATGTAGCCATGAGAGGAAAGGCAGCCTCACCCATACGCCTTATAGCTGCCACTGGTGATACTGCCTGACACCAGGAATCCTGCTCCTTGTAGGCATTTGCAGTGGGAGCAGAGCTGGGAAACAGGGCGAGTGCCCTGTGCTTCCATTGCTTCCTGATAAAATCACAGAATCACAGGCTGGTTTGGGTGGGAAGGGACATTAAAGATGTTCTAGTTCCAACCCCCCTGCATGGGCAGGGACACCTCCCACCAGCCCAGGCTGCTCCAAGCCCCATCCAACCTGCCCTTCAACACTGCCAGGGTTGGGGCAGCCACAGCTTCCCTGGGCAACCTGGGCCAGGGTCTCACCACCCTCACACTGAAGAATTCCCACCTGATCTCTAACCTAAATCTCCCCTCTTTCAGCTTAAAACCATTCCCCCTTGTCCTCTCCCTCCCTGCCCTTGTCAAAAGCCCCTCCCCAGCTTTCCTGGAGCCCCTTCAAGTTCTGGAAGGCCACTGTGAAGTCCCATGGAGCCTTCTCTTGTTCAGGCTGAACAACCCCAACTCCCTCAGCCTGTCCTTTTCAGAGAGCTGCTCCAGAAAGCCTTGTCCATCTGGAGCTTTACTCCTCATTTTCCTTAGATGTGTCCTCCTGCCTGCCTCCAAGTCCTGTGCTGGCCAGATGTTTCCAGGATCCTGGCTCTCTGCATCCATGGCCCCAGGTGGGCTCTGCACAGCGAGGGCTGCTGCAACCTTGTGCTACAAATCCTCACGGTGCCCTGCATCCTGGTGGGATGCACAGCAGGGCTGGTGCTTCCCTGGCCACATTTGTGCTCTGAGAAGCCAAATCCTGCAGGTAACCACACCCCTGCCACCACCCTAAGCTGCACAGGGTGGCACAGGACACCCAGCCGAGGGTGTGTATTCCCAACAAGGGTGGAAATACTGGAGTTCCAGTGTGGTGGTGGGGATTGATGTTTCAGTGCTCTTTGAATCCAGCCCTCAGGGAGCAGGATTGACCCTGAAGCTGCTGAGAATCCTGGCTGGGGGATTAAGAATAAACCCCTAAACCCAGCTCCGAAAGGTCGGCTGCTGGGTAACATTTAGAAGAGCCTCAAACTGTTGTTTCAAGGAGTATTGGGTTTGTGTTGGGTTGTTTGGTTTTGGTTTTTTTTTCCTCCATAGGAAAAGCAAATGTCTAAGCCTCTGTGGAAAAAAAGAGCTGTTCCTGACTCTGCCCCGTGGATGGGGATTTGCTGCACAAGACCTGGGGGGGATAGGGTGGGAAGAGCCTGGGAGGGGGATGGCAAGTGGCACTGTCAGCTTTAATTAATTAATGCCACTGTGTGTGACAGCCCTGGGGGCAGGGGGTGCCTGAGCAGTCCAGGGGGCAATGCTGGTCACCCTGGCTGCTTTAGGAAGGTGAGAGCTGCTGACAGAAGGGATTTCCACCCTCTTGGGTGGCATTAGCCTCTCTGTTTGGGGTGGTTAACCCTGAATTTGCACTTTTTAGACTCACAGCTCCTCTCCTGGGAGCAGCCCATGGGGATATATCAGTGTGGAGCTGCAGGTGGGTGCCAGGGTGGGACTGAGATCCCTGAAATGGTGTTAAATGCACACGCTGAGGGCTGGCTCCTGCCTCTGTCACTGCTCCTAACTCCTTTCTGAATGAAGACAACCTTGACCTGAGCAAGGAGAGCAGCTGTGGGCCCTAAACCCTGTTGCAGCAGAAGCACAGAGGATGAGGTACAGTCAGCTGAAAGCCCTGTGTGTTTTCTCCCATTCTTCAAGCCATAATTCCCACTGACAGTCCTTAAACCCACTCCCAGCCCGGGCAGTGCATGTTATCCATCACGACTCCACACGCCGGAGCCCCGGGGCTGGTTACCAGCACACAGGCTGCTCTCTCAGCCTTTCCAACTAACAGAATTTTTTCCCCATCTCCAAGAAACAAAGCAGAGGCAAAAAAAAAAACCAAAAAACCAACCAACAAAAAAAATTAATCTTCCACGGATTATAAAACCCTGAGGGTGAGGAGCATGGTGTGAGCTTGGTGCTGCTGGCAGCTTTTCCCCTGGCTCCAACAGGCTCTGGAGCAGCTGGGACTGTCCCATTCCCCTCGTCCTCCCCCAACCCAGGAGCCCAGCAGTGCAAAGCCATGGCTTTGGGGAGAATTAGTCCCAATTTCCTTTGGTAGAAACAAGATCAGAATCAAAACCAGCTGTCAACTTCCACGCCTGGAACTGCACTCGGGCAGCACAAGCCAGGCCCTGCGCTCCCTCCCGTGTTGCAGCCGTGCCTAAAAAAACCTCCTGAGAAGCTTGGGAGGTGTTAAACCTGCTCCTTTCTTCTTTTTATGACCCTCTTAAGCTTGTCTGCCTCCAAAACTTATTAGAGTGGGGGAAGCCAAGATAAATAAGGAGGTTTGCCTTTGGTTTCAGGGCTGACATGCTGCAGCCCAGGGGGCTGCCATGGATGGGGACCTGCTGCCCCCAGCCCAGCTCATTCCAGTGGCCTCTGGCCCTTGGCTTGCAATATTGAGGGTGTTCTCACTCCAGACCATTTTCCCTCACTGGTCGTTGTTGGACTGATTGATGTAAGTCTCCCAGTCACTAATAATTTTAATGGATTGCTTAATTATAAGTGGGGTGGGTGGTGCTGCTTGTTACTGGGGCTGCCGTGTGTTCCCTTTGAAACTCTGGTCTCGGTTGCTCCCAACTTTGTCAGACTTAACTTATGGAGCTGGGACATTGTCCTCACATTCTCTTCCAGTACAGGGGTTGGCATCATCTGATGAAAACAGCAGGAGCAGGAACAAGAGGAGTGGGTCTTGATGCAGTGCTGAGCAGTCTGGGCAGGGAAGTGGCATGTCCCCAAGGGGGGCTGAGAGGGGGGCTTGGAGGAGAGATCCCTGGCAGGGCTGTGCCTCCTGCAGGGGACAGCCTGTGGCACCCCCTGGGGGGGCAGAGCACCCCTCTGCCTCCCAAGCCATCAGCTGCACCGAACCAGGCAAAAAAAAATAGGTTTAACAAATGAAAAACAAGTGAACCTGCATTTTCTTCAGGACCTCCACTCCAGTGGGAGCTGCAAAACACCTTCTATAAATGAACCTACACAGAAGTAGATGAGCAAGAGCTCCTGCCTGAGATGTCTGCTGCCACTTCCTTGCCCTTGCCACCATCTCCAGGCTCTGCTTTGGGTGTGTTTCTGTGTTTCTCTCACCCCCTGGCTGCCACCAGCCACCTGCTGCTTCCAACAGTGGGTGCAGTGGGAAAACTGGAAGTACCTGGCAAGTCCCGTTCACACGGGGACAACCACTGGGAGTGGGTTATAGCTGGGTCACAGAGAACTGCTCCAGCAAAGGGCCTGGTGAGGAGCACCTGCAGGTGGAGGTGGTTACCCTGAGCTGGGTTGTACCCGTGGAGTTTTGGGGCAAGCAGGTCTGGGTGACTCCTGTTGCTGGTCTCTGCTGCATGAGGGACCTGCTAGAAACAGTAACTTCAGTAGCCTGTTCTGAGTAAGTATTGCAAAAGAGTGATGTAAACCTTGTGTTGTGTAAGGGGGGCAGGAAGGGGATGGGGACCTGGGCAGTGGTGTCGGGGTCAGCCCTGATGTGCTGGAGTGCTCCAAAAACATCTGGAATGAGCCCGTTGGCTGGAATGGGAAGGCCTGATGCCTTGGGAAGGGGAGCCTGGAGCAGTGTGCAGCGGGATGGCTGGGACACACACAGCCAGGGTGATGTTCAGGAGGAGGTTTCCCCTTAGGTGGGAGGATTTCCCTGGCTGCCAGCATCACTCCTGGAAAGTTTGGAAAGAATTACTAGACTCAGAACGGCTTGTGTTGGAGGGGACCTTAAATGTCACCCCCTGCATGGGCAGGGACACCTCCCACCAGCCCAGGCTGCTCCAAGCCCCATCCAACCTGCCCTTCAACACTGCCAGGGATGGGGCAGCCACAGCTTCCCTGGGCAGCCTGGGCCAGGGTCTCACCTCCCTCACACTGAAGAATTTCCTCTTAATGTTTATCCTACATCTCCCCTCTTCCAGTTTAATCCATTCCCCCTCATCCCATCCCTCCCTGCCCTTGTCCCAAGTCCCTCCCCAGCTTTCCTGGAGCCCCTTCAGGCACTGGAAGCTGCTCTAAGGTCTCCCTGGAGCCTTCTCTTCTCCAGGCTGAACATCCCAACTCTCCCAGCCTGTCCTTAAAGCAGAGCTGCTCCAGCCCAAGGATCATCTTTGTGGTCTCCTCTGGACTCTCTCCAGGAGCTCCATGTCCTTCTTGTGCTGGGGACCCCAGAAGTGGCCCCAGCCCTGCAGGGGGGTCTCACCAGAGTGGAGCAGAGGAGGAGAATTCCCCCCTGGCCCTGCTGGTCAGGCTGCTGGGGATGCAGCCCAGGACAGGGTTGGTTTCTGGGCTCCAGGGCACATGGACAGCTCATGCTGAGCTCCTCAGCCCCCAACACCCCCAGGTCCTTCTCCTTAGGGCTCTTCTCCAGCCAGCCTGTGTTTGCGCTCGGGATGACATGATAATAATAACAATAATAACACTAATAATATAATTAACAATGCTAAAGGCGGGGGGGGAACGAGATCCTTTGGGAGGGCTGGACCCGGCAGCTCCGGGGGCTGCGGGAAATCGGGAAGTCGGGGGGATGGAGGGGCGATCCCACCGGGGGGGGCGGGGGGCGGCCCCGCTGAATGGGGGGGGGGGGAGGAATCCCGGGAGGGGGGTGATCCCCGTGGTCCCGGGGGAGGTGCCGGTGGGGGGGGGCTGTCCCGGGGGGGGGGGGGGGCGGTCCCGGTGGAGGGGGGGGGGCGGTCCCGTTGGGGGGGGGGCCGGTCCCGGTGGAGGGGGGGCGGTCCCGGGGGGGGGGGGGGGGGGGGTCCCGGTGTGTGTGGGGGGGGGGCGGTCCCGGTGGACGGGGGGGGCGGTCCCGGTGGGAGGGTCTGGCCAGTCCCCGGCGGCGGGTCGAGAGGTCCGGCGGGTGCGCGGTGTGAGCTGTGCCCGGTGCCTTCCGTGCAGCCCCCCCCCCCCGCCCCCCGACCCGCTCGCCTCCCTTCCCCCGGTTCGGTTCGGTCCGGTCCGGTCCGAGCCGCCGGCGGGGCATGGAGGCAGCCCACAGCCTCCCGGTGCTCGACGTTCTCCGCCGGTTCGGTGTCAGCGAGAGCTGCGGGCTCAGCCCCGAGCAGGTCCGCCGGAACCGGGAGAAGTACGGACCCAATGGTGAGCGCGGCGGGACGGGAGGGAACGGGCGGGGGGTGCTGGGGGGGGGGGGGGGTTAGGAGGGGTTGGGGAACCCCGGGGGACTTGGGGGTGTCGGGATGGGGCACAGGGTCCCGGTGGGGGTGGTTGGGACCCTTCGGACAGGAACCCTCCCGACCGGGACCGGGGCAGGGTGGGGTGATGTCCTGCCCCCCCCGAACACCCCCCAGCACCCCCGGGGGTCGTGGAGGAGCCGCGGGGCTTTGCTACGGGACCCTGGTTGATTAGGGGAATATGTGCTGGCTGCGGGGAAGGGGTAATTAAGGGGGGCACTGGCAACTAGTGGGGGTGTTAATTCCTCTGGAGGAGCGTCTGGAAGCTGGGAGGGCTGTGCTGTGCCATTAGAGAGCCACAGAATGACAGGCTGGTTCGGGTTGGAAGGGACCTTAAAGACCACCTAAGTTCCAACCCCCCTGCATGGGCAGGGACACCTCCCACCAGCCCAGGCTGCTCCAGGCCCCATCCAACCTGCCCTTCAACACTGCCAGGGATGGGGCAGCCACAGCTTCTCTGGGCAACCTGTTCCACTGTCTCACCACCCTCACAGCAACAATTTCTTCCTAATATCTGATAAAAACCCTCCAGTCTTTCAGTTTGAACATGTTCCACTTTGTCACCTCGCCACAAGCCCTTGTCCCAAGTCCCTCCCCAGCTTTCCTGGAGCCCCTTCAGGCACTGGAAGGTGCTCTCAGGTCTCCCTGGAGCCTTTTCTTCTCCAGGCTGAACAACCCCAACTCAGCCTGTCTCCAGAGCAGAGGAGCTCCAGCCCTCTGAGCATCTTCATGGCCTCCTCTGTACTTGCTTCAACAGCTCCTTCTCGTGTTGGGGACCCCAGAACTGGACCCAGCACTGCAGGGGGGTGTCGCATGAGAACAGAGTAGAGAATCACTTCCCTTGGAAGAGGGGGAGAAGTGTTCCCATGGCCTGTGAGTGAAGGAAGGAAGACCCAAAACTAGGGTGTTGTGGTGGGGGCACCCCACTCCCAGCTAGCTGCAGCCCTGGATGGGCCCTGGGTGCTGCTGCAGCAGAGGAAGGGGTGGCCCAGGGAGACAGGGTGAGGTGATGTGCCCCAGCTTCACCAACCCCAGCATCCCTCTCTGAGCTGCTGGGGATCTCCTTGGGGCTGAGCAGGGGATTTTTTTAAACTCATATTTTTTGAAGTGCTCAGGGTGTGTGGGAGGGACCTGCAGGGGTGCCTGAACCTCCCCGGGTAAATAATAGGGATTCTGATTGTTGCAGCTGTGATGGTTGTTAACTCTGTGTAAGGGAAGGAGGAGGGCTTTAGGGGGAGTTTGCTCCAGTGCTTCGGGGTAGCAATTCCTTTCTTGAATCTGTGCAAGGAGATAAGCATGGAAACTCTCTCCTGGGTTGGAGCTTGTTGCATCTGCTTTTTGCTTCATCTTCACAGGTGAAGCTAAGGAAAGCTGGCGGAGATGCTGGCAGGATTGTTGTCTGCATCCCTTGGGAGGGCTGTGTGAGGTGGGGTCAGAGGGCTGTGCCTCCTCCAGACAGGCCCTGCGTGCTGGGCTGTGCTCATGGTCTCCATTCCCACCAGCATTCCCCATGCTGGGCAGCTTCTGCTCCGTTCCCTGACTCAGCATAGGCAGGGCTGGACTTGGGAGCTCGTACCAGCATGAGGCAAAAGTGCTGGAGCATCACACCTGGTTTGTGTTTGCAGGAGAGAACCCACCTAGTGAGCTGGGAGGGGAGTACTCCCTCTGCTTTTTTTTTTTGGGGGGGGGGCAAATGCAAACCCCATCCTTACAAAGCAGTGTGCCTGACTTCCAGGTGTAACAGCTCCTGAGGTTCTCTGCCATCCCTGGGCTCCTCGGGGGTGGCTGTGCCCTGCAGCAACGTGTCACCTGCAGCCATCAGGGGCTCACGGTGGCTTTGTCCTCCTGTTTGCCCAAGTGAATCACTGGTGCTGAGTCAGGCACGTTGGCTGCTCAGTGCCACTGGCCTCTGCCTCCAGAAAGGGAGCTCGTGACGTAGGTGCCAAGCTCAGGGCTAGTGGTGGCAGTTAGCTGTCTCTTTTTTTTTTTTTTCACTCTTCTTCTTCCTTCCCCTCTTGCAAGCAATAGCTCTGTGCTCACCTCCCTCTACAGTTTTGCTTCCCATGCAGTCTAGTGTTCCTTGCAGGCTGTTGTTTCTCAAGGTCTTTGGGATGTCCCATGGCTTTCACCTCCAAAGCAGAGCTCTGCATCTCCAGGACAGCCCAGCTCGCTGCCAGGTCCCTTCCAACCCCTGCCATTCTGTGCCTCTGTCTGATGTGCACAGACATCAAGAGCAGTAACGTGGGCAGTGCAACCAGCAGTGAAAACATGGTCAAGGACCTTCAAGGCTTCTGGTTTTGTTTCAATTTTTGTGAAGCATTTATATTTTTCTCATGGCAGGTGAGGCACAGGTTAGCAGAGCTCAAAATCGTGCAGAATGGGACCCTTCATGCTTTCTTGGGAGGGGGTTGTTTTGTTTAAAACTTTGATATTTAGCAAACAGCCTTTTTTCAGCATGGCAAGAACTTGCAGGTTGTGTCACAGCAGCAGGAGCTGATGTCCCTGGCTGCTCTGGGGTATCTTTAGATGCCCCGTTTGGGAGAGCTGCTGCAGGGAGCAGCGTGGGACAGGCTTGCACCAGGGCACAGGTCCTGAAGATGGTCTGTATTAAACTGCATTTTAATTTGGGCTTAAATTAAGCTCTGGCAGCTGAAGCACGGGGCAGTTTGTTGACTTGCTTGAGCTAATGCAGAAGGGGGAAGAAAATTCAAATCTTGTGTGGCTTAAAGTTCCAAGCAGACCTTCAGCTAGTTTCATTTTCGCACCCTCCTGTCTCACATTCATTCATTTCCTTCTCAACCTGAAATCAAACTGCCAGTGTGCTCGTGAATCACAATCTAAAATACATCATCCTTCTTAAAACCTGCCTCCCAACGTAGTTGAGGGAGCTGCTTTTTTTAAAAAAAACCAATATATTGTGTTGAAGCATTTAAAAAAGATGAGCTGCAACGAGCTCCAGTGTTAAGTGAGAAGCAGTGGCTGTTGGCATGTTTTATATGAACAAAATACATATTTTCTTTTTTGGAGGGGATTTTCTTTTGGAGGGGGTTTTCTTTTGGAGCCTAAAATTGCTTTTTCAGTTCCAGTACTCACAGTTATATTTGCAGGAGGAAGCAGAGAGCAATGCTGATTATTTAATATCTCTCGTTGGTGGCTTGGCAGTGAGATACAGATTACTGGACTGGAAGAAGATATTTCTCCATTTAGGAAGAGCTCTCCTTCTAGTTTCAGATCTGTCATCGGCGCCGTCAGCGTGGCTGTTTCATTTGCCAAGGAAACTGGAGAAGCCACAGAACGTTGAGATCTCACCGTGGTGATTCTCAAAAGGCTCCTGGATCTCCCAAGTCAATTTTGAACTCACAAACGCTTGGGAGGCTCCGCGGGTGCTGGGTGAGCACTTCCCAACTGAGCTCCACAGGTTGCTTTTTAGACCCCAGCACTTCAAATCAAAATACAAAAGCAAAAAAAAAAAAAAAAGGTGCATCTCATTTTATCACAGGCTGAGCAGGAGGACGTGGGTGCAAACATTTTTCTCAGTGTAAAACCAGGGGCACAACTTACCCCGACCTGATCTCAGTTTTGCCAAGGGATGGCAGGTATAAATGGGAGTTGCCCAGTGGAGAGTCAAGTGATTTTTTTTCTGCTTTAAATCTAGCTGTGATTTCTCTCTCCTAAATGCATTTCCATGTGTAAATGAGCAGCCATCTCAGGCAGGAGATTGCCAGCATTAATGCATATGCAGAATTGTATTTGCTTCATCGCTAACCTAAATGGACTGTGAATGTCAGTGGAGTCAAGCGGGGCTGTTGGCAGCATAGGGGTGTTTATCTCTCCTTGCCTTTCCTCTCTTCTCCTCTCTCTTCTTCTTTTCTGCCCCCTCAGCCCTGCCCAGGATCTCACCTGTCCTGTCCTGTCCCCTGGCTGCTCCTGGGGTTGATCCCCAATGTGGCACCTGCTGCTCTTTGAAACCTCCTGCTGCTCTTTGAAACCTCCTGCTGCAGGGTGTGATGGGACCAGACCTGATGTGGTGGCAGCTCGAAGGGTTATTCAAACCAGCTGCAGCTCTGGGTGAACTCACAGCCATCACTAAATTGGTTTTTCTTTTCTAACGCACCTCTCTACATCTCCACGAGCTTTCTAGCAGGAGAGGGGCTTTATACACAGGCAGGGAGGGAGAGGACAAGGGGAATGGATTAAAACTGGAAGAGGGGAGATTTAGGTGAGACATGAGGAGCAAACTCTTTAGTGTGAGGGTGGTGAGAGCCTGGCCCAGGTTGCCCAGGGAAGCTGTGGCTGCCCCATCCCTGGCAGTGTTGAAGGGCAGGTTGGATGGGGCTTGGAGCAACCTGAGCTGGTGGGAGGTGTCCCTGCCCATGCAGGGGGCTGGAACTGGGTGATCTTTAAGGTCCCCTCCAACCCAAACCAGTCTGTCATCTCAGAACCCCAGTGTGTATTTTTTCATGTCTGTGCCTGAGCTTCTCTGGGCAGGAGAAGGAAACATACCAGAGCCCAAATCCAGCCTGGGATGTGTTGCTGCTTTCCCAAAACCCACCAAGGCTCATTCACAAAGGACTTCTTGCTCTTCAGCCTGAGCACCCCTCCCAGCCCCTGCTTTATTTCCACCCTGTTCCCAGCCTATCCCCAGGGCCACATGTGTCCATACATCTGTTGCATGCACCCCCCCCCACCGTGTGTACCCTTAATTGCAGGGCATTAGTTAACGTCTGATTAGCTGCTGGCGGTTGCTAACCAGCCAAGGTTACCCTCCAACTCTCCCTTGACAATTCAAAAAAAAAAAAAGGAAAAGAAAAAAAAAAAAAAGGTCTATTTCATGCTGAAATCTTTGAGATGCTGGCGAGGGAAAGCAGCATTTTCTGACTCATCTCACTCTGCTCTCTGTTCCTCTGCACATCGCCCACCTTTCCCACCCCCGAAACACACGCTTCACAGCCTGATTCATAAACATGCTCTGGGGTTTGGTGGTTGGTTGGTTGTTTTGGTTTGTGTTTTTTTTCCCCCCCCTCTGCTCCAAATCCCTGAGGAGAAATGCTGAGGCATGAAAACCTCGCGAGCGCCTTCGGATCAGGGGAGAGACTCCACCAAATACTCCTAATTGGACAAGAGGAAACTCAGGATTTACATCCCTGAGGTTGCCTGCTTGTCATCCCTACCTTTACAAAACCCTGTGCAGAAAGAGTTTGGAAAAACTGGTGTCTCCTCTTAAAAGGCTTCAGGAACCAGGGAGGGAAAACATCTCCAGGGTGAGGAGGGGCTGAGCTGGTGGGGAAGGGATTTTTTGGTGCAGGTCTTGTGTGCACCCCTGGGGTTGCCCCAGGTGTGATTTCATTCATATTTGTGATTCCACCACTGGTTTTAAAGCTGGGGGTGGTGGAGCTGGTGCTACAAACTCCTGATTTCAGAGGAGCTGGATGCGTTGTGGGTGTCTGGATGCTGGTTTGGAATGTGATCTTTCCAAAATGCACCTGCAGCAGGTTCTCCGAAACCCCCATTAGCAGCAACTCACCCCTTCCCCTGGGACAATCCCCTTCCCCTGGGACAATCCCCTTCCCCAGGATTCCAGGTGCCTTTTTTGACCTCCCTCTGGCAGCCAAGCGTTTCTGCCCCACCTGATGTGCTCCTCCCCATTCCCACATGGCCCCTCACTCTTGGCTTTATTAACAACTTTGGTCTTTCTGTGTGTTTTAAGCCTTCTCCAACCACAAGATCCAATTTTAAGCTACCGAGTCAGATTTCTGTGGTCATCTCCCTTCAGGGTAAATCTCTGAAAAATACGATTGATATTGATGTTCCCACTCTGTTGTTGTTTGGGTTTTTTTAATTATTATTTTTAAAGCTTCCCCTCAAAACTGTTTTTTGGGAGTGAAAAGCATCACCCAACACCCGCTGTTGCTTTTTTGCTTCCTCCCTCCCAAGAGGAATTTTCAGTTTTGAGAAGCATCCAAGTCGCTGCCTTGTTGCTCAGCCTTTGATCTCCCCCTGCAAGAAGGGATGGTGTGAAAGCAGGAGGCTCCTGGGGAATCTCAGCCCTGTCCCACAGCTCAGATCTGGCACGTCCACAGCCCAAGTGATGCTCCTGGCACTGAGCCCCACGGGACATCCCTGCTTGGGTGCCCAAAATTGCAGGTGCTGGGGTGAGACAGGGCTGAGCGTGTCCAACTGAAAGTTGATGGTGGTTATTTTCTGGTGGTGATTAAAAAAAAAAGCAACAACCAAACAAAAAGCAATGAGAAAACCCCTTTCCTTTCCTCACCTGATAACCACAGCTTGCCTGCATCACAGCCTTTGCTGCCTGGGACAGCTCTCCAGAGCTGTGGCCAGGAGGGTTGTCCAAAACCTCCCCCAAGAGTGACTTTCCTGTTGTGATCAGCAGCTGTGATCAAGCTGGTCACTGAAAGGTGTGAGAAACCTCCTGAGGGTGGCAGGGCCACACGAAGCCCTCAGATTTCTCTTTCCTGGTCCTGAAAAGTGAGGTCATTTGACATTTTTTCATATTCTCAAACCTCTGGAGGAGCCAGCTTTGCTTTTTCTCCCGCGTGCAGCATTTGCAGTCGGGTGGGATGCTGATGTCCCTCCAAAATGTGTTGTTTCTTTAAAATATGGTTCTTCTTTGTAAGCCATGAGCCAGATGCTGAGTGTCTGCACCCTGTGCTTCTGGCCCAGCTGGTCTAGCCCTACTCCTGGGGAAGGGGTTTGTCCTTGTGAGGCATCAGGGGTCTGGACCAGCCACAAAATCCTTCTTGTGACACGTGGAGCTGGCTTGGGGGATCTCTGGATGTCCCATCTCCATTGATGGTCTGGGGGCTGTGCAAAGGAGTATTAGGAAGTTATGAGCAACCCCAAAGCCTTACTCCATGATTAAGGCAGTGAAAGCAGAACAACAAAGCTCTCCTGGCAGGTGACTCCAGGTGGTCTCAGTTGCAGGACGGAAATATCAAGGCAGGTTATGATTATCAGGAGAGGGGTGGGGTTTCCTCCTTGCTTTTTTTCCCATTTTCTTTTTTCCTTTTTTCCTTTCTTTCTGTTTTTTTTCCTTCCCCCCCTCCTTTCTCTTTCCCCTCCCCTTCCCCTGGTCCTCACATAGCTTCCATGGATGTCCTCCCATTGCATCTCAGGTGGGGTTAGGGCAGCAAAGGCAGCACTTCCTGGCTAGTGGGAGCACCTTGGGCAGGAGGAACAGCTGGTGGTGGGGAGACTGGGAGAACTGGGAACATGGGAGGGATGGAGGAGAGGGATCCATGGCCACTGGGGGTGAGCAGGCAGCAGCAGGACAGGACTGTCTGGTGCTCAGTCCAACCCAGGGCAGTATTAACACCCAACAAAACCCAGAAAGCACCAGCTCCTCATCCCGCCCCCATTTATTATTGTGCATCTGGTTATTTTTTTAACTTCTTTTCTTTTTTTTTTGTTTGTTTTGTTGGTACGATGACTCATGATCTTTGTTTACCTCTCAGTGCTGGTAGCAAAAGTATAACAGTAACCTATATTAAAGAAAGTAATAAAGAAATGAGGGGCTGCTGAGTTGAGCTGCTGTCTGTACCAATGACCGCACCGGAAAAGCAGGTAGCAGAGATCTGGGCTGGTCGTGTAGAAATGTTGAAGAACTGGAGCCAAAAAGCAATAGAGAAATTTGTGGTTACTTGAGTATTTCCATGACGTGAGCATGAACCAGAGGCTCCTCTGTGGGTGGTTAACCCCTCACGGGCAGGGCTGCAGGCAGCTGTCTGCTTTGCCAGCACTCCGAACGTAGACCGTGCTGGTGGTGAGGGGCAGTGTGGGCACAGGAGGCTTGTTATTCCCTCAGGGATTCGTGCATTTAATGCTCAGGGGTCTTTCCCAACTTGCCAGAGTCGAGCCAGGTGTCTCATGGAAGGAGGGTGGGATTTGGGTCCAACGTGTTGCTCTTTTGAAGAGACATTGGATTAATCCTTGCTGGCGATTAACCTCGTGCCTAGAAGTAGCATCTGTTGGGTTGTTTTCTTGTGGGAACCTCCCAGTTTTTGAGGTTTGGCTGCTCGTTATCACCCTATAAAAGCTTCTTCTCTTTCTCACCCACAGAGGTGGGAAGTCCAAGGTCATGATGCTGTGGTTTGGGAGCAGTCCTGTCTGTCTCCTGGGACGGGGTCCATGCTTGTGCCCTACCTGGTCCAACGTGTCCCTGGGCACACAGTGGAACCTCTTAGTGACTCGTGGGGGCTGGAAGTTGAAATTTTGTACCTATTTTTGAAGCCCAGACCCATAGCACCCCTGAATGCAGGTGTGTCTGCTCTGAACATCCAAGTCCTCCTCAAACTGAAGTGTTTAGCACCGAACACGTTTGAGAGATGTGTGTGTATATATGTATGTACATTGAAAAGATTTGGTTTGCTATACAATATGGAATATTATAATATAGGATTGCAATATATTAATATGATATATCAGTGTGTTATTATAATATAGGGATATATTATATACTTTGTATTTCTCATCCCCTACCCCCACACTGACATTTGTGGGTCACCACGGGGCACCTCGGGAGAAAAGATCCCTTTAAGAAGGGGAAACAAAAAGCAGACAGTGAAAAGGTGTGTTTTCTCTAGCAAGAGCAGGCAGGTCCCAGCCCATCTCGGGCTCAGCAGGGTGAAGGCACTCGAGGACGTGTGACAGGCCTGGCCCAGTGTCCCTGTCACCGTCGGGGGTGCGATGCTTCGGGGAGGAAATCCGCTCCGTGCTCTGGCGTGTCCCCTGTGCCCCTGGGTTCCTGGCCCGTGGTATTTTTGCTCTGGGTGTTTCCTGCTATTTAAACCACTCTGTGTATTTTAAACCAGCGCGGGGGGGGGGGGAAGACGGGGAAGGGATGTGAGTTAATTCAGACCCAAGGGCAGGGCTGTGGCGGGTGGCCTCGTCCGGGCGGGGGACGCGGGGCCAGGGCAGCCCCAGCGCCCGTGGGTTTTGCTCCATCCTGGTGGAACCACCTCCAGAGCATCCCTGTGGTCCCCCAAGCCACTGGATGTGGGTGGGCAAGCTGTTCCTTGTGTCCCTGTGTCCTTCTGTGGGGATGAATGGCCAAAGGGCTTTTTTTTTCCCCTCTTTTTATTTTTTTGCACGTCTTGCGGAACATCCCTGGAGTCCTCACAGAGCCACCCTCTGAGCAAAAGCAATGTTTGGTGTGTGATATATTTGCCTTTATTATCTGGTTTGAGTCTTTTTTTTCTTTTGTTCTTTGTCTGGTTTGAAAACACTTTTTCTTGCATTTGTCGAGGATAAAAGTTGGTTTTTTTGGGGGGGAGGGGTGTGTGGGAGGGGGAGATTCTCTCTTCTGCTTCCTTTGCTGTGAGGAGTGAAAGCTCAAGAAGATCCTTGAGGAGGAGCTCAATGAGCTGAGCAGTGACTGTTCCCAGCTCTGAAAGCTAAATCCCCAGGGATTTGCCCTGTAAAACTGGAGGCTCAGCTGGATTGTGCCGAGCAGGCAGCGCCCGTGTCCCCGGGAGCCGGGCAGCCAGGGTCAGGATAACCCTCCCTTTACCTGCCTGTTTGCACTTTTCTTTTTCCATTCTGCAACCTCCGAGTCAACAGAAGGTCTAAAATAAGGAAAAGGTGGGAAGCAAGTGGAAAAATAAAAATCCAAAAGGCCAGCTCAGCAGTGTGGGGGGGGGGGAGAGGGGAAGCGATGAAGCTGTGTCCCTGGTCCTCCTGCTCTGGCCATCCCAGAGGGTTCCCCTGGGAGCACGGCATCCTTTGGGTTTTTTCGCAGGTTTTCTGGGATTTTGCACACTTCGGAGGTCAGGGACCTTGTGCTGGTGGCAGGTAAATGGAAACCCCATCACAGAAGGGGAGGTGTTTTGATCTCCCCTCTGGAGGGGAGTCCTGTGGTGACCTGGGAGGTGAGAGGGCTGCTCTGTAGTGCTGGCTCAGACCTGCCTGGGACTCCTTTTTTGTCTATAAAAGCCTAATTCAAATTGTTCTTCCTTTTTCTTCCCCTTTTTGTCATAAATGTATATAGGAATCTATGTATATAGACATATGTATAAAAGTTTTTAGCCTTATACACAAATGTATTTAGGTATAATATATATATGCATCTAGATACAATATTTCATCCTCATACACAAATGTATTCAGGTATCTTTGTATATATCCATATATATATATAATATTTAATTCTTATGGACACCCACACAGCTATTATAGACAGTTGGAAGGAGATTATGGAAAAAGCTGTGATGAGACTCATGTTTCCAGGGATCTCTCTGTAGTTGAAGCAGTTCCGTTCCTGGAGTGAGATACTCGGAGCTGTTGGATCCCCAGAGAGTTCATCCATGAAAATCTGAATTGTCCAACTCGCCCCCTTTTTCCCATCCAGATGAGCAGATCTTTTCTCTCTTACAGAAATGTTTTTCTTCTGATCCAATCTAAATTAAGGGCAGCATAGACTTCATTTTCCATGAAAACCCATCCAAGAGGCCAGCTGAAAATAGACAGTGTTCTGAGAACAGATACCAGAAAAAGCAAATGGGGGTGGGTGGGGGGGGAGCCAGGTCAGCCAGGGCAAGGAGTTCTGCAAAAATGGATATTAATAATAATAATCTCAGTTGGAGTTAATTGAGTTGAAAAGCAGCTCATTAGCACCCGCAGGGGTCGGGGGCAGAGGATGCACCGCCCTGTGGATACACTGGCTGCAGTTTTATCAGCCTGATTTTATTTGCCAGCAGATGGGAGATGGGTTGAGATGCAATATTCAGGCTTGCAAACTTCACCGAGGTTTGCTGTGGTGGAGGCATTTCCTCCAGAAAACAAACAAATGAAAAACCCAACAAAGCCCAAACCCACTCCCTCCAGACCTCTGTGCTTTAGGCTGGAGTTGCCTCCCTGTGGCCCCGAGCTTGGGGCAAGGTTTCCTTCCCACCCAGTGTGAGAAGTTCAGGTTTGCCTGATCTGTAAAATGCACAGCCCAGCTCGAAGGTGGGTGGCAGCAAGATCCACTGAAATATCAATCAAAATAGCAGTTGAAATATCAATCAAAATAGTGATTGAAATATCAATTGAAGAACCAACTTTTGTAGCAGGGAGAGAGAGAGAGAGAGAGAACAGCTTCCTTGTCTTGTTTGGGAAGGGGAGAAAATACTGTTTGGATTTAAAAGTGATATCTTGTAATTTATTTTTTTCTTCTTTTTCTTTTAATAGAGGTTACTGGTTTGGGGATTTGCTTTATGGGGGGGTTTCATCTGGTGAACCCCCGTGGGTTGGCTCTTACAGGTGTGGGTTAGTGGTGGACCTGGGATGGATCCACACCAGTTGCAATTGGATCCAAAACCTGGCACCTGCAAGAAGTTGAGGAAAAAAATACAACAAAAGGAAAAGCAAAAGATTTGCCACGCTGTGCCAGGAGTGCTGCAGAGTGAGCCTGTGTTTGGGGGGAAGGAGGAAGTTTTGTGTTGTTTTGTGCTAGCAGGTTAACGTTGGAGATGGGCTGGGATGTCAAAGGGCTTCCCCTCCCCTTGGGGTGTGAGGGTTTGGTATTGCACCCCAAGTGGGGGAGAAGGGGAAGGTAACCCCTTCCCTGCCTGCCTTCTGCTGGACAGGTGGGTACTGAGTGTTTTAATGCTGAGAGCCCCTGGCCTGGCTGGTCCCACTGCCCCACAGTGGGAGGCAAGGTCCTCTGGGCAGGGATGCTGCCAGCAGGATGTTCTGGAGCAGCTCAGCTGCTGCTGGAAGCAGTGACCAGGAGCCACCCACACTTTCCACAGCCCTTGGCTAGTGCAAATACTTTAGTTCCATTTATATTTTTATTTTAATTTCTCTTTTTTATTGTATTTTTAAAATTAGTATTATATTATTTTTCATGCCAAGCAAGTGTCGTGTCAACAGTGGTGGCTCAGAGCCTCATCAAAGATGCTCAGCTCAGTGTAAAATGAGATCCTCAGGGTGGCAGTTTGGGGGGAGGTGGGGGTGGCTGTTCCTGCCCCAACCCTCACCCCCCCAAGCCACAGCAGCCCTTTGCTGGGTGCTGGGCAGCCTCTCTCTGTCAGCAGCAAACGCAGCATACTCTGCAAATGCATCCTGCTCTCACTTTCTTACCTGCCTTTTCAGCCCCAGCATCCCCTTGTTTTTCTTTCCCCCCTATTATTTTAAGGAAAAAAAAAAAACACCCAACAACCCAGACTCAGTCTTGCTCTTCCCCAACACCTTGCAGAGCTCAGCAAGGAGGGGCAGCCAGAGTTTTGGTGCTGAAGTTCTTCCCTGGGGATCTTTGATGCTTCCCGGGGCCGTGCGTGTTTTCCCGGTGCCAGGCAGCCGAGCTGACCCAGCAGGACAGGGCATCTCTGGGGCTCCTGGCACTGCCACCACCGTGGCTTGGGTTTCCTAAACCATTCCCCAGCTTTGCCAGGAAAATGTTATTCCATTTTCTGTCGCCGGGTGTTGGACTCGCTGTTTGTGGGGGCGTGTGATGGTCTGTTGTGCCCAGAGGGCTTTTGGAACCACTCTCGTGTTTTTATTCCCTGGTCTGACTGGTGATTTTTCTGTCACCGTGCCAGGCTGGTGTGTGTGGGGGGGAGGAATTTTGGGTCAAGGTGTCATCTGGGCATCTCACTTGTGATGCAGGGAGCAACCACGGGCTGAGCAGCTGAGGGCAGGAGGCTGCAGCGGAGCCCAAAAAAGGGTGGAAAAACATCACTGGGCTAAAAATCCCGGTTTACTTAACCCTTACCGCCGTGTTAGCAACGGGAAAACAGCTGGAAAAAGTCATTTTAGGGCAGTAAAGGAGGAAATCAAAAGAAATGTGTAGGGAGGAAGAAGGGGATGTACTGCAATTGAGGCCTGCCCCTTGGTTGGGGTGGTGGCAGCTTCTGGCAGGAGGATCCCCAAACGCAGCGGAGTCGCTCCCTCGCTGTTCCACATGGGTTTGGGAAGGATCTGCTTGGAGCAGAGATTTGGAGAAGCTTAAACAAGCCCCAACACGACCCCAAACCTAAAAAAACCCCACGACAAATCCACCGCAGCTGAAGTTTTATTTTACTCACGCTCCTGTAGGGATGGAGGGTTGTGTTGGTTTTTTTTCCTGTTTTCTCCCTTTTTTTTCTTCTCCCCCCCTCACCCTTTTTTTTTTTTTTTTTTTTTTCCAAAACCTGTTACTATTTAAACGTGGATTTTTTTTTTTTTTTGCTTTTCCACTCGGGAGCTGGAGCTGAAAATTCTTTCCACTGCGTTGGTGCAGGAGGGAACAAACCACTGCTTTTAGTTTGCTCAAATCATCCATCCCAGGCTGGAGCCGTGGGTTTCCTCCTCCCCACTCCCTCCTCCTCCCAACAGGAGCCTGGGGATCTGCTGCTGGTGACAAGAGGGACAGGAATGGAGGGACAGAAATGGGGGGACCTCTTCCAGCACTATTTCCCCAGGGTTTTTCCTCCAAATCCCCCCAAGACTTTGCTCTTGCAAACGCCACGTGGGTGCTGGAGCTGCCAGCCGGGCTGGTGGCTCATTTTTTGAGGACAAAATGAGTGAAATCTTCTCCCCTTATTTTCATAGCATGAAGAAGAGGAAGTGGGTTATTGGGGGAGCAGTTTGTTTTTTCTCTGGCACAGGTGGGGGATGCCTGGGACTGGCTGGGCTTTGTGGCCCTGCCCTGGGACACCCTACACTCTGGTGGAGGGATGCTCGTGCTATCCAACATTTTGGGGAGGAGCCATTTCCATGAATAAAGGGAGGGATGATGGGATGGGGAGGTTTTCCCTTATTTATTTCACACAGCTCCATGGACTGTTGATCCAACCAATGCCACACTCCCACCTCTCTCCCAGTTTCCCTCTACCTGGACAATGGGACGTGGTGGTGGTGATTTTCCCTGATTTCCCCCTGATTTTCCAGGGGGAAAATTACACTTCAGGAGCAGATTTGCACGGTGCTTTGCTGCTGTTGGGGAGCCCCAGCCAGGAGAGGCACTGAGCAGAGCTGAGTGCTGGGGACTTACAGAGACACCAAACCTCTGGTGTTTGCCTTGGGAGGGGGGGTTGTTTCTTGTTCCTTTGTCTTCCTGCTGCCTTCTGAAGCAGCCCCGAGTGAATGGCTGTCAGGGGCAGCCAGCAGTGACCCAAACTTGCCCAGCATGCAGGAAAAAGCAGCTTGCCAGGTGGTAAGCAAATAAGGTGCAGGGGCCAGAGGTGCTTCCCTTGCCTGTGACACACCCAGGGCTGCCGCTGCCTTTGGTGGGAGGGAAGGACACCAGAGGAATAGCACCTGTGGTTTTGGGATTGGTTCCTAAGGGATGATGGAGGACACGGGTAAGAGCTGGAGCATAGAATTACACACTAGTTTGGATTGGAAGGACCTTAAAGATCACCTAGTTCCAACCTTGAACACTTCCAGGGATGGGGCAGCCACAGCTTCTCTGGGCAACCTGGGCCAGGCTCTCACCACCCTCTTAGTGAAGAAATCCTTCCTAGTATCTAAACTAAATCTCCCCTCTTCCAGTTTAAAGCCATTTCCCCTCATCCATGCCTCCCCAGTTTTCTTGTAGGACCTCTTCAGGCACTGTAACCCTGTGGGAGCAGGTTGTGGTGCCCCTCTGGCTGTGGTCAGGGGGTGCCCCGGGGCCCCCCCACCCCGCTGTGGTTGGGACATGTGTTTGCCAGGGGTTTCATGTGTGGGGCTTTTTTGGTAAATGGCCAACTCAGCTCTGCAGCAGCCTTATCTGCCCATCTCAGTGCAGTTGTGCGTGGTGGCCGTGGGCTTGGCTTCCCTCCAGCCGGGGCAGGTAGAGGGTGAGACCTCAGCTTGTTCTGAGGAAACTGAAACGGCCTTAGAAGGTCCCTTTAGAAGCTCTCTGAAGGTCCTGCTCTTCCTGAGTGGAGCCGTGTTGTGGTCAGAGCCCAGGTGAGGCACAAGGTGTGGGACAGTGTCCAGGGATGCCACGGCCTTCAGGGAAGCTGAGCGTGAAGCTGCAGGTAAAAGCAAAGCCGTGGGGGTTGCTCTGAGTATCACACAGCTGAGGCACGTAGGTAATCCCCAGCACAAGGAGGACATGGAGCTCCTGGAGAGAGTCCAGAGGAGGCCACAAAGATGATCAGAGGGCTGGAGCAGCTCTGCTCTGGAGCCAGGCTGGGAGAGTTGGGGTGTTCAGCCTGGAGAAGAGAAGGCTCCAGGGAGACCTGAGAGCACCTTCCAGTGCCTGAAGGGGCTGCAGGAAAGCTGGGGAGGGGCTTGGGACAAGGGCAGGGAGGGATGGGATGAGAGGGAATGGATTAAACTGGAAGAGGGGAGATGTAGGATAGACATTAAGAGGAAATTCTTCAGTGTGAGGGTGGTGAGACCCTTGCCCAGGTTGCCCAGGGAAGCTGTGGCTGCCCCATCCCTGGCAGTGTTGAAGGGCAGGTTGGATGGGGCTTGGAGCAACCTGGGCTGGTGGGATTCATGCCTCCCTCCCTGGGCAGAATTTACCCCAAGCAGGTGACAGGCTGAGCTTTCCTTAGAACACCCTGGCAAAGCCTTTCCTGGCCGTGCCATCCAGCCGTGCTGTGGAGCACAGGGCTGTGTGATGGTGCCTCCTGTCAGGGGGCCTGAGGCAGAGCAGACATCCCCCCGGGACGGCGTCCTGCCAGGGCAGCCCTCCCTGGGAAAGGCAGCCAGTTAAAATAACAATTTATCCTGCCCCGTGTCGTGCGGGACAGTGGAAGGATCCCAGAGCAGCCCTGCCTGGGTTCCTGCTCTATGTCATGGGAGGGGGGCTGCTCTCCCAGCTGAAGATATTTTAGGGCTTTTCCTTGCTCTTTTCACTGCTGTTTGGGCTCTTTTTCCTGCCTGTTGTGTGGGGATCAGATGTGTCCCTTGGTTTGTCCATCCATTCCCTTCCCTGCGTACGAAAAAAGAAATTAAAGGGGGTGGGGGAATGAAAATGAGTTTAGAACATAAAAATATGGCTTGAAGGAAGTTATTTGGAGCAGAGAGCTGGGCTCATATGTGATGCCCATTGCTATTACCCACGTTGGGCACCGTGCCATTACCCTTCCCACATCCCTGGGCAGCAGAAGGGTTCCCTAAGGGCAAGTGTGAATTTTACCCCAGGGAAGCTCCTGAAACGCTGAGGAAAATGAAACTTCAGTGTTCACCTCGGGGTACGTGTGCTGTTGTGGGTTGCACACCAGGTCTGAGCACCCACCAACGTTCGCTTTGCTGTGGGGACGCGTTGCCTCCTGCCTCAGTTTCCCTCAAGGCAGAGCACGATGGAGCAACCCTGGGCCCTGTAGGGGCTGTGCTGCCCTGGGGATTTTTGATCCTGGGACAGCAGGAGAAACTCAAAACATTTCCTTGAAGCAACCCCAGTGCCACCCTGGCACATTTTATTTGTTTGCTTTGGCCCAGAAAGCAGGGCAGGGTCTCCCCGGGGACACGGAGGCTGTGGCAGAGCCCGGGGTGGCAGCTCGTGCTGCCTCTTTTGTGGGTGGCACCCGTGTTTGTTTACCTTTTCATCCCCTGATTGCCATGCCCTGCCACGGTGCAGGCGCCAGCCCACGGGCTGCCAGCCTTGTTTGAGTTGGCAGGAGCTGGAGATGAACCTTCAGCTAAAATAACCCGACGCCAGCCCCACGTCGTGCCCGGGCTCCTTGCGTGCCCTTCAGGCAGCTCAACTCAAGCTTTTTGCAGCCCAGCTTGGGCCACGCTCAGCGTGGGGGGGAGGGTGAGGATGGCACAGCGAGGAGAGGAGTCGTGATGTGACGAGCTCAGAGCAAGTTGCAAACGCTCAGCAAATCCCCTGGAGCTTGGCTGTGGTTTGTGCTCTGCCAGGCAGAGCTCTGCGGGTGGCTGCGCCTGCACCTCTCTGCTGGATGAGCCCTTGGAGAGGATGCTCATCTGCTGGTAGGAATGGTCCTGAGGCCTCCAGGCACCCACGGCCCTGTCTTGGTCTCTTTGTTTTCTTGGCTCTGCTCTCCAAAGCTGTCACACAGATGAGCAGCAGCAGAAAGTAGCAGATATAGATCTCTAAGCTGAGGTCCCGTGCTGGGACTGCTTGGCTTGGGAAGATGCAAGGTTGTGGAGCAAGTGGCTGGCCCTGTTTTGGACCACTTTGAGCAACTGTTACCGCTTTCTACCCTTGGTGGAGTTACTCCATTTGTCTGCTGGCTGTGTCAGGAGCTTGTGCTCCAAGCTGGTGACTAAAGAGGCTGCTCGGGTGTTTCTGGGAGCTCCCGTTTCAGCTTGTCTGCACGCACTGTCTTGTCCCACAGGAACTGCAGATTTGGGATTTTGCTGGTTCCCTGCCTGTGGTGGCTTTCCTGGCCAGGTGGGACATGGCACTGGTGCAGCTCAGGACTGGCTCTGCTGCCCTCCCTGCTGCCATGGCTCATGTAAAACTTCCTCAAGGAGCAAACCTCCTTATTTCTAGCAAGACTTTGAGAGGGAGAGGCTTCAGCCCTGAACATTGCTGATTTCTGGTGGGTTTTGATCAATTCAGACCCAAAAATGTGAGTTTATTGTGACTTTCTGCTCTTTTTCTTTGGGTCTTTGGTGTAAGTAGGTGCTGAGCTGCCACCTTAAGGAGACACTGATGGCAGGGGAGGTGCCTGGTTCTCAGTATGCCCAAAATTGGGGTCTTTTTGGAGGGACCCGCAGCAGCATGGCTAATGTTTGAGGTTTGGGTACGGGTTTTGGTGTCACTGTGCCACTGGTGATATCTCAGCTGGCTGCCCCAGTGCACGTGTTTCCTCTTGAGCTCACAGAAACCTGTTTTCATACTTTAATCCAGAGCTCATGCAACGTCCCTTCACGCAAACACCACGCAGGAGAAGCACGAAGATGACCACGGCTGCCTGGGGCTGGGAGGCCACCCCTGGGCACCCCAGCAGAGCAAACACCTGTGGGAACCCCAGCCACCTCCCTCAGGGCACCCTCACCTGCCCCCAGCCCTCTCACCTCACACATTCACACCCTTTGAACGGAGCCTGGTTGGAAATAGCAGCAGCAGATCTCTTCTACTTTTAATTTTGGTGGCTGAATGAAAATAGACGGTGGAAAACAGCCGAGCTGGTTTCACTTCCTGCTGGGGCTCAGGGCCCCGTGCTGGGGGTGCTCAGAGACACCCTGTGCTTGGCCCAGCCATGGGGCACAGAGCATGTCTGCTTTGGTCCAGTTCCTCTTGAGCTTTCTCCAGTCCCTCGTTTTGTCCCAGCTGGAGGAACATTTTGTTTCGTTATCACCACGCGGGGCACGGACGTCGGTGGCGGGTGGTGGAGGATTTGGGACAGCTCTTTGGGAGGTTTCTGGCTGAGTTTTTTTTTCCCAGTGAGAGGACTGGGGTGGGGGCTTTTCTGTCTGGTCCCCTCCTGCCCCAGAGCACCGAAGGATGGAGGCAGCAGGTACCTGGCTCTGGTACCGTGTCACCTGTTCTGGTACCTGCTGTTCCTTGCAGCGCTGGGCTGTGCCTTTGGGCCACCAAAACAGCCCCCTGAGGGCTTCCTGGTGCATCCCTACAGCTTTGGTTTCCCCCTCTCAGTGAATCCTGGATTTCCTTCTCCCTTAGACAGCAGCAATGTCCGTGTTTCCCCACCTTGGGACAGCTGGTGGAGGTTTTGGTCCAGCTGCCAGCTCCCCTGGGAGCCACTCTGTGGGCAACCAAAGGATCCACCCGGGATGTGAGAACAGTGGGTGCAAGTGGAGACACCCAGCCATGCCAGTACCCATCAGCAGCCAGAACCCTGGTGGGGGTCACTTTTGAGCCCTCCTGGGGTGCAGGACCTGGCAGTCCTTGGCCAGCACATCCACTATTGCATGCGAGGAGGCAGGAGCAACGCCCTTGGTGGGTGCTGGGGTTTGTGCCTTGCCCAGCAGCCGTGGGACCCTTCTGCACAGGCCACTTGTGAAGGTGACAGCCATCCTACAGGGACATGGGAATCTCAAGGAGACCATGACAGGTGTTTGGGAGCCCTTGGGGTTTTCCCAGGTTGTGCAGGTGACTGGGCTTGGGTTTGGTAGGAAGTGGTGTGGATGGAGGCTCCGTACCCACCTGGGTGGATTCAGGTTGGACCAGCTGAGCAGCAGCTTTGGATTTCTAGAGCACTGCAGGCTGTGGAGTTGCAACTGAGTAGTAGGAAAGGTGCTCTGAAAGTTACAGTCACCAGCAGGTTGGTATTTGGGTTCTGGCAGGGTGTTTTATGGGATGGTTGGACCTCTGTGTCCTGGATTTGGAGAGGTGAGCTCCTGAGGAGTGTTTTTTAGGCGTGCTGAGTGTGGGAATAAATGCTGCTGGAGCTGCTTGCAGCAGGGAAAATATGTTTCCTTGGGGTGGGGAGTGTCCAGAGCTGCTTATTTGGTGTCAGACTGAGAAGTTTGAGGACAAGCTGTCTTGAATATGTGCAGAACAAGCTGCATTTTGTGGTACTGAATGGACTGCTGGGACGTGAGGGAAGGGCTTGTCAGTCTGGGCCCAAATCAGTAATTAATCTTGTTATTTTTATCATTTTTTTCACTTTGTTACACTTGCTGGGCTGTTGATGAAAACCCACAGAGCTCCCTGCAGAAGAAGGTAAGTCGTGGACTGGTGGTGAGGGTGGGTATGTGCCTTGGGTCTGGGTGGAGGCTGCTGGGGACATGGAGGGAGGATTCTTTGGGGTCTTTTAATCTTGGTTTTAATTCCAGGGAAAGCTGGGCTGACAGCAGAGCTTTCCCCTGATGCCAAGACCAGCCATGAATAGAAACGCAGAGGATTTAGGTTTTTTGTACTTAAACCCAGGTGTAGTTAAACCAGGGCAGTGCCAGAACAGGAGGTGTTCAATATTGGAGAAAGAAACCCCCCATTGCAGTGCTGGATGCTCTTGCTGGTGCCCGTGGCTGGTGGGCCCTGGAGAGGCTCTGCTGCAAGGGGAGACAGGGTCCTGTTGGCCTTGGTGGCCCCAGTGGCCCAAATTCCATGTCTTCTGGGGCACTGAGCACTGACTGTGCTTGGCTTCATCTCCTCCTACCAGGAAAGTCCCTCTGGGAGTTGGTGCTGGAGCAGTTTGAAGATCTCCTCGTCCGCATCCTTTTGATGGCAGCTTTTTTGTCATTCGTAAGTACCCCAGGCTGGGGGGTGGCACCATCTGGGGCACGGATAGACCTGGGGGCAGCCAGAGAGCACAAGAGCTGGAAGAAGACACACGCTGGATGTCGGAGATGTGGCAGCAGTGCAGTGGTTTCCTAGGGTGTGGTGACAATATCATTGCACCTGCTTCAAAGATGAGACCGTAGCATTTTTCAGTAGTGCTGCTCCATCCACAAGTGATATCAAACAACTCCCTGGGCTGCTCTCTGTTTCCCCAAGGCTACACCAGACAAAGCCAGAAGAGGGCCGTGGAAATGGTTGGTCCTGGGCAGGTTTTGGTGGGATGGGTGTTGGCTCTGGGCACCGTGTAGGGTTTGGGTTTGGAGAGAGCAAGCACAGAGCTCCAGCAAGAGCGGGGCTGCCAGAGGCAGGGGAGGGATGCCCAGAGCTTCCACTCCTGTGCTTTTTCCTGTGGTCCACAGTTTTTGGTCGTTGTTTGCAGACCCTACCTGACATAGCACAGGTCCTTTGGACATGTCTCTATCTCACTGCAAGATTTTTATCCAGAAAGATTCCTTTGTTTTTCGTTTAGAAGGTTACCTTTGTTACTATGTCTTTTAGCTTCCCTCTTAAATCCCTTCTGTTTTCCCTCCATCATTTTTGATGCTGTCAGTTTAGAGTTAGGACCCAAACTTGCAAATGGAAGTCTCTTCTCTGATTATAATTGCTTTTCAATCCTGTCTTGTAAAACATGTCTTGTGCTCAACTTGTGTAGGTGGCAAAACAGACAGGGAAATTACCCCATTCTTCAGTTTTTCTTTGGTTGTTTTTTGAATGTATGAAGTGTCAACATGACTAGATCCATGTCAGGGTGTGCCAGAACATAGGACCACATCTCTGACTTGTGGAGATGTGTGTGTGTGTGTCCAGGGTGCAGATTCATTCCTGGTGCAATGGTCAAGCCTTGTGTGAGGTGCTGGGAGCTGGAGGGTCCCAGCACCACCTCCCTGTGTGCCTGGACATGGCACAGTTTGCTTTTTCCTGGCCAGAGTGCTGGTGATGGGGGAGGAGAGGTGAGGAGAGCACTTTGGGTGCCTGAATCCAGCTCAGAAGCTCCCTGGACCACCTTTCTCTCTATTGGGGTGCAAGCAGCAGAGCAGGCACCTGCCTAAAGTGTGAACATCTATGTAGGAAGGCAAAAGTGTGGCCAGGAGCATTTCCAAACCCCATGTGGCTGCCCTCCTCAGAGTGGTCTCCCTCCCAGAGCCCTTCTGCTTGTTTTTAAAGTAAAAATGGAAATCCAATCTGTTTCTTTTTTTTTTTTTTTTAAATGTATTTTTTTCCCCTCCCTCTGGTTGAGCTGGACTGGCAGTGTTGCAGCTGCCTGTGTGGGAAGAGCCTCCTGCCTGCTGTTCCCTGCCTTCCTGTCCAGCCCACGTGCCCGGGAGGGCTCTGAGATCCCAGGCTGGTGGTGCCCAAGGGGGTGATGCTGAGGACAGGCTCTGGGCAGAGCTGGGTGCAGTGCAGGGCACACAGCTTTCCTGGGCACCTTTGCAGGGTTAATGTGCCTCCCAGCAGGGAAACGTGACGTCAGGTCTGGGTCATGCCAGGGAGCTGCTTGGTTAGGTTCTCCTTGTGGTTAGCAGGGTGTGAAGCCCAGCCCAGGCTGCTCCTGTCCCCTGAGCTGCCCGTGTGCTGCCTTCAGGGTGGTACCATCCAGCTTCTCCTTCCCCAGAGGGTGTTACTGCTCATCTTCAAACATCTCCTTCCTCTGTGGTGTATCTCCAGTGGGGCTTTTCTCCCCCCTTTGCTGGGGGAGAGGCTGTGTCCCTAGGTGCCTTTCTCAGGAGGAGCTGTGCTTCACCCCCAGCACCTCCTGCAAGCACAGAGCAGCTTCTCCTCCCCGGGGTGCTCAGGAAAAGGCAGGAAGAGCATCACCAGCCTCAGTGAGCTGCTGCCCACCAGTGCTGCTGACCTCCTCCATGATTAATAGGGCTGAGAGGTGATGGGTGATCAGCCAAACTCAAGGTCCACGTGTTTAGCAAAGCTCCCTGATGGGCAGCACTGAGTAGTTTAGTTTAGAGTCTAGTTTAGAATGGTTTGGGTTGGAAGGGACCTCAAAGACCCCTCAGTTCCAACCCCTCTGCATGGGCAGGGACACCTTCCACTAGAGCAGGTCACTCAAGGACCCATCCAACCTGGTCTTGAAGACCTCCAAGGATGGGGCATCCAATGGCAGTATGAACCCTTTGCACTTGTCCTCCATGGTGCCTTGGAAGCACCTGTCATGAGTGGCTCCTCAGGTTCTGATCTGAGCCTTATTTGCTGTGCCATCAGCTCAGGTCTGCCCACAATCTCAGCCAGGAGCAACTCCACAGGAGGAGATGTTTCCCACCAGGCAGATGGAGAATTGATCATTTTTTGAGTATACTCCAGGCAGCGGGATGGCCAAGTGGAGTCTCCTGTCCCCTCCTTTTGGAGATAACTCCTGGGCAGATAAGGAAGGAGGCTGGTCCCTTGCAAAGTTTGATGCATCCCCAAAACAACACGCAGCAACGTGGTTGCTGGTGAGCTTGCAGAGCTGGTGCAAGCTGCTCGATGGCCAGGTCTGCTGCTGTGGCTCTGCTGGTCAGCAAGGCAGGCAGGGAGCCCCATGTCCCAGGTCCCTCGTGCTGGTGCCTCTGCCACACAGCAGCAAGGTGTTGCTGTGTTGACACAGCACAGGTGGTCAAGCAGTTAAATGGAGTGAAAAGATCTGTGTGTGTGCTGCATTTGTACGATGGGATGAGGTCTGTGTGGGATGGAGAGAGGGCTCAGGGTGGTCAGAAGGCACCAGGTCAGTCCTTGCTTGGCAGAGCTGCTCTTATGCATCAATTACTTGTGTTGCATCACTTAGCTTCTGCCCAGGAGGAGCTCCTCAGAGGCTGCCCATGCTGCAGATGGTGACCACAGTGGTTGTGCAGCTGTTGGTGGCTTTGTCTGAGAAGCAGGCAGTGCTGCCCAGTCTCCCCACTCATCTACACATGGCCTTGGTCTTTCCATGAGTGTCCTAAACAAAAATAGACAGTTTCCTGTTGCAAATACTCATCCAGGCTTTGCATGACCCTTTGCTGCAGCCCTGCCTATTGGACCCACTAGCATGTTCCAGCAGAAGATGGAGGCACCCAGGTGAAGCACTGGCAGTGGGTTATGGCAAGTCCCCACTTGAACCAAGCTGTGTGGGGCTAACCACCACTCTGGGTTGTCTTGTCTCCAGCAAACACCATATTTTGGTTGGCTCTTTTTTCTGTCTTTCTTAAAATGTTGGTGCTTGTCATGACAACCACATTGTGGTGATAGGATCATAGAATTGTTTGGGTTGGAAGGGACCTTAAAGATCATCTAGTTCCCACCCCTCTCCATGGGCACACTTCCCACTAGACCAGGTTGCTCCAAGCCTCATCCAGCTTGGTTCTTCTCTTGCCTTCCAGATCCTGGCCTGGTTTGAAGAAGGAGAGGAGACCACGACAGCATTCGTGGAGCCCATTGTCATTATCATGATCCTGATTGCCAACGCCGTGGTGGGCGTGTGGCAGGTGAGTCACAACCACCCCTTCCTGCCCTGCAGCTCTCTGCTCCACATGGCTGAGATGCTTCATTTGAAGGTCTGGTTGTTTCTTGTTGTTAGAAACTCAACTCTCAAAGGTTCAGTTTTCGTGTTGGCCATGCTGCCCTGTGCCCCAGTGCAAATGCTCAGCTGTTGGCTGCCTCTTGGCTTGTTCCTTCAATCTTTCTTTGGCAACTTTTCCAGTTTGGAGTTTAGGACCCTCTGCTTACTTGCCATCCAGGCAAACACTGCTTGTCTCCTGGCTGTGGCCAAATGCATTTTCTAAGGGAAGATTATTGTCCTGTCCACCAGCAAGCTGTGGTGCCTGCTGCCCCTCACCTTGCTGAATCCCTCCTGGGGGGAGGAGCAAGCGCCTCAGCCAGTGATGCTCCTCTTCCTGTATAGGTTTGCTTTAAAGCCATTTATTTATCTGAGGTGGAGTTGCTGGGTGGGGAAAAACATATCTGGGTGGGATGTGCTACTTCCAAAAATCAAGCCCAAAGGTCCACGAAGTGGCCTCCAGGACCTGCTGTCATTTAAGGCAGACGGGACCATTTCAGAGCAGCTGAAAAAGACGTGGCACTTGCCCCATCCGTGGTGCAAACGTGGCCAAAGCCAGGGCTGGGGTTTGGATGCTCTTTGCAGCGGATGGGGAAGGAACCTGCCAGCATGAGCAGCCCCCCTGCCAGCAGCTCTGCTCCTCCTCTGCTTGCAGGAGAGGAACGCCGAGAGCGCCATCGAAGCCCTGAAGGAGTATGAGCCTGAGATGGGGAAGGTGATCCGTGCTGACCGCAGCGGGGTGCAGCGGATCCGCGCCCGCGACATCGTCCCCGGGGACATCGTGGAGGTGGCAGGTAGGGTGCCACCCCCCCGGGGCGTGGGGGTGGGATGGGGAGGTGGTGCTGGCCCCTGGGCCTTTGGTGATGAGTACCCTGTGGCGGGAGGGCTCTGCAGTGGCAGGCAGGTGCATCTCCTCCAGAGGCACCGCCACCGAGTCACCGGGTTGTTGTACGCTTGAGGTCTTAGTTTGTCTTTTCAAAATCCAGAGAGCTGAAATTGTTTGGGCCAAAGCTGGGGCTCATCATCCTGCTGAGGCTTCACCCAGAGCATAAGGTGGTAGAGAACAGCAGAGAAGAAATATATATATTAGGACCAGGTTTTGTGTCTCAGGAGGGTTTCCTCATTTCCTAGAAGAACTGGAAGAACTTTCAGTTTTCCACCAAGATTCCCTCTCCCTGGAAGCAGCTCTCCCACACACATCCCCTAGACAAGGCAAGGGTGAAGGGCTGCTGTTGGGAGCCAGGCAAACGCTGCTGGGAGATCCCAACAGTGCAGATGTTGTCCCTAAAATAAGGATTCTTTGCCCAATGATCTTGCATCTGGCTCCAGCTCCTGCTTTAGACAATAGCTGAGCACCAAACAGAGTCCACTCTCATTGCAAAGGCTTCAAAGCAGAGATTGTCACAGTGACCCAATTTGTAGATCTTCAGCAGTGGGCACGGGTCTTGCCTGTGTGGGCAGGTGCCCTTGGGACCTGGGGTCTGCTGCCTGGGGAGGGTGAGGGGCAGAGGGGACCTGCTGTAGGTTGCTTTTGTCTCTCCCATTGGGTTGTCCCCCCCAGCCCTTCTGTGGGGCGGGCAGGGAAGGGTGCCTGGGGGGTGTATCCTCCCTGCCCTGCCAGATGCATTTCAATGATCCCATTTTGTTTGTTCCTTGAACGATCTCTTAAACCTCAAGAGCCACAAAACTAATCCTCTCCTTTCCTCCTCGTGGCCCTGCTGGTGGAAACACTCTGCAATCCCTCCCCGCCCAGCCGGCTCGCCGTTATTTATGTCTTCCAGTTGGGCTTCAGCCGGAGGATGAACAGAAAACTAATGCTGGGAGGATCAAGCAGAGGAATTCTGGCCAGATCCTCAGCTGGCCGAGCTGGCAGGGCTCCCAAACCAGCTCCAGCAGTGCACTCCAGCTGCTGACCTGGCCTTTCATTACATTAACTAATTATTAAATCATTAAATTCTGCCGCCTTTCGCCAGATCAACTCCTTGCTGCCTGCCCCTCGGTGGCCAAATGTGACGTTTGAATGGAACAATCAGCATCATGAATGGGAGGGAAAGAGTGGAGCTCCCCCCCCGCCCCCCGAGGGGTTTGCAAATTATTAGCAAATTAATTAGAAATTTGTGTGTTTAGGAGGTTACAGCAAGTGGTGAGGATGCTGTCAGGCTGCCCAATGGGAAAGTGCATCAGGAGCAATAGCTTGTGCAGTGGACAGGGAGGTGACATGCTGGGGACAGCTCGGGCAGGAGGGTCTGGCTTCCCTTTGCATGTGCAGATGCAATAAATTTGACAGCAGGGAGCAGAAAATCCCCTGCACTAAGACAAGAGGGGAACGACGGTTGGAAGTTGGCAAACCATGCAACCCAGCTGGGTTCTGCCCTTTGGTCACCAGGAGCTGGAGGTGAGACCTCGTGCAGGGCTGAGCTCCAGCTGCGGTGCCATCCTCTGCCTGCCAAAACCCACACAGGTTTTTGGACGAGGAGACTTCTGGTGCTGGGGTGATCAGCGCACGTTCAGTAGCAGCTGCCAGGTCCATCTGTCTGTCTGGTGCTGTGTGAGTTCCTGGGCTTGTCCTGGCTCTGTCTGCCCCCGAGTGGATGCTCCCCCCATGGCTCTGGGGCTAGGCAAGCTCAGCAGCCAGTTTGCAAACCCTCCCTGGCTTCCCTAGGGGAGAGAGGAGCTCCTCACTCCCTCTCCTGTGCTCCAACCTACTTGGGCAGCTCCCAAGGTCTGAGGGAAACATTCTGGGGGGGGCGATCTGTGAGTCTCTGTGCTTAGTACCCCCCAGCTCAGCACCCCCAAAAAGAACAGGTGCGACAGGGAGCGGGGCAGGTCTGGCCAGAGGGCAGATGTTGCACGCCCCATCCCGGAGCCCTGGGATCTGCAGCTGGAAGACATGGCTGGGTGGTGGAGCAGTGCCAGCCCCCCCTCCTGCTGCACTGGGGAGGGGGGGGTTTTACAAGCCCCAGGAGGAAGTGCTCGTTAAAATCTGGGACCAGAGCCGTTCGTTAGCGGCCAAGCCGGCGCGTGGTGTGAGGTGATGTAAGGCCCAGCGGGCCGAGGGCTCTTGCTGCCTCAGTGTTTCCAAAGTGAAGTTGTGTCCAGTCGATAAGGGAGCAGGAGGAATAAACCCAGTGGGAAAAACAGCTTTCAACGGGATTTTGAAGGAAGCACGTGTGCCTCGGTGGGAAGCCATCAGTGGTCAGTTGGTGGAGCTGCTTTCACTCGTAACCACAGACAGGCACAGAAGGTCTTCCAGTGTCAACAACTTTCAGAGGCCCATGGAGCTCTGGAAAAGGGTGAAGAGCAACGCTGGGAAGCTCAGGCTGCTCCAAAATGAGGATGTTTTGGGGTTTTTTGCAGGGAAGAGGCAATAGAGAAGGGTACCTGTCCTCCTGCCAGTCAGGGGACAGGAGGGCTGTGGGTGCTCGTTGCCCCTCTGCTCTGGAGACAGGCTGAGAGAGTTGGGGTTGATCAGCCTGAAGAAGAGAAGACTCTGGGCAGACCTTAGAGAACCTTCCAGTACCTGAAGGACCTCCAGGAAAATTGGAGAGGGACTTCTGACGAAGATGTGGAGTGACAGAGTGACGGGGAATGTTTTCAAACTGAAAGATGGAAGATTTAGTTGAGATCTTAGGAAGAAGTTATTTGCTGAGAGGGTGGTGAGACATTGGCTCAGGCTGCCCAGAGAAGCTGTGGCTGCTCCATCCCTGGAAGTGTTCAAGGGCAGGTTGGAGGGTGCTTGGAGCAACCTGGCCTAGTGGAAGCCACACAAGGGGCTGGTACTAGATGATCTTTAAGGTCCTTTCAACCCAACCCATTCTCATTCTATGAAAATTAAATTCCTTAAGGTCCCCTCCCTGTGCTGTGCTGCCCAGTGTCTGATTGCTACTGGTGCTGCCTCTTTCCAGCTTTCTTTTTTTGACTCGTAACATTATAGATATACAAAATCAAGCTTTAAATGCAGAAAGGAGTTGTCCTGGGGTGGGACCCTGGTTTACCATGGTCTGGACCCCTGGTTGCTGCAGGCTGGGTGCTGCCATCTGCCTACACCTCACAGGGACATAGTGACTCTCAGCAAAACCCAATCCCTGCCTGGAGACCAGGCTGCTCCAATAGAAAACGAGGGGAGGCAGCAGGCACTGAGATGCAAACTGGTGACCCCAAACCTTGGGGCAGATCCTGGCTTTGCTGGCACATTTGGGGTTTGCTGTCCCTTTCCCCGGGGGCGGTGGACACTGCTGGGCCCCCCTGATGGATCTGCTCTGCTTTTGCCCCTGTAGTTGGTGACAAGGTGCCAGCAGACATCCGGATCATCGAAATCCAGTCCACGACGCTGCGGGTCGACCAGTCCATCCTCACAGGTGTGTGTGGGCGTGACGGGGCTGAGGTGGCTGCTGGAGGCAGAGCTTTCCCTCTGCCATCTTCCCAGAGCCAAATTTTGGGGCCAAGTGCTTTGCTGGGACGAGAAATGGGTGGGAGAATGAGATTGAGGGGCCTGGGAAGGTCCCAGCGTCACGACACAGGTTATCTTTCTGCAGCCCTCATCCTCAGAGCACCTCTGCCCAGCTCTGGCATCCATGTGATGGGTGTTTGGATGCTTTGGTGGCAACGTGCTGCTTTCTAAAGCTGTGGGGGTTGCCCTGCAGGCCCATAACAGAGTTGAGTGGAGGCTGGAGAGGAAAGGCAGGTGGTTCATCTCCCCCTCTTGTCTCGGCAGGGGAGTCTGTCTCGGTGATCAAACATGCTGACCCCATCCCTGACCCCCGGGCTGTCAACCAGGACAAGAAGAACATGCTTTTCTCCGTAAGTCCCTTATGCCTGTCCTCACCTCTCCTACGTTCTTGCAAAGAGCCATCAAGTGAAGAAGCTGATGGACATGGGAGGTCTCCAAGCAGTGACAGGGAGTGCATGCATTTGAGAGACCAGAATCCATAAAAACAGCCCCAAACCCATAAAAGTGAGGACTTGCTTCCAGGAGATTTCATTTGGGCAGTGGCACATGAGGTCCTTAAATGCCTTGGGCAATCTCAGATGGTTTTCTATCAAGTACAATGTGTTACAGACAGGGAGAAGGTTTGTGGTTGAGCCTGGAGGTATTTCAGGTTTGGGTTTCCTCCTTGCTCATGCTCCTCTCAGACAGAAGTCAAGTCCTCGAGGGGCAAGAGAGCTCTCAGGAGGGATCTCCTGCTGCTTTAGGTTGGGTTTATATAAAATCCCAGGTGGTCTCATTTTCCCTTTAACCAAGATCTCATGTTCTCCTTCCACAACAAGCAACCCATATCCCCTCACAGTCTGAGAGCTTTCATGCCCGCAGACCCACTCTGGCCCCTTTCTTCCCTCCCAGGGCACCAACATCGCCGCCGGGAAGGCCGTAGGGGTGGTGATCGCGACAGGGTTGTACACCGAGATCGGGAAGATCCGCAACCAGATGGTGGAGACAGAGCCTGAGAAAACCCCCTTGCAGCAGAAGCTGGACGAGTTCAGCCAGCAGCTCTCCAAAGTCATCTTCCTGGTGTGCATCGCCGTCTGGGTCATCAACGTCAGCCACTTCAGCGACCCCGTCCACGGGGGCTCCTGGTTTCGAGGGGCCATCTACTACTTCAAGATTTCGGTGGCGCTGGCGGTGGCTGCCATTCCTGAGGGCCTCCCTGCTGTCATCACCACCTGCCTGGCCCTGGGCACGCGCCGCATGGCCAAGAAGAACGCCATCGTCCGGAGCCTGCCCTCGGTGGAGACCCTGGGCTGCACCTCCGTCATCTGCTCCGACAAGACCGGCACGCTCACCACCAACCAGATGTCTGTCTGCCGGGTGAGTGCCGGGAGTGTTTTGGGTTTTTTTGGGGTGCAGGGGGGATGCTTGGGAAGCCCCCAGCACCCTGCACTGCCCCATCCCCACCCTGGGGTGATGGGCTTTGCTGTCCTCACCAGACTTGTTTCGTATTGGCAGTTTGAAGGTGGGCATGGGAGGTGGTTTGTAGGAAGCCCTGAGCTTCCTCGCTGCCTGACCCGGGGTGAGGAGGTTTATGGCTTCTCTTGGCCTGGCTGTGATCACAAAACTCACTTCTATGAGCACAGGAGTTGGGAGGTGCCATGTTGCAGACTTACTTCAGGGCTCCCTCTCCAGAGAACGTTTGTTCCTGCTGGTACATGGCATTGAGTTCCTGGAGGTGCCAGTGCCATCAGCCTCCTCTGCTCTCTTACCCGTTGTTCCCTTGTTTTTAACCAAACCACTGAGAAATCCTGCACTATGCAAAATTACAAAGTCTGGACCTGTCAGGCCAGCACTTGAAGGTTCAGTGCAACGTGTGGGTCCAGCTGTCCTGGATGAGATCATGCAGAAATCCGGGGCTTAAGAGAAGATGTCTGTGACCTGGTGAACTTTGGTTACCCACCCTCACCCTGCTGCAAGGTCTGGCACCACAGTTGGGTGCAGCTGGGCTTGGACTGAAAAATGCTTCTGCTGGAGGGAGCCCTGGGGTGGTTTGGTGAAGAGAGGGAAAGTCTTGGTCTACCAGAGAGCTTTGCTCCTGCATGTGTGGCCGTATGGAGAGGTGACTTGTTAGGAAATCCTGGACCATCCCAGCACTTCTCAGTTTTCCCATTTATCCAAAAGTCTCAGGAAAGCTTTTTTTTTTTTCATCACTTTGGCGTGTTGGTTTTATAGGAGAACCTTGGAAAATGTGTTGCTGTAGGGGAAAAAAGGACCTGGCCACCATCCCTCCTCTCTGACACTTGGGTAGAGTGGTGGGAAGCCATGACTGTGCTGCAAGCTCGCCACGGGCTTTGGCCACTGGTTTGTTCAGCACAACCTGCAGATGACTGGAAATGTCTGACATTTCTGCCCTGTAAATGATTGAAGATGAGACACGGCTGGAGCGAGGAGGCAGCGACCAAGCTGTTCACGTCTCACATGAGGAGGAGGTTCCCACCACCCCATTTTCTGCCCTGGTGATGCAGGGTGGTGAGTGCAGGGTGACCCGAGTATCTGGGTCTCTGGAGCTCTGCAGAGTGCAGACGGAGAGGCAGGACATGAGCGTGCCTTTCCCAGATGACATTTACTGGAGGATCTGCTCCTTGAGCTTGGGCAGAAGTGCCATCACCTCCTGCAGTGGGGCGTGGTCAGAGGGGCACGATTAGTGATGCTGGGACAGGAGGAGGGCAGGAAGGGGACAGAGTGTGACAGTGGCACACGAGAGGGTTTCCCATTGACCATCACTTGCAGGCTGGACTCAACAACTTTGCGAACAAATGAAAAAAAATTCACCTCCAAATTCCACGTACCCTCCACCCCGCTTCCCAACAACCCCTTTCCTATATCCCTCTGGTTCACTTGGCTGGTTCCTGATTCCCAGGGTGTGATGCAGAGAGCCAGGCTGGCCTGGGGACATCCAGCCCTGCTGTTGGTGTGGAATGGGCAGGGATTCCCGGCGTGTCACGGATGGTGCCGGCGGCACCGGGAGCGGCACCGGGTCAATATTTGCACTGGGCGGCCGGCGGCGTGTCCAGGATCTTCCTCCTGCACCCAGCAGCCAGCTCAGCTGCTGGGGGGAAGGAAAGCCAGGAAAGCCACAAAAGCCTATTGATAACTGGGAAAAAATGTATTAATCGAGTGTGATTTAATTAGCTGGCATTTAATTTGGGGGAGCGCAGCTGCTCGGCTGCTGGTGTGGCCACGGAGGGACACCCTGCAGGGCAAGGCTTGTCCTTCCATCTGGCTGCAGGTCTCTGGAGCTGTGAAGTGGCTCTGGAGAGGCTTCCACTGGGTTTAAAACCCTCTGCTGGTTCTGAAGGGCTGCACCATCAGCTCTGGGTCCTGCTTAGTGGCCAGGAGTTGTGGCCAGGCTGCCAGCTGAGCCAGCTCAGAGGGATGTGTATGGACACTGTGGTCAGCATGGGTGAAGTGATGTCCCTCAGATGCTGGTGGCCATTAAGTGCCCACCAAAGGGTTTGGGTGGGTGTTAAGTGCCCACAGCAGG
This sequence comes from Apus apus, assembly GCF_020740795.1. Classification (NCBI taxonomy): domain Eukaryota; kingdom Metazoa; phylum Chordata; class Aves; order Apodiformes; family Apodidae; genus Apus; species Apus apus. The sequence continues at coordinate 7,875,371 of NC_067299.1, read as the reverse complement.
GCTCTGTGTGGGGGAGCCTTGTCCATCTGGGGCAGCCAAGGCTTTGGTGCTTTTGCTCTGGCCTCAAGTCCACCAGAGGTTACAGCTGCACAGTAAACCCACTTAGTGAATCAGATTAAAACTGGGGTTGATGTCGCTCACCATATGGTCAATTGGGGGTCTCCAAGACCACCACCTCACCCAGCCCATGGTGTGGAGTCACCAGGGACAACCTTCTCCCAACCATTAAATAACCATGCAGCCAGGAGCAATGGGGTGCTGGCAGGGGGAGAAGGGGCAGAGAGGCTTTGCAGCTCTGCTCTTGCACATTTAAATCACTCTCCTGAAACTTGCAGCAACCTTCTGTGCACCGTAACTTCATTTCCCAGGAGCAGGAGAGTGTGTTTGGAAGTCAGGCCCTGCAGTGGAGATGTGATTGTGGCCACGTGGGCTTGAAGGGGGAGCTGGAAGGGGGAGATGGTCATGCCCCGTGGCCATCGAGGTTTGGCTGTCCCTGAGATGGCTGGTTTTTTGGGAAACAAGAGCAGGAAGGGGTTTATTTTCTATAAGCCCTGTGGCAGAGCCTGGATGTGCAAACACCCATCCCTGGTGCAGCTGTTTGCTTTCCAGTCCCCGGGGTGCTGTGCCTTGCTGTGCCAGTTTGGTCTGTCTAAAGCAGTCCCTGAGCAAGGGCAGACCTTGCTGGGGCTTCCCCAGGGGCTGGGGCTGAGCTGTGCCAGCTGCCAGTGGGTGCCCCTCAGCTGGGGCTGTTTCCAGCACAGGAGGAAAATGCTGCTGATCCGTGGGCTGATGGATGGGGAAATGACTGGTGGTTACAGCCTCTTACTGTTCCAGACAGCGATTCTCTCTCGCCTGCCTTTTGATGGGTAGTTTTTTTAAAGATATGAAAAATTCAGAAATGTGGAGATGTAGCCTTCCTGTCTCTCCCCCCTGCCAGCCTGCAGCCAGGGATTGTGCGTCCATGAGTACCCTTTTGCTTTCTAAAACTACACACTGGGGTACAGTGCCAGGGTCAGGGGAGAGCCACGGGGCAGGAGGAGTGATGGTTGAAACCCTTTTGGAGCAGGGTGCACTGGTCAGAAGCACATAGTAACCTTGGCTGTTGCATTAAACCCCCCAACCACCAGCATGGTTTTAGGAGCGTTAAGGGGCAGGGGGTGAGGAGGGGGCATCTGGGGGGTGCTGGCTGGGGTCCCTCTGCTAGATTCAGGAGCTGGTGTTCCCCGTGGCCATGCAGGGGGTCAGGCAGCCCCTCTGCAACCCTCTCCCTTCAGCAGCCTCCCCACACCACCCAGCCCAGCGCTCAGCTTTGCCACCTCCTCCTGTCGCTCCTGCCATGATTTTTTCATCTTTTTTTTGAGACGGAAACCTGACTTTACCCTCTTTACAGATTAAGGCACTGCTATTTCCTCCAGACTGTTTCCACTGCCTGCAAACCTACCCCCTTTCCCAGCCTGGCAACCCGCCGAGACACCACACCAAGAAGAAACCTGCCAACACCTTTGCAATGCCCCGGCCGCCCCCTCGCAAGCTGGGAGCAGGCAGGAAATCTGATATAACCTCTGGTTGCTGTGGGTTACCCAGCACCTTTTTTTAAATAGGCATGGAAAAATAAAGAGCCTAGGGTGATTTTTTTTGCTATTTATTTTTTTTTTTCCTTGTTGTTTTTTGTTTAATAAGAAAGTTGCTGTCGTGGAAGCGGTGATTGTTTTGTAGCTGTGAGAGTGGAAAACAAACAGGCCCCTTTCAGATTTTTTAATAAGTAGGAGTTGGGTTGGCATTTCTGAGCACAGGAGCCCATTTTCTGAAGAGACTGGGAGGTTATGGCTCCCTGGAAGGAGATGAGGGATGCTCACCCTTTGATGGTCCCTTCTGGTGGCACAGGAGCCTCTGCTTTGTGACCTTTCAGCCACACTTCACCTCCATTCCTGGAGTCCATCTTCTTGGGACAATTCAGTGACTGAAGGAGACACGGTGTATTTTGGCTTTCCTAATTGAAGTCCTACATGTGTCAGTGTTTGCAGCTCCTGCCAGAGGAGTTCAGTGCCTCAAAGAGAGGCTGGGTTATCCTGAGTCTTTTCTGCAAACCTTTGGCTCGTGATTTTCTCTGAAACCCTTCAGAAATGGGCTCTGGGAAAGGAGCTGAGGGCAAATGGAATATCTGCAGTTAACTGTGAAGCTACAGGGAGGTTGCTTTGGGCTCAGAAGTATTTACACAGGAGACATACCCTTTGAACCTCCTGCTTTGATTTGCCCAAACCTGTAAAATACAGAGTTGAGAAAGCCTGCTGAGGTGTCCTGGTGCTAAACCTGCCATAAAAATGCTTACCCAAACTTGACCTTTTTTCCTTGGCATGTCCTTAAGCTTGCACACAGGGATACTGGGCTGCATGGGAAGGTCTCACACCTACCAGCCAACATGGCTGCACTGGTATCGTTAGCAATAATTAATAATAATAGTGAATTAACCTCTTGTACCAACCTCTGGATGGTACCCTGAGGTGCATCTCTGGTGTTGAGTGATGCCTCCTGATTTCTCCTGGGGAACATTTCAAACGAACAGAGGAAAATAAAGAGGGTAAACAAATCATTTGAGACAGGGTAGAGAAGGATGGTTGCTCCTGCACCCGCTTTTTGGAGCCGTCAAGCAGGTCTGTAGAGCTGAGGGCTTCTCTTCCCTGCAGCCATCCTCCCTCCTGGCTGCTCCTCGCAGGCGCCTGCAGCCAGGGAAGCTCATTCGTCAAGCCAATTGTATTTATTTATTTATTATGTTCCTTTTTGGCTTCAAGTGAGGGTCATAAATAATGATTAAGCAGAAACGAACGTCGCCAAACTGTCGCCCTGGCCCGGGCTGGGCACTGCTCTTCCTACCATGGGAGGTGCAACAAGGGGTGGGCTGTGCAAGGTTGGGGGGGAGAGCTTGGGGAAAAAAGGGGATATTTACTGTGTTTTCTTTTTTGGTTTTGTTGTTTTCACTATAGCAGCAAGAGAGAAACTGGAAGGAGTTTGAAAAGCAAAAAAATCGCTAAAAATAGAGTGTGTGGGACTTTTAAGGCTCCCCAGGGCTTTATTACTGAGCTGTCAGTGCCCAGAGCTGAGCTGTGATCCCAGTAACAGCCAAGGGGAGCTAGGGGCTGAGAGCTGGCTGGAAAAGGGTGGCCGGGGCAGCTGGGCAGATCCCACCCCATGGAGGTTTGCCAGGGCAGCCAGGGCAGGAGGGGAAACAGGGACCAGTCTCTTTCTCTGCTCCAAGAAAAACGCAGGCAGCTCCTTAGGAACTGGCTCAGCATCGCTTGTCTCCGATGGAAAAAAAGAGCTGGAGGAGGCAAACATGAAAAAGGCAGAGAGGAGCTGGAAGGATTCAGGGGCAGCCAGGAGTGATGGGCTGAGCCTGGTGCCAGCAGGGCTGTGGCTGGGATGGTCCCTGCTGGAGGGTCTCCAGCCTGGGCACGTGGGTTGTACCCAAAAGTCGCTTCCTAATGACTCTGTCTCCATCTTTTCCCCTCACAGATGTTCATTATGGAGAAGGTGGAGGGCACCCAGTGCAGCCTGCACGAGTTCAGCATCACTGGCTCCACCTATGCCCCCGAGGGACAGATGTGAGTGTGGGTCCCCTCTGCTCCCCGGGTGACACTGCAAGTGCAGGCAGGGGGAGGTGGGAGGGTTGAGCTCATGGCCACAGCTGGGGGACCCCAGGCTCACCCTGCTGGGTTTCCCACACCAGTTGGCAGCCCCTCTGTACCCAACAGAGACACCCACCAGGCACTGGTTTTTGGCCACGTTGGGCTGGTGAGCGTCGTGTGGCTGCCCTTGGCTTTCAGTGGGAGCCAGGGCAGAACGTTTCACTGTCCCTCATTGCTGGCTCCTGCCTGACACAACGTAGGGGACATGTCCCCAGCTCTGCCTGCTGCCCTCCCTCTGCTCAGCAAAGGGCTCTGACACACTTAGCTCTCCCTTCCTTTGCAATCCCAGTAAAATGAGCCCACTTTTCAACTGGAGAGGATGGCAAGTGTGGGAATGGTGATGAGCAAGACCTTCCACGCTGTGTGCTTGTTGTCTACGTCTCTGAAGCCTGCACAGTTTCACTGTTGGCCAACAACTATTGCCCCCACCAAAAGCAGGACCTGGGGGTGTGCAGAGGGACTTCCCCACGGCTGCAAACCCTGGCAGGATGTGCTCTCTGAGCCTCACGTGCTCAGCAGGGATGGCTGAGGTGGTTTCTGTGCCCAGGCCATGATGCTGACATCATGTCAGGACACATTTTGGGGGAGACATGGACTTTGCTGGGCTCAGCCCAAGGGTAGGGTGTAGGAGCCAGGGGCTTTTCCCTGCTACATTAGTATGTAGGTGGGGTTTTCTGCCTTTGTGTTTATTTACTTCCCCATCCTTCAAAGGGAGGTCATGCTCCCCAGAGTGGGGGAGGTCTGGGAAGGGGGAGGATGAGAAGCTCAGCCTCTGCTCCCCTTCTATTTGTGTGATCCTGGGCATGTTCTTCACTGTGGTCCCTTCTGCTCATCTGGGGAGTGACTATAATTAATCCCAGCCTCAGACTTAATTTCATGAATATTTATAGAGCCAATTTGATCCTTGGCTAGGAATCTCCATTAAAAAGTGAGCCAGGTCATAAACTGCTATCAATCAGTGCATTTCAATTAAATGAGCAAGACTGAGGGGCTGAACTTGTGTCTGCTAACTTTGGAAGCTGCAATGTCCCCTCTTCCCTGGGGACTGCCTGCAGAGAGGCTCCATGTTGGTCTTGCAGAAGTTCATGTTGCTCTGGAGTTTTGCTTCATCCTCATGCTCACCTTTGCCCATTGAGGGGGGTGCAAGGGCTTGCTTAGGTGTCATGGAGAGAAATCCCCCACTGCCCTGGGGATGGTGGGACTGAAGTGCTTAACCTGGCCTTGGCATGGGTGATGTTATCTGCTTGACCTTGGGTTTGCTGATGTCCCCACGCAGCACCCAGCCAGCAGAACCTTTGCTGATGGGCCTTCAAGTCTCACTTGGCTCCATGCAGGGACAGCTGACAGTGGGGATGTACCCCCATCCCTTCCCAGCTCTCTCCAGGGGCTCACATACTGCAAAAGCCACCCTTGCTGTTTCCACCATCCCAAACATCAGGCCCAGGGTGCCTGCAGCTCCATCATGTCCCCAGGGCTGGGCAGCATCCTCCAGGCAGGAGGCTGTGGCTCTCCCTCCCCAGCACAGCTTCTTGTTCCCCAGCAAACAGATTTTTCAGATTTTCTTGGCCGCTCCCTGTTTTCCGCTCCCGAGCTGTAACAAGGGCTCCAAAATGTTCTTTCCATTGGGAACCAGCAGTGGAATAAACTGATCCTAATAAATGCCTGACAAATTATTTTTCCAGCAAGCAGATGACCAGCTGGGTTTATACAGCTCTAACCTGCAGTTACCTCTCCTGGAACTGGGGTAATTTTTTATTTCCCCTGCAAACCACCTCTGCCATTTCTGCCACTGGGTGAGAAGCAGCATCCAGCTTGCCTGGAGTGTTGAGGGCTGCTCCTTGCCAGTGATGTTTGTGCTCCTTTACATAGCAAAGAGCTGCTATTTAGGAAGCAAAAGGCCCAGTTTGCTGCTTGCTTGGAAACAGCCACAGCAATGCAGTTGTTAAACTTGTCTGCTGCTCTTAAACACTCCCTTGGGTACCCTCTGGAGCACAAAGCAGCATGGCAGGGAGGAGAACTTGCTGCCAGTCCTACAGCTCCTCTGGGTCCCCAGCAGCTGGAAATTCCTGGGGGAGCTTGGATTTTTTTTTGCCTTTTGGCAGCCTCTGCTTTCAGGTCTAACACACTTTCCAGCTCCTCTGCAGCCCCTTTATTCTGGGCCATTTCCAGAGTTGATTTGCCTCCTGTGATGTTTATTTGCAGCTAGTCCTGCTCCTTTTGGTACAGCACAGAAGGCAAACCCAAGTGTGGGGTTTTTTTGCCAGTCCCGGGGCATTAACTGGGCTCTTGCTCCCTCTTTTCAGAACGCTTTGCAAGGGCTATGTAGGAGAAGCTGAGTATTATTTGAACACATAAGCTGGTGAAGTGCAAGGCTTTGTTTTCTCCTGCAGCCTGAAGGACGGGCAGCCGGTGCAGTGCGGGCAGTACGACGGGCTGGTGGAGCTGGCCACCATCTGTGCCCTCTGCAACGACTCCTCACTGGACTACAACGAGGTGCTGGGGCACCAGGGAGGGTGGGGGGACACTGGTGATGCTCTTCCCTGCACTGTGGGCCCCTTTGCAGCAGCAGTTTGACCCTTGGGATCCCCCGCCCTGGTTTCAGCCTATCCCTGGGAGCCCTGGGATGGTGGAGTGGGTGGCAGCATCTTTGATTGAAGCAGCAAGTAGGGAACATGTTTTAAAGCTTAAGCTCCTTTTTTTTTCTGGTCTGTCTTGTAGTCCAAGAAAGTCTATGAGAAAGTGGGAGAAGCCACTGAAACAGCCCTGACATGCCTCGTGGAGAAGATGAATGTCTTCAACACAGATACCAGCAAACTCTCCAAGGTGGAACGAGCCAACGCCTGCAATTCGGTGAGTGAGGGGAGCTCCTGTGAGCTCTGGGAGGAAGAGGAGGGCTTTGGAACAACTGTTATTTGAGCAAGAACCATTTGCAAAGATCTCAGGGACTGATCTGCCACCAGGATGCAATTTGCTGCCTTGCAGGGGCCGAGCTGTTTTTGAACCAGATAGTGCAATGGTCCTGGGGGACTGATGGTGAGGCCAGGGACTAACCTGCCTCCATGTGCAGCTTCAGAGCAGGTGATTCCCAAAGCTCAAACTCAGCCTGGTCCCTGCTCTGCCAGGAGAGACCCTCCTGGTGATGGCCAGAAGCTCCAGCTGCAGATAATGAGGTTTGCAGTTTTACAGCTCCCCAGCAAATCTATAGGTGCTTGGTTTGCACTGAGCTGGATCCTCTGTAGTGTGGACCAAACTCTGTTCCCTGAGCTGTACCTGCCTGAGCAATGCTCGACTTTCAGAAACATCTATTTCTGATGTGAAAACATCCTATGCTAGCTTTTCACTTCCTACTCTGGCTCTCCAGTGTCTCCTGGTAAAAACACACCTTATTCCAGGTCTAGATTTACTCAGCTTTGGTATCGTGCTGTTAGAGCTTTTAATGTTTCTGCTTGCTCGAAGGAAGGGCCCTCTGCTCTGGCATTTCTTCCCCAGATAGGTCCAGGCAGGTTGTAATAAATCCCCTGACTCCTTACTGATAAGGGAGATGGAATTTTCCAGCAGCAGCTTCCTTCTGCATGCCCGTCACTGCCCTTCCCCTCACCTGCCAGGCTGGGTTTGGTCACCAGAGCTGCTCCCCTTACTCCTGTGTTTGGGCAGGGATTAAAAAAAAAACAACCCCTTCCTTGGAGTTTCCTGGCAGTGTTGCTTTGCTGCTTCTTAATTTCCCTTCCAGTTGTTCTGTGTTTTGCAGTCTCTGGTGGGATTTGGGGGGTTCTGCAGAGCGTGGCTGCTCCCTGGTGTCTTTGCTGCTGCTCCAAGCAGTGCCCAGCAGGATGGCTCTGCTTTGTGGGCACAAAGCTGCACTCACTGCACGTGTGCCCTGTGCTGGCTTTGGGCTCTGAGAGCCCCTTGCTCTTTGCCTGGTGTATCCACAGGCAGTGCCCATGGTTTGCACAGACAGATCCCCTTTGCCTGTCTCTCCACCTCCCCAGCTCTGGCTGTTTCGCTGCAGTAGGAGCATCCTTGTGACTTGGGATGTGCAGTTTCACTCCAAAAGTTTTCTTTTCCTTTGCCCCTTTCATTGATCTTTAAGGTCCTTTTCAATCCTTCATCATTGAATTTAGATTGAAGTTGCTCTAAAAGCCCTGTGCAAAAAGCTGTTTGTGTCCCCATCACAAGTGACACCCTCTCGGTGACAAAAAAATAGTCATTTAAGTAGTTGAGCCCATCAAGTTGGCATCAATATTCCTGTTGGGAAATTCTTTGGATCGACCTTGGATGCCCTGCTCATTAAATGGGGTTTTGGGCACAAGATGTGTCCTGCCAGGAGCTGGGCTGAGCTGCCGTGCTGCCCGTGTGGCTGTGAGAGGTGGAGCAGTGTGAGGAGGACTGGCTGCTGTCCTGCTGGGTGCTTGGCTCCTTCAGTTATTAAGTAGTAGCAACAGTAGAGCCTGGTTTGTGGAGCTTGGGGTTTTTGGGGTGCAGGAGCCCACCTGTGGGCACCTCTGTGGCAGCCCCTGCTCTGTCCTCACCCTGCAAACCTGCAGGTACCATGTGGGGGAGGGACAGTTACTGCCTCGCTGGCACTCCACAGGGTAATTAGCACACCCTGAAATGAGCCTAATTAAATTCTAAGCTGCTGGTTAATTTGTTGGGAACCAGTCCAGCCTCAGGTGATGGTGCTCTGACTCCTGGTGGCCTCTGTGGGTGCAGGACCAGGGCAGACTCCTGCACTGTAATGAGTGGGATGCAATTCCCCTTCTTCCAGCATAGGTGGAGCCCAAAGAGGGGAATTTCTCCCCTCCCTTCCCTGCCAAATGGGGCTTTATCTCAGGCTACAGCAGCTGTTTGTCATCCTGGGTGGGGTCAAGAATATAAAGGTCTGGCTCAGCACATGGTGTGTGCCAGGAGCTTGGGCAGCAGTGCTGTAGCTGGGCGGGGGGACGTTGTTGAAATTCTCCCCCAAAAATACATGGGAAAAGCTCTTTTTGTGCTGTCCCATCCTCCTGGCTCCTGTGTTGGTCTTTCTCCTCTCATCAGTGGTGCTGTGCAGGCTCAGCAGGGCTGTTAGCCAAGGAGGAGAGCACTGACTGCTGTGGCCCCAGCACCTCTGTCCCCAGCACATCCCAGCTCAGCCCCAGGGCTGTCCCAGCTCAGCCCCACACTGTCCCCAGCACATCCCAGCTCAGCCCCACACTGTCCCCAGCACATCCCAGCTCAGCCCCAGGGCTGTCCCAGCTCAGCCCCACGCTGTCCCCAGCACATCCCAGCTCAGCCCCACGCTGTCCCAGCACATCCCCTCACTGTCCCCAGCACGTCCCAGCTCAGCCCCACGCTGTCCCCAGCACATCCCAGCTCAGCCCCAGGGCTGTCCCAGCTCAGCCCCACGCTGTCCCCAGCACATCCCAGCTCAGCCCCACGCTGTCCCAGCACATCCCCTCACTGTCCCCAGCACGTCCCAGCTCAGCCCCACGCTGTCCCCAGCACATCCCAGCTCAGCCCCAGGGCTGTCCCAGCTCAGCCCCACGCTGTCCCAGCACATCCCCTCACTGTCCCCAGCACGTCCCAGCTCAGCCCCACGCTGTCCCCAGCACATCCCAGCTCAGCCCCACGCTGTCCCCAGCACATCCCAGCTCAGCCCCACGCTGTCCCCACAGGTGATCAAGCAGCTGATGCAGAAGGAGTGTACCCTGGAGTTCTCCCGGGACCGCAAGTCCATGTCCGTGTACTGCACACCCACTGGCCCTGGCCACAACTCCACTGGCAGCAAGATGTTTGTCAAGGTAGGGGAGAAGGTCCTCAGGTGGGAGGTGGGTCGTTGGAGTATTGATAGGAAAAAAAACAACAACAAGGAGGTAAAATGATTTAGAGGGAGAAAAAGGCCCTGAATGTGCTGAGGCCCAAAACTTGAGCTCTTGCCTTACCCTGATTAAAGGCTTGGACCCTCCAGACACCAGTAACACCCGAAGGGCCATGTCCAGCTTTCCACTGTAGCTAGAAATGAAGCAGTTTTTAAAGGGCATTTTCTTCCCAAGAGAAGAGGTTCAGCAAGAATGTCACCCCGCTGGCTCTGAGGAGGTTCGGGTGTTGTTGCTCTCACTGGGAGATCTTCTGAGGGAGGGAGCTCTGTCCTCCAGGTCAGGTTAGGACCCTCTGGAGCCATAATGTCTGTGACCCTGTTAGTCGGGGGTGAGCTTAAGAGGAGCAATACAGGGTTTGCAAATTTGGCATTAAAGGGCAATGTTCTTCGTAAGGTCGGGATGGAGGGGTGAGATGCTGCGGTGCTGAAGGACACGTCCTCCTCAGTCACCAAGGCACCTCAAGCAGCTGCTGAGCATCCAGCAGGCAGCGCGGTTTTCCTGCAGAGCTTTACAGCCCTGATCCCCTCCGGGCCTGAGGGAGGATCCGTGGGGTGGGAGCATCTCAGGCAGACGTGTAGGTTTTGGCAGGAGTCGGAGGGATTTCCCCCCCAGGGCAGATCCTGAGGCGGGGTTGGTCCTTCCCGGCCAAGCTCTCTGTGTGCTCTGCCGGATGCTGCCATCTAGTGCGCGCCGCGACGGGACGTGCCTGCTGGAGCTTTGGGAGATGCCTTCTCCTTTGCCCAAACTCGGTGCCTTCCCTCCCTCTGGCGCTCCCCCGGGCTCTGGCAGGAGCCGCTCATCCCCCCAGGGTCACTCCAGCCCCCCTCAGCCCTCCCCGCTTCCCCCTCCCACCAGGGCGCCCCGGAAAGCGTGATCGATCGCTGCACCCACGTCCGCGTGGGCACCAGCAAGGTCCCTCTGACCTCCCCGGTGCGGGAGAAGATCCTGAGCAGGATCCGGGACTGGGGGATGGGCATGGACACGCTGCGCTGCCTGGCCCTGGCCACGCAGGACGCGCCCGCCCGCAGGGAGACCATGCAGCTGCACGACTCCACTGCCTTCGTGCACTACGAGGTAAGGGCCCCCTGCACCTTTCTCCAGCAGCTTTTTGGGTGTTTTTTTTTTTCCCCTTATTCCTGAAGTTTTCCCACCCACTTGCCAGCTGCCTCAGCAGTGTTTTCTCTCTGGTTTCCCCGCGGCCGCCAGGCACGGCAGCAGCTCAGCTCCTCTCTTGCAAGCTCTGGTGCAGAGCTGCACACAGCAGAGCCCAACAGCCCCATCCCAGCAGCCGTAGGTCCCCGTGGGGTGACCAGCAAGAAGGGAGTCCAGGGAACCACCAGGAGGGAGGGAAGCGAAGTGGAAAGGTGTGAGGAGCAGCAGAGAGTATCCCATTGCCTATAGGGTTCATCCACAGGGCTGGAAACCTCCTGAAAGCTTCTTTCCCGGGGGAAATCCCTGTGCCCAGGGCGGTGTGACAGTGGGGAGGGAAGCATCCCTGCAGTTAACACGGGTCTGGGGGTGCCTGTCCCACCCCTCCTCCCCACCACAGACCAACCTGACCTTCGTGGGCTGCGTGGGGATGTTGGACCCTCCCCGCAAGGAGGTCAGCTCCTCCATCGAGATGTGCCGCAAGGCCGGCATCCGCGTCATCATGATCACGGGGGACAACAAGGGCACGGCGGTGGCCATCTGCCGCAGGATCGGCATCTTCTCGGAGAGCGAGGACGTGACCGGCAGGGCTTACACGGGCCGGGAATTCGACGAGCTGCCCCCCGAGGCTCAGCGCCAGGCCTGCCGCCGCGCCCGCTGCTTCGCCCGCGTCGAGCCGGCGCACAAGTCCCGCATCGTCGAGTACCTCCAGTCCTTCCACGAGATCACCGCCATGGTCAGTCGGCCCGGGAGGCCCCCGACAACTCCCCCCCCCTGCCTCCCAGGTCCCTCTTCTCCAACCCCGGGCTCCCCGTTAACCCTGGCTCGATGCAGACAGGTGACGGTGTCAACGACGCCCCGGCCCTGAAGAAGGCGGAGATCGGCATCGCCATGGGGTCGGGCACGGCCGTCGCCAAGTCGGCTGCTGAGATGGTGCTCTCTGATGACAACTTCTCCACCATCGTCTCGGCTGTCGAGGAGGGCAGGGCCATTTACAACAACATGAAGCAGTTCATCCGCTATCTCATCTCCTCCAACGTTGGGGAGGTCGTTTGGTGAGTCCTCCCACGCTGCGGGGAGCAGCGGTGGGGACCTGGTGGTGTCTTCTGCCCCTGGCAGCATGTGATGTCCAAAATGGCCATCCTGGGTACCCAACCGAGCAGCTTGTTGTTCCCCAGGGATAGAAGGATGTTTCCTTTTCTGGTTTTATAAACCCCAGGACCTGTTTTTGGGCATTACCTGTTTAGGTCCGTGCCAGTGTCTAAGAGGGTCCAGGTGTTTGTGCACAGGGTGTTGTCACCAGGTCACACTGATGCACTTTGCAATAGGTCCTGGGCAACTCTCCCTGTCTTTGTCCCCTGCCCGTCCTGGACAGTAAATCAGTGCTGTCCTCAGCAACGTGGTCACAGCCTTGGGATGGTGTGGGCACCCTTTGCCCTTGCGTTTCAGCAGGGGTGTTTGTGCTGGCCATGGGAACCCACGTGGCCATGGGGACGGCAGTGGTTGGGTTTCAACCGCAAAGCAAATTGTTTAATAGCAACAGGAACAAACTGTAGCTGCAAAATTCGGCCTTGGACTTCAGGTTCCTGACTGAGGGGTTCATCTGCAGGACTTTGGGTGAATCCAGGTTGGGTGCCTGGACCTAGGGTGCATGCTTGCTCTTCCCATGCATGTCACAGACACTTCCTCTGGCTATCCCAGAGCTCATTTCAATCAGCGTCTCTGGAATGTTCCCCACAGCATCTTCCTGACAGCCATCCTGGGCTTGCCTGAGGCCCTCATTCCCGTGCAACTGCTGTGGGTGAACCTGGTGACAGATGGTCTGCCAGCCACTGCCCTGGGCTTCAACCCTCCTGACCTGGACATCATGGACAAGCTGCCCCGCAACCCCAAGAAACCCCTCATCAGTGGCTGGCTCTTCTTCCGCTACCTGGCCATCGGAGGTGAGCAGCAGTGGGTGGAGGATGAAGAGAAGCATGGGGTGCTGTGGGGCAGGGGGTCTCTTGCTGGGTGCTGGAGGTAAGGGTGTCTCTCTTGGCCGCAGTGTACGTGGGCTTGGCCACCGTGGGTGCAGCAACCTGGTGGTTCCTGTACGACGCCGATGGACCACAGGTCTCCTTCCATCAGCTGGTGAGTCAGGAGGGGAATGAGCTGATGTGTTGAGCAGGTGGGTGAGGGCATGAATGCAGGCCTTGGGGTCTCCCCTTTCTTCTGTGGTTATGGTGGTGTTCCCAAATCACTGGTGGAGAAGACGTGAATTTAAGAAAGTAAATTCTCTCCCTCAAAGCTCATGTTTCCAGCCTTGCTTCTGCCTGCAACCACCTTGGTCCAAAGAAGCTGAAAGCAGCTCCTGTACCTCACCCCACAGTGAAAGGGTTGATTTTTACATTACTGTAGGTCTGAACAAGGTGATGGGGAAGCAGGTGCCCCAAAGTGTCACCTGAGATGGAAGGTGTAGTCTTGATGGAGCCGTGTGTGCTCAAGCACCTTAGTAACTGCCCGTGCAAATCTCTAAGCCACAATCCAGCCACGACTTCCCCATCTCCAACCACGGCAGGAGCTGTTGTGTCAGTTGTGTCGATGGCTCTGACCCACGGGATGTTCAACAGCACCCCTGATAATCCAGGTTCACCACGTGTCCCCAACCACTCGACCTCTTCCTCCTCTTCCCTGCCTTTCCTGCTTTGCCGGGTACTTACCAGCGGTTTGCTGTGCTGGCAGAGGAACTTCATGAGGTGCACCAAGGACAACCCCATCTTTGAAGGGATTGACTGTGAGATCTTTGAGTCCCGATACCCAACCACGATGGCTCTGTCCGTGCTGGTGACCATCGAGATGTGCAACGCTCTGAACAGGTAGGGTGGCTGCAGGGTGGCTCTGTGTGCTCTCCATGTGACTGATTTCCTGCAGCAGCTCTTTGAGCATCCTTTGGTGGGCTGAGGGCTTTGCTTTGACTCAGCAGAGCCATTTGGAGTGTCCTCTCAGCAAATAAGCTCTTCCAAGCCAGCGTGCTCTGTCGACAGTGGTGGAGGAAGGGCTGGATCTGCATCCTTAAACAGTCTGGCCTGCTAACAACCAGCCCTAATCCACGCGTGGCTGATGGTGTTGAGATGGGTGCCTAGATCCAAATCACAGCAAAGCCAGGAGCTCAGCTGTCTGGAAGAGAAGGGCTGCAGCACCCATGGCCCTGTGCCTTGGAGAGCAGTGGGAAGGCCCAGGTCAGAGCAGGAGGTCCCTGGGGCTAAGGTTGTCCTCTTGCTTTTGCAGTCTCTCTGAGAACCAGTCGCTGCTGCGGATGCCACCATGGCTCAACATCTGGCTGCTAGGGGCCATTATCATGTCCATGGCTCTGCACTTCCTCATCCTCTACGTCAAGCCCATGCCTGTGAGTGCCTTCTGCCACCTCCAGAGACAGTCCAGGGCATTCCTCCTGTGGCTGAGGACACCCCCTGGAGCATTCTTTGGGTCTGGAACCTTCTGGGTTGGTTGTACCCAGCATGTGCCTTCAGGACCAGGTCCTGTGACTTGAGCTAACGTGGGGACTGGGAGTCACCCTGCCCCATTGAATCTTTACTTAAGTCAGAAGCTCTCATTTTAGGTGATGCAAAGGGGTGTAGATGTCTCCAGGAGGTGACTGAGTCCAATTTGGAAGCATCATCTCCCTTTGCAGTCTGAGGCTGGCATTGCCTCTGTTGATGCCAAAGGATGCTTAAGGTTGGAGGGGGCTTTGAGCAACCTGGTCTAGTGGAGGGTGTCTCTACCCATGGCAAAGGGTTGGAACTAAATGATCTTCAAGGTCCCTTCCAGCCCAGACCATCCTGTGACTCTAGGAAGTGGATCACTGTGCCCAGGAGGTTACTTGTCCCCTGCTAAGTGCCTGTCAGCATGTGAACCTACAGTCCTAGCTTGGGCCTCACTTCTCCCATCTGCAGGAGATGTGAAGGACATGATTTTTGACTCCTTTGGGCCAAGAGCCAGCTAGGCATGATGACAGACCTTGAAGAAATCCTGTTCTTTGGGCTGTCTGGATCCTCCTTCTTTGTACCTGGGCTGTCCCTTTCCCAACCTGTGCCATACAACAACTTGACCTTTGAAACAAGTGAAAAAAAAAATCCCACCTATTGACATGTCCAATCCTTTCCACCTTGCAGCTTATCTTCCAGGTCACCCCTCTGAGCTGGCCACAGTGGGTGGTTGTGATGAAAATCTCCCTGCCCGTGATCCTGCTGGATGAAGGACTCAAGTACATTTCCCGCAACCACCTGGAAGGTGAGTGTGCTCTGCACCCACTGGGTTGTGGTTGCTCTGCCACACTCTGCTTGGGGTTGCTGGTGGCTTCGTGGACGCCTCGCTCACCTCCTTGGCTCAGGGGGTTGGCAGCACCTGCATGTTCATCCACCTTCCCTGCAAAAATGGGACTTGCTCTCCTCCCCCCATCCTTCCTGGGTGCCACGACAGGCAGAGCAGCTGGTACTCACCTCTGCTTGAAATGCTCCTGTAGGAGCTGGAGCACAAGATGAACCTGCCACCTGTGTTCATCCAGCTCCTCTCAGACCTCTGGGAACTGCATCCCTTCTCTTACACAGCAAAACAAATCAAACACAGGATTCTAACAGGAATCCTGCCTTATTCCCCCTCAACCTTCCACCCCTCTACAGGCCATCCTTATCTTGTGTTCACTACCTCTATTTTAAGATCAAATGTGTTAGAAACTGTTTTTAATGGGCTTGACCTTGGCCAGCACCATTCAAGATGTGTCCCATGGCTCATGTGGAGGAGAACCAGCTCCTCTGACCCCAGGGCTGGGGTTCCTGGGTGCTCTGGGGCTGCAGGCTGTGAAGCACCACACGTGTCCAGGCAGGGCTCCAAAGAGCTGATTGCATCTTTTGTTTCTTGCAAAGATGTTGCTGTGGGTGACATCTGGGTGCTGAGTTCAACCTGCAGGTTTTTCTGGCTCGCTGGGCTGCAGCTGCCAAGTGGTGCTGGGGTTTGGCCCCTCTCCAGGAAAACAGATGGGATTCATTTTTTTCAGGGTGTCTTTGCCCCAACAGTGAGAGCAGGGGGAAGAAGGGCAGGAGGGACACTGTCCTTGCCCAGGGAAGATGTGGTGGCCCTCGGGAGGGGGTGCAGATGAGCAATTTGAGTGTGTTCTGGATGTCCTTCCACAGCATCACCCTGCTTCAACTTTTTTCCCCCCCTTAGGCAACCAACATCTTCTCAAACCCCTCCTCTTGCCTTCAGCCTTTAATTGTGACCCAGGAAAACTGCAAAGCCACACTTGCCTCTCAGGGCAGAAGGCAGGTCCCTCCAGCTCTGGCAGGGAGGGAGGTGGGGCTTCATAACACCCCTGTTTGCTTTCTCATGGAGCAGAACCATGCAAAAAGCTGGAAATACGGGATGGGAAATGATTACAAGCAGGAAACCAAGCAGCTGCACTCACCATCATGCTGGGGGTGCTCATGTCAGCTTTGCTTTCTGTGGTGAGCTGCTGCAGAACCACAGCAGCTGCTCAGTGAAGCCTCTGCTGAGAAACAGAGGTGCAAGGGCTCCTGGTTTTACAGACCAGACAGAAATAGTTTCTGCCTTATTTCATTGAATTGCAGCATCTCTCAACAGACTGGAAGGTGCTTTGCATCACCCAGGCCTGCTTTATCACATGGTGACAAGCCTGTAGCAACAGTTCTGTGGTGTGGCACTGGGCTGGGGTGTAGGAGAGCTGGTTTAATTCCTGGCTGTTGCATCCCATGCATGCCCTCAGTCTTCTCTTCAGAATGAGCTGGGAATGAGTCTTTCTTTCTCCCACACTTTGCATCTCTCTCTAAAAACTCAGTGCTGCTGGAGGAAGAGTTTTTCTTCAGCTCTGCCAGTGCAGCTCCCAGCACAGCAGGGTTTCTGGCAGGGGTACAATGCTTTCCAGTCCCATCACACCAGCTCAGAGGTTTCTCCTCCCATGGTGTGCTCCCAGCATGATGGGACCTCTGAGCCACCCTCATCCTCATGGTCACCATGGTGCTGAGGCTCATGAGTCACTTTGTGTCTCACCCAGCAAGGGTTTCCCACGCAGCTGTGGGGCAAAATCCCACTTAAATCCTCACCCTTGAAATCCTGCATCTGCCTGAATCCTCTGGGCTTTGAAAAGCAAACAAAAAACCCCCTCAAAAAGCCACTTTTCAATGTGGTATTGTGATTTTGTTGTGGTTTGTTTTTTTTTTTCACCAGGCATTCTCAGGACAGTAAACCACACGTGGAGTGGGGAGCACCAGTTGAAAACCTGCAGGACTCCAGACCAAGGGTTGGTTTTCTTATGTATCTCATCCCCAGACCTTATATTCCCATGTTTCTGCCAAAGTCTTGGCTACGTGCAGTGGGGACCTGCTTGGGCCCCCTTTGGGTGCATGTGACTTGGAAAACCAGCTGATAATTGAACCCAGGGACCTCAGAATCCCAGAATTATTGAGGCTGGAAAAGACCTCGGAAATCATCAAGTCCTGCTTCGTACCTAGACAGGTTCTCCTTTCCCACACTGGCCTCTGTGTTTTGCTTCAAAACAAGGTCTGAAAAGCCCATGGAACAGCTGTTTGTGTGGCAGCTTTGGCCAGGGGCCAGGCTACTGCTTGGCCTCTGGGAGGCAGTGCTTGGGGATGGTCTCCAGCTTGGGACCTTCTGAAGGATGGTCAAGGATGTTCGGTTGAGGGATGGAAATGTCTGGCTCCAAGTTCTGCTGATTCAGGTTTTGCATGGAAAAAATGTCTCCTTTGATCAGATTTAGATAAGTTGTGTTTCCATTACGCTGGATTTTCCTTGTCCTTGAAGCAGCAGAAAGCTGGGACACTGGTGTTTTCCCAGTGCTTTGCATTCCTCTCCCCATCACCCTCGTGGCTCCTGGCCTCTCCTCTTGCATGCCTTGCCTGTGTCACTGCCTGCCTCCATCTCAAGCCCCTCCAAGGTTTCCACTCTCTCAGTTCTGGGATGTGATGCAAGTGCTCAGCTAGTTTGGCTTGGTTGGACCTGCAGATGTTCTGCCCAGGAACATGGAGATGTTATTCAAGACCCTCTCAGATGTCCATCACACACATACACACTGGCAGACTCCAAAGGGCTGCCCACCCTTCAGGACCTCTAATAATATTTGTAATATTTACCATCCTCAATACATGGGTGTTGCTTTCTGAGCCCTGTGACCTGCAGGCAGAAGGTTTCCAGGCATCTGCACCAAGACCTTGCAGAAATCTCCTTTCTGAGGGGTTCCCAGAAGGTACAAAATCCAGACAGGACACTGAGATAACTCCAGTGCTCGTGCCCTCGTGTGCTGTCAGCCCTCTGCCATCACCTCCCTGCTCCCATCCAGCCTTCCTGCACCATGCCTGGGACTCCTGATCTTCACCACCCGGCAGGGAATCCGTAGCAAGAATTGTCTCCTCATGTTTTGTGGCAGATGAGCATTTGTGCAGCTATTGCTCCTTACTCCCAGTGAGGACAGCAGCCCCTGGGTGCATTTGCAGGAGCTGAAGGTGGTGGCCACACCTCCAGGTAGGTACCTGTCCCCAGCAGGTGCCTGTCCCCTCCCTGGCACTGTGCCTGGTGCCACCGCAGCTGCTGTGCAGGTGGGCTTGCACCCTTGGGCCACCACCTGCACCCCCAAGGGAGAGTTGGAAATTTGGCCTCTTCGCTGCAAAGTGAGCTCCAGCTTTCTGCTTGAGTCCCCTCCCAGAGGACAGAGGTGGCTGTGCAGTGACAAGTGTGTCACACCCCCTGCCAGCACCGACCCAGGCTCCACCAACCCACCCCCCGAGACAGCCCGGAATCTGCGGGGACTAAAAGCTCCGTGTCCCATCCCAAAAAAAACCCCTCCAGCACGTAGCAAAGAGAAACCACTTGCCCTCACCCTCCTGGGGTGGCAGGAGGAGGAGGAGGAGGCAGCCCCAGAGCCCCCAGAGCAGAGGGGCTGCTGCAGGCACCACGTTCCCTGCGGAGGAGCAGCTGGAGAGCTGGGAGCCAGCACCCAGGGCTGCCCTTGTAGGGAAATCTCTGCAGAGCTACCTTGGCTGGGCTGGGGAGGAATGTGTCCCCACGGGCCAAGTTGTTTGCTTGAGCTCTGGGATGCTTGGGAGGAGAGCAGCACTGCACCTTTCCTTGCTGGAATCCCTCCAGATGGGATTTTCCAGCTCTGCTGACTTGTGGGGGTTTAAAAAAAAAAATTATTTCTTTTGATTTCCTCCTCTCTTCTGGTTTGTATTTTTTTTTTTTTGCCTGCCTTTGCCCCGGGTCAGGAGTGGAAGAGGAGAAGGCAGCTGTGGGTGCTGCTGCCCTGGTATTGTGGAGGGATGGGAGGAGGGTTTCCCTTTTTTGTTTTTCTCCTGGGTTTGGGGTCTCAGCTGAAGCTGCTGCACGGGGGGAGCTGTGCAACTTTCAGAACAATGAAGGCTGCAGCATTTCCCTCAGTGGAGGGAGAGAGATCCACGCTGGCAGCTGGAGCCTCCACCCCTGCAGCATCACCTTTTAGGGGAACCCCTTAGGAGGAAAGTCAAAAGCAACGAGGATGAACCTCCCCAAAAGCATCTGCTGTCCCAGGGAGGAGCAGATCCTGCAGGAGGTGAGCTCGTGGTGTTGGGCTGCAGGTTTGCAAGAGCTGAGGGGCTGTGACAGCCCTGAGAAACGTGGGGGGAAGCAGGCCCTGTGTGGATGGTGGCTGCCCCGTCATTCGTGGAATCATGGAGCCATTCAGGTTGGAAAAGCCCCTTGGGATCACCGAGTCCAACCATCATCCCTACTCTACAAAGTTCTCCCAGGCCCCTCAGTCCCCCCTGCTCCTGTCACCCCTGTGCAGGGGGCAGAGCTGGACACCGGCGCGTCGGGACCTGCAGCCTGGTAGAGCCAAGGGGGGTTGGACCCTCTGCTGACCATGGATCTGATGGAAACACCAACCCACCCTGTGCCAGGGCGTTACTTGAGGCCTGAGAG
Organism: Apus apus; assembly: GCF_020740795.1. NCBI lineage: Eukaryota > Metazoa > Chordata > Aves > Apodiformes > Apodidae > Apus > Apus apus. Next base: position 7,855,720 of record NC_067299.1, on the reverse strand, counting down.
CAACGTTTTGAAGAGCACCCACCATGGTCAAAGGCTGGTGCTGCAGCTGTGTCCCCATCCTGCCCCTGCGCAGCAGCCACCCCCGTTTGCACAATCCCTGGGTGAAGCCCTGGGGGGGAAGCTGCCAATGTCACCTGCCCAGGGCTGTTCCACTGCTGGAGAGACACCCCTGCAACTTGGAGAAGAGGACTTTTCATCCATCGTGATCACAAGAGTCCCTGCTTCTCTCCAAAGCCTGGGGTGCTGAGGTCATCCATGGCTGCCATTGCAGCAGTCACTTTTATCTCAGGACACGAGGGCTGGGCTCTCCAGCCAGCACTGGAGGGACGTGTTGGCAGAAGCTTCAAAAAAGGGTTGTTATTTTTTCCCCTCTCTCTCTCCCATCTTATTTATGAATTCCCTGGAAGCTGTCGGCACCAGGGCTGGCAGCAGGGCCTGGCTGGTCACCCCAGGCAGGACCCTTGTTTGTCAAGAGCATGAGATGTGTTTGGTGACGAAGGGTAGAGAAATATGGTCGAAAGATCCATGATAAGTGGCTTCTCTAACTCTTCTCAGGAAATGCTGCCTTCTGGGTGTTTGTTTTCTTAAGGAAAAAAAACCCAACAAAAAAAACAACTCCAAACATTTTCTGTGCAGACAGAGCTGCCAGCAGGGTCTGTCCCAGCCCTGGGGACACTGCTGGTGACTGCTTGAAAACTGAGGATCTAGTTGGTGAGAGACAAGCCCTGGCAGGGATTTCAAGTAGAAGACCACATCTGGAATGTTGTGTCCAGTTCTGGGCCCCTCGGTTGCAGAAGGACAGGGAAGTGCTTGAGAGAGTCCAGGGCAGAGCCACAAAGATGATGGAGGGAGTGGAACATCTCCCTGCTGAGGCAAGGCTGAGGGAGCTGGGTCTCTTGAGCTTGGAGGAGACTGAGGGGCAGCCTCATCAATGTTTACAAATACGGTAAGGGCAGTGTCAGGAGGACAGACCAGGCTTTGTTCAGTGATGTCCAGTGATAGGACAAGGGGCAGTGGGTGCAAACTGGAGCACAGGAGGTTCCACGTAAACATCAGGAAGAACTTCTTTCCTGTGAGAGTGACAGAGCCCTGGGACAGGCTGCCTAGAGAGGTTGTGGAGTCTCCTTGGCTGGAGACATTCAAACTCCCCTGGACACGTTCCTGTGTGATGTGCTCTGGGTGACCCTGCTCTGGCAGGGGGGTTGGACTGGGTGATCTTTCCAGGTCCCTCCCAACCCCTAAGATTCTGTGATTCTTCTTTTGGGCCATGTGATGCCTGTTACCTTCCATGTCCATGTAGAAGAAGGGAGGAGGGCAGCCCTGGGGCTGGGGTAGCAAGAGCAGTGGATGGATTGGTCCTTGCTATTTGTTCTTAGGACAAGAGGTAATGGCCTCACATTGCACCAGGAGAGGTTTAGATTGGATGTTAGGAAGAATTTCTTCACCAAAAAGGTTATCAGGCAGTGAAACAGGCTGCCCAGGGCAGTGCTGGAGTCACCATCCCTGGAGGGATTTAAGAGTTATATAAACAGAGAACTTGGGTATATGGTTTAGTTTAAGGACTGGTCAGTGCTGGGTTAAAGGTTGGACTTGACGGTTTGGAAGGTCTTCTCCAACCAAGCTCTTTGTGTGGAGAGATACCTCTTTGTCTGGAGGTATCTATGGATAAAAATATAACTACAGTGTGTGTAAGTGGTGTCAGCCCAAGGAGCAGTAGCCATCTGGCTGGCTGCAGCAGGGATGGGCCTTTGGGGTGGGCACAGGGATGTGGTGACCTTCCTCCTCTCTGTGCTGCTGCTTCCTTGCCCAGTGCCCTTCTTGGGAGCAAGGAAAAGGGATCCCTGCCTTCTTGCCTTCCCGCTGCTGCTGCCTGCTCATCCCTCCCCCCCTGCTGCACTGCTGAGCCCTTCCTCCAGCATCCTCCTCCTCAGGCAGCCTGAGCAGCTCAGTGCAAGCAGGATCCCAGGGCTCAACCCCTCTTGCTAACAAAACCAGGGAGCTGCTTTGCTTCCAGACCCTCACGGAGACTTTTTCTTCTCCTCTTTTGTTTTGCTTTGGTCGGTTTTTTCCCCCCTTCCCCGTTTTGTTTCAGAACAGAGCAAGCAATGAATGACACGAAGGAAAGGCTCCTGACCCAAGGATCCCTCACTTGTAACTCGGACTGAAGCCTTGCATGTGTGACCATCACCAGAAGCCAGCAGGACATGCATGTGTCCCACCATCAGACCAATGCGGGTGAATCGTCGAAGAGAAAAAAAAAATACTGATTTTTTTTTGTTTTGGTTTGGTTTTGTTTTGTTTTGTTTCGTAGCTTTCTTTTTTCCTGTACATAAGAGTGCAATTACTGGACAAGCTGGCAGAGGGTTTGGGGACAGAGCTGTGCGTGGCCCCCCGGGGTGGTAACGCAGTTCCCTGGGGATTTGTTCCTGCCAAATTTGAGACCCTCTTTCTGATCTTCCCCCCCACCCCCCGAGCGGGTGAGCTCGGGCAAGGTGACCTTCATGGGAGGTCGAGGAGGGGAGCTGGGTGTTTTTGGCAAGGCACGGGCAGGAGGTTGCATCCCTGAGCCGGGGGGGGGGGGGGGGGGTGTGAGGGCAGCTCGTGGGGCTGGGAAGGGCTTGGGGATGGGTGAGGGCTGGGCAAGGAGGCAAGGAGGCCGTGGGCTGGGGTTGCCAACCCTCCACCACGTCCCTGCTGGCGGTGGGTGAAGGGTTGTGGCTGCTGTGCTGAAAACAGCTCCAGAGTGTGCTCGTGGGGCTCGTGGCCCTGTGTTTGTGCACCCAAGTCGGGTGTTGGTGGCAGAAGGTGAAGTTCTCCCTATTTCTCAGGGTGTCCTGGTTGATCCCTGTGATCCCCTGCGCCTCCTCAGGCTCATCCTACACCAAAGTGAGATGTAGTCTGGTCTGTTCTCCTCCCTCTGATGTCTTGTTAGATCCCATCTGCTCTATTTAAGCCATAGCCACCTCCCTCCTGGGGGCAGCCCTTGAAAGCAAAGCATGGGGATGACCAGGTTCCACATTCCTCACAGCTCCTGGTCACGCTCTCTGTACTCGGCTGATTTTTAACCCTTTCCCTCAGAAGAGCAGAGCTGAGTCCTTAGGAGCATGTTCATGAGTTCCTGTCCTTTGCCTTGGAGGACATGGCTGTCTTGCACAGGGTGCCCTTGTCACCAGTGATCCGCCTTCCAGGTGGAATGAATGTATGCTTGTACATAACCTAGTCCTTCTGCAGGAGCAGTGTCTGGCCTGGCATTCCTTCTTGGAAGGCACCAACTTTTGTTTTATCCTCTTGGGATGTTTCTGCAGCAGGAGTGATGCAGGCTGCAGGGAGGTTGTGGATCAGGAGAGGATTTGGGGATCCAGTAAATTGATCTTTCTGCCTTGAGCTGCATCAGCTGAGGAGCTGATAGTGGGTGATTTCTTCTCCAGCTCTCCAAGTCCTCCCTCCTGTTCTCCTTATGTTCCCCTCTGATCTGTTTGGATAATACTCAGTTAGCCAGTCCCTTCATCTTTCCTTTCTCTGACATGCCAGCAGCAGCCCTGGGAGCCAGGCTTTGGGCTAGCAATTTTGCTCCTTTGCTGTTGGATTCTTTTTTGACTTTTTGCCCTTGAAAGCTCCCAGTGCTTTCCTGTTTCTCTTTCACCTGGGCAAGAGCTTCTCTTCCTCTGTACCACAGGTGCCAAGCATCATCCTTCCTTTCTTTTCTCCATCACCAGCATTGAAGAAGAGCAGAGCCCCCAGGCCAATGGGAATGTACAGAATTGTTATACTACTGAGCTGATTTAATTGTACAGAAAACCTTGCATGAAATGTTGTTACTGTATTTAATATATAATGTATTCAAGGAATTTTAATATGGAGCTCTTTAAAAAGATCTTTATAGATACTCTGTGGTTAGAAGATTGTTGCTGATTATTATTATTATTATTATTATTATTATTATTTTTTAATATTATTATCCTTTGTCTTGAAGAACTTTTGTTTTTCAAATGTGTTATGTCAATTTGCTTTCATTGCTGATCCCATAGGGCAACCAATTAATTCCTCTTTCAATATTTTCACCATGGATGAGAGTCACCCTGGCACAGAGAACCAGGGCATGTCCCAGGTACTGCTTAAGCCTTCAAAAAAAAGGCTTCAGTAAGACTGAGGCCTCAAGAGTGTGATTTGCCTTTCCCTAAAAGGCTGGAGATCACCTTCTCTTAGTACAGATCATCTCCAGCTCTCTGTGCAGAGAAAGAACCAGCAGGAGTTTAATCCAGTACCAGCTCAGTGACTTCAGAGGAAATTGCTTTTGTGTTTCCCTGAGGCTGAGAACCAGGTTGGGAGAGGCTGGATTCAGAGCATCCCAGCACCACTTGTAGGCATCTCCCTGGGACATGGTGGCCTTGGTTCCTCGTGCCTGTGGGGACCTGTTTGGTCCATCTGCTCTGTGTTGCACCACCCGAGTTAAACTGGTTTCCATGGGCTTCAGGTCTGCTGTTGGATGATTAATTTTACCCTTAAGGGCTGGTGTAGGGTTATTAATTTTACCCAAATCTGTATGTATGTGTGGGAGAGTGTCTTGGGTAAAGGTCTCTCTGCTGAGCACTGAATAATGGATGGGGGTCTCTAATGTAAGGAGACCCAAAAGGGAAAGAAAATAAATGAGAGCTCTGAGTTGGAGCAGAGGTGAAATAATGACACTTTCACTGGATGTTAAATTCCTGCTGGTAATTTTTTGCTTAGTCTCCCCTGGCAGCAGAGAGCTGGGTGTGATTGTACCAGGCATCCTTCTAGACCTGCTAACAGAAAGGCTGTTTGGAGAGGTGTCAAGTTTCTTGTTTGTTGTTGATGGAGATGCTGAGCTTGTTATTTTGGCATTGATGGAGGTGTCAGGTCTGTTGTTCTGTCCCTGCTGGAGCTGCCACCCAAGCCTGGGGCAACGTCCACCTGGTTGTGCAGTCCTTGGGTTCTTCCAGTTGTAAGTTACCAAAACTCCAGCCAGGAAGAAACCAGAGCTCTGGCCCAACCAAAGGCTTGTTCTTTCCAGCACCAGCAAATTGCATCTGCTTTTGAACTGTAAACCTCTACATCTACCTAGAAAACAGTGCAGGAAACCAGCACTGAGGAGCCTTGAGCAGGTGTCCCCCCTTGGCACATCCCCCTGTCCCCTTCTGAGCAGTTGACCACATCTCTCTCTTTCCCCCCATCCTTGAATTCCTTAGAGTGCAGGGTTTTTTTGATCACAGAGGCTTTATCGATCAAATATTTCAACAAAGTAGAAAAATCTTGGTAGATCTAATAATTTTTCCTCTGTGCTTTGGGGAAGGGTCCAGGAGAAATCCTGGCGTCGTTTTTGGTCGCGGGGATGTCACCAGCTGGGAGCTTCCAGAGGCTGGAGCATGTTCTTCTGCAGCCTTGGAGATCCCAGAGCCAAGCCCATCCCTTTGGGATCAGGTCTTGTGTCTTCTTCCTGAGGCACCCAAGGTGGGAGATGCACACTGGGTGGGCTAGATTGCCCAAGAGCTTGTTAAAAAAAGGCAGCTCAGGGGCAAAACCTTGGGGATCCTTTTTCGACAACGGAGTTTAGGGCTTCTTTCCTTTTGAGTTTTATTTGCACGGTGCCACCTGGCCTGTCTGGAGTTTTTAAATCAAATGTAGGTCTTTTCCAGCAAAACCTTTAGCAGCCATGGGCTGCTGTGGTGGATCCTCCCTGCACAGGGAAGGAGCAATGTGGGATACCTGGAGGAGGACAGGTCGGATGGCAGTGTGGGGTGTGTCCCAGCGCTTCACACTCCTTTCTCCAGGGCCAGGTGACAGCCCTGGAGGGTCCCACCTCCCTGGGGCAAGAACCTGGGGGCTCAGCTTTGGGCAGCAGCTGTGACAAGTGCCTTGTGCTGTTTTGGGATGTTGTGTTGTTGTGGCCAGTTGCTGGATTAGCTCTTTCCCCTGCGGTGCGTGATCCTATCAGGAGGCGCGTTGGAAGAGGAGGAAGAAGGATGCTCTCCAAAGCCAAGAAGTGCTGTGGCCCATGGTTTTCTCCTGTCCCGTGGCCACTGTACAGCTCAGAGTCTGGGGGAGGTTTTTTGGTTTGTGTGTTTGAGACTTTGGCACTGTGAAGATGTGGTGTGGGTGTTTCTGATGCTCTGCTCAACCAATGCTGGATGGTACCACCAGGCACTGGAGAAGCCAGGAGGAGAAGGGACAGGCTTTGCTATACGGGCTTCATTCCTCTAACAGCCTCAAATCTGGGGTTGAACCAGAGTCCCTGCTCATGGTGTGGGTGGCAGGAGTAGCCAGAGGGGCACTGGGACAAGTCAGCAGCAATTTTTGGTCCCTCTTTGTACGTCCTACCCCACAAACAGTCACCAAGTAACTGCTGGGCAGAGGCTCAGGCTGACGCTGGCCCGGTTGGTGGGAGATGCTGGTGAGGTTCAGTGACCTTGGGATCCTCTCACTCCTGAAACTTAAACACAGGAGTTCCCAACACCAGCTGTTCAGGCTGTGGGTTTTGGCCCATACCTGGCACAGCCATCACCTTGTATAAAGGCTGATGAGGTTCAGTCACCCCTGTTCAGTCCCACCTGGGCTGTTTTCCCCACCTCTGCAGTGGCACTTTCTGGCAGGGCTTGTCCCCAGTGCGGAGATGGCCCCAGGGGTCAGATTTTTAGGGTGAAGGAGAAGAGCTTCACCCCGTGCAGAGGTTGCAGGGCACGTTTTGGGTTAGGGTTTGCAGGGCTGCAGCAAGGAGGGGGGCACATAGGGTGACTTGTACTCCCTGGTCCTGTCCCTTTGGTGCTGTTCAGCTCATGGTGTGAGCAGGGCATGAAAGGAGCCTCAACCTGCCTGTGCCTGGAGTGCTGGGGAGGTGGGGGCTGTGCCCATCCAGACCCTTGGGAGCAAGAGGAGGGTGACCCCTGAGGGTGCCCTCCATGGCTTCAGTCTGGGAATACACTGATTTGATTTCTTTTTAAACATGAGGTGCCTGAACAGCCAAATCTCAGAAGAGTTTGTGCTTCATAGCGAAAGGCGAATCATTGTATCTTGGGGGAGGGTGGGAGGGTGTTCTCCGAGGGGTAGACTTGAAAGAAAGGTTTCCTATTTTATTATATGAGAGATATTTTTCCATGACCACTTCCTAAATCTGTCTTTTGTCAGGCTGTAAATAGCCAGGTGTGCTGTGAAGGTGTGGGAAGGCTCCTCGTGGTCACATCCATACGATCCACTCTGCTCACACCGTATCGGGCTGATTTGTTTTATACTTATGAAACAACAGAAATAAAAGCAATTTTACTGGACGACTCTGGAGGTTTGGGCTGGTTTGGTGGTGGTGGCTTCTCTAGGTGTATCTTTTTTTGGTTTTCTCGCCCCATTTGGGGGGACATTTGGGAGCCCCTGGAGCTGTATGGGAGAGCCTGAGGGCATTCTTCAGCCCTAAAAGGAGCTGTGCTCACCAGATCAGGATTTCTTGTGGGTTTTCAGAGCAGCCAAACTAGAAATGGAGCTGAGTTGGTCTCTGGCATGGGACGACAAAGGCAAAAATGAAAGGAGTGGCATGATGTGACTGTTGGGAATTTTTTTAACTACCAGTTAATTGGCTCTCGGGGCACAAGAATACAAATAACAGGGCTAATTTTGACTGTATCCAGAATAGTCCTCACCTTATCTCCCCCAGCTGAGAGAGGAGGTTTAAATAAGCCCTGCAATGACCTCCAAAGGAAATAATTATTAATTAAGTAGTAGTTAAATAACTTGGCCTCCTCTAGGGGATGGCACAGGGCCTTGGGGCTGTGTTTCCATCTCCACATTGCCCAGAGCTCTGCCCGTGGTCATGTCTTGAGCAGAAAAATCCTGCTGCAGCTGTGGATTGTGTTATGGAGCCAGTAGGGGTTTCTGGTAAGATCCACCCATGGTGCAGTTTTGGGGTGTGGCCCTTCTGGGTGCTACCAGCAGGAGAAAGGTGCTGGTAAAAGGGTGCTGGAAAGGGTGGCTCAAAAACCCTGGTAACCCAAGGGATGTTCCAGAGAGGGAGGTCCCAGGGAAACACTGATTTTTGGAAAGGGACATTGGTCAACTGGTCTCCGGCGTTGCCCCATGAAGGCCACCACCACCATGCTGGAGGTGACCCTCAAGCCAGTCCCTGTCCCAGCCACTCCTGAGGGTGCAGCACTGTGTCAGCACATAGTGGTGAAGGCAAACCCCACGCCAGCTTCGTGGAGTTCAACAAGGCCAAGTGCAAGGTCCTGCCCATGGGTCAGGACAATCCCAGGCACAATTACAGACTGGGTAGAAAATGAATTGAGAAGAGCCCTAAAGAGAAGGACCTGGGGGTGTTGGGGGATGAGAAGCTCGGCATGAGCTGTCAATGTGCCCTGGAGCCCAGAAACCAACCCTGTCCTGGGCTGCATCCCCAGCAGCCTGACCAGCAGGGCCAGGGGGGAATTCTCCTCCTCTGCTCCACTCTGGTGAGACCCCCCTGCAGGGCTGGGGCCACTTCTGGGGTCCCCAGCAGAAGAAGGACGTGGAGCAGTTGGAGCAAGTCCAGAGGAGGCCACAGAGATGATCCTTGGGCTGGAGCAGCTCTGCTCTGGAGACAGGCTGGGAGAGGTGGGGTGTTCAGCCTGGAGAAGAGAAGGCTCCAGGGAGACCTTAGAGCACCTTCCAGTGCCTGAAGGGGCTCCAGGAAAGCTGGGGAGGGGCTTGGGACAAGGGCAGGGAGGGAGAGGACAAAGAGGAATGGATTAAAACTGGAAGAGGGGAGATTTATGTTGGACATGAAGAGGAAATTCCTCAGTGTGAGAGTGATGAGACACTGGCACAGGTTTCCCAGAGAAGCTGTGGCTGCCCCATCCCTGGCAGTGTTGAAGGGCAGGTTGGATGGGGCTTGGAGCAACCTGAGCTGGTGGGAGGTGTCCCTGCCCATGCAGGGGTTGGAACAGCATGACTTTTAATGTCCTCCCAACCCAAGCCACTCCATCATTCTATGATGCTATGATTCAGAAAGCAGATGTTACCCCCCACAAAAAAAAAACCCAACCAACAATCCAAGGGTCCCTGTGCCCCATGACAAGTGTCCAGGGGTCTATGGGATGTGCCTGCCATGTTCCCAGCAGCCGTGATGGTCAGGGGGACAAGGGGACCCTTCAATGCCCTCAGCATCTTGGGCTCGTGTGTTTCCTTTGGTGTCGGCTGAACCACCGCCGAGGAATCCCCAGGGAGATGAGGTATTCCCAGGAAGATGAGGTATTCCCAGGGACACACGTTATTCCCAAGGAGACGTGTTGCCAAAGCAACCAGGGATGGAGACACCACTTCCATGCAGTGAGTCCCACCAACCCAACCCATCTGCCTGGGCCGGGCACGGAGCGGAGCCAGCCCTGCTGGGAGGGAGCGAAGAGAGGTCAAGGACAAGTTAAAATTGGAAAGAAAACTGAACATGCTGTTTCCTAGGACCTTGCTCTGCCAATTTTTTTCCACACACGCCCCCCACCCCCCCCTTCCTATGGCCAGCAGGGCAGTGTGAGCATCTCCTCTAGCTGGTGAGGGCAGAGAGGGTTGTGGTGGCCAACATTTCTGGGAAGAGGCACAGACTTCCAGGGGCTCTTCCTGGGAACCACAGCCACTGGAAGTCCCCTTTGCACCCACCATCGTATTTCAAATCTCCTGGTCACTGTGTTATTCCTCCCCAGCCCCAGATTTGCAGCGTGCTGCACATTTTTGTGCTGAAATTCAGAGCTGCACTCTGGGAGCTGCCAAGCGAGAGTCTGGATTGTGTAATGAGCCTCATCTATAATTTTTATTTTTATTTTTTCCTCCCTCAAGAAGCTTTTGGAAGAGCAACGTCTGAGAGCCTGGAAAGACCTGGTAGCTCTTCTACCCACCATGCCTTTGCTTTCCTGGGTGTGGGTGGCCTTGAGCCTTGTGCAGAGACCTTCAGATCCTCCTCTTTGTGCCCCAGCAGCTCCTCCATCCTCTGAGTCCCTGTCCCAGCTCAACACAAGGATGAGCTCATGGTTCCAAATGTCTCCCTTAAAATTACCATGTGTTGTTTTTTTTTTCTGTTTGGTTTGGGGATTTTTTGCATTTTTCTCTCCACAGCTCCCAGCAGAGGGTGGGTTTGTTGAGTGGGTAGGAACAAGGAGCTGCTTTTGCAGCTGAGTCCCATGCTAAGTGCTGCTGGGGCTGCCCTCGGAAGGTTCCTCAACCCTCTGTGCCCTGGGTGTCTGACCTGGCTGGTGCTGAAGGAGATGCTGGATGAGTCCAAGAGTCCAAGAGCCAATGCTGGCTGGCCCAGGAGAGCACTTGGACAAACTGGTCCTGGTGTTTGCAACCCCGGACACCAAACCAGGGGCTTTAGTGCCTCATTGGCTGTTGCTGCTTCATTTTCCCCTCCTGTGGGCAGTGGAGCTAGATGGGCTCATTCTCCTTAGCACTATCCAGTTTTGTCCTTTGTGTCCCCCATGTTGTTCCATCCAACCCCATGTGGTCCCACATTCAGATGGTGCTGGGGGGTCAAGCCCCTTCTGTGCCCAGGGCAAACCCAGCCTTGGTGCCCAGGACCTGCTGCAGCCCAGCTCATGATGCCACTGCTCCTCAGGCTTTGCACCTCAGCAGCCCCAGGGCTTCCCACCTGCTGGGAAGATACAAAGGTTGTTCAGAGGAAATGCCTGTGAGGGTATCAGTCCAAGTTTCTGCCTGCAGGAAACCAAGGTAAGAACATCCCTGAGGTCCCAGCTGCTCTGCCCTCTGGGCTGCACCGAACACAGGACACTTGGAAAACCCTCTTCCCAGTAATTTTGTTATTATGGTGATTTTTATGTTAGGTATTAGAGTGATGTGTTTCCTGTCACAGCAGGTTGTTGGCAGGGGAAAGCAAGCTGGGAGCAACCACCAGGACAGCCCAACAATGGAGCTGCAGGAGAAAGCAGCACAGCCCCAGGAACTCAGCATCTCCTGGCAAGCAGCCACCCTGTCTGAGCAGGTAATTTAACAAGTGAGCAGCCCAGGCAGAGCACTTCCCCATGACAACCCCCTGGCAGAGGCAGGGAGGGGGATAAGGGGTCTGCAGGCCACAGCCCCAGGCACACCAGCTAGCCAGCGTGGCTCCACACCCATGGGCTGCTGTGGGACCAGGTGGCTGAGCAGTGTCAGCCCCAAGCCATGAATTGCCCTGTTATAAAGTCATTTAAGGAGTGGCAAACCCAACCTTGGCTGGTGAGCCCGAGAGGGCTGTGATAGTTCTCAAACCCGTGGCCAGGTGGGTGCCCAGCAGCCCTGGAGAAGACCCAGGCCCATGGTGCTCCTATGCAGGGATCCCCTGCTCCCCACATCTCCCAACCACGTCCACGGGGTCCAGCCCCACTCACCAGCTACAAGATGGCTCCAAGAGATACTAAAATGGGAGATGCATAGTGTCTCCCAATGGAAAATATTTCAGCTAAATCCACGCTACAACCATTTTATTGACTCCAACTACCAGAGAGAAGGTTAGAAGTGACTCTTTTACAAGTCATTTTGCTGTTAAATTTAGCTGTCCTATTTTCATTATCCCCATGGCTTTGGCAAGGGTGAGCCGCCTTCCCTAAAAGGCCTCGTTTCATACAGTAAGTTATTTGCTTCTCTCCTGACAGATAGCTAAGCTTATAAGGTTTGTCTGCTCTGCTCAATAGCAGTATCAGCCCTCAATCTTAGATGATTAGCATCAGCATTTCGTTTTTGCTCGTGGGTCCCCATCTAGGAGCTTCCCTTGTGGCTGGGGATTGGGGCAGTGGGACGGTGTCACGTCGCTTGTGATGTGGGATCATCTCATTTGGATGCCCAAGCTTGATGGCATGCCCAAGAGTTTTGGATAAATGGTTGGTCTGCTTCCCCCCCCCCCACCCCCCTGACCCTGTTTTCCCTGTTGCCCAGCAAAGAGAATGGATTCGTTCCATTCGTTTCATGGTTGTCAGGTCTGCAAAATGTTGATAGGTCAACGTGATGCAAAAGCGATGGGCAACTGAAGATGAAAGGTGATGATATGAAAAGAAGTGTCCAGGAAAGGAAAGGATTTATCCCAGCAGGTTTAACTTTTCCATCTTTCCAAAACTATTTCCCCCTGTAGAGAAGGACCTTGTCCCAGCTTCAATGGCCACAGAGGGTCACCACCTCCTCCCAGGCGTGGGAGGCAGCGGATGCACCAGGAATGCTCCTGGGATGGATCCTGTCCTTGTGGGGAGGGCTGACCCTGCTTGGGCTTTAGGCTTTTTGGGGGAAACATCCTCTGTTTTCCTCAAAAACAGCCTCAGGGCTCCCCAGCCAAGAGCTCACCCCGTGGGGCTGTGGCCTCCAGGCTCCCTGGTGGGACACACAGGGTCCCCATCCGCACCCTTGGCCAAAAAAAAACCCAAACAACCCCCCTCCCAAAGCCTCCCGTGGCACTGCTGCTGGCCCCCAACTTCCATGCACAGACTCAGAGATGTTCCCTATGCTCACAGCACCCCTTGCCATGACCCAGCCTTTCAGGAAATGCTGGAAATGCTGGAAATGCTTCCACACGTGCCCAGCCCAGCCCATGTGAGCACTGGGAACCAGCCAAGCCCCGGCTGGCTGGCCTGGCTGCTGGAGGGGGACAAGCCAGAGCCCCCCTCCCTGGGCTGGCTCCAAATTGCTGGGATGGGGTTTCTGAGCCCCCACCTTCCCCTTTCCTGACCCTTTTTCCCTGGGGCAGCTTTTTGAGGGACAGGGCAGGAAAGTGAGGGAAAGGACAAGGCTTGGGACAGGGTGACGCAGCCATCCCCCCGCAGCCTGAAGTAGCAGCAGGAGAGATGATACCCCAGCCCCACTGCCTCAAATCTTCTCCTGGGACCCCCACCACCTCCTCCCACCCCCCCCCCCCCCGTTGCCTTCAGGGATGCTGGCTGGTCCCTGCCCACGGGCTCTTCTGTCCCCACAGCAACAGTGTCCTCGGTGCTCCGTCCTGCCCTGCTGGCATGTGGGCTTGGCAGTGGGGTGGCCCTGCAGCCTCCACACCCCGTCCCACCCCCGGGCCATGTAGGGCACCAGCTGCTCCCAGCCCAGAGCTTATAGGAAG